>NW_006399791.1:16030218-16080958 GCF_000299155.1 Elephantulus edwardii
ATGTCAGACGAAGCCCCAGAATCCTTGCCTCCAAGGAGCAGCCTGGTTTAACCCTCTCCAGGGTGAATCTGTTTGTTTTCTTGGCAGTCCATGGTCATACTCTGTTTTATAAATCTTCTACCCTTCCAGTATGCCATCTTCTCTCAATTACTGGTCCCTTCTAACAACATGCTCAATGAATAGTACTCTAAGGAGCACTGTAGTCACATTTCTTCTGAAATAGATTTGTTTTTTTTTGACAGTCCAAGAAATATTAAGTACTCTTCTCCAATACCACAAAAAGCATAGCTTCTTTGGTCTTCCTTATTCACTGTCCAACTTTGGGATGCACACTCAGCAAGTGAAAAGAACTTGGATTGGATTAGATGCACCTTAGTTTTTATTTTATATTCTTGCTCTTTGTCATTTGAGAGAGGTCCTTGACCAGATTTACCCAGTGTAACAAGTCTTTTGATTTCTTGACTGCTGCTAGCATGAATGTGACTGTAGATTCAAGTAAAATGAAATCTTGACAACTTCTATCTTTTCTCCAACTATCATGATTTTCTCTGTGTTGAGCTGTAATCCATATTCTTTTCAGCCAAGGGCCATCTAATATCAGTAATATCATCAATAACATCAGTTCTCCATCCTCTTTTGAATTCAGCTTGAATTTCTGGAAGTCACTTGCCCATGTAATGTTCTAGTAATTTTTTAATAACCTTCTGCAAGATTTTATTTAAACATGATCTTAAAGATATTGTTCTATAATTTCTGCACTCCACTGGATCATGTTTTTGAAATGGTGACAAACAGGAATCTCTTCCAGTAAGTTGTCCAAGAAGCTGTCTTCCAAATTTTTTGGTATAGGCTAGTGAGCGTGTTCAGGGTTGCATCTGTTTGCTGGAATACTTCAATATTGGTTCTAGCAATTCCAAGGACGTTATATTTCATCAATGACTCAGTGCAGCTGAACTTCTTCTGTTACCATTATTGGTTCTTGATCAGAGACTACTTCCTGGGATAATTCCATGTTGACTAATCATTTTTTTATACAGTGACTGTGCATTCTTTCTGTCTTTTGATACTTCCTGCACCAGTCAATATTTTGTCCATAGAACATGTCAGTATTAGCAACTTGCCATCTGAGTTTGAGAAAAAATACAATCAAGTGCATTAATAATAATTGTTAACTGGAATACCAAAGTTAGAAACAAAAAAAGACCTAGAAAACAAAGCTTTGGTGACAGAGATAAGGCTGTTAATAAAATGATAAAATCTTGTAAAATTAATGATGTATTCATTTCCGGTATCTTTTTATAAAAGTATAAACTATTCTTTATTACTATATGCATTGACCTTACTTAATAGTCCCCACTTTAATCAGATTAACTACATCTGTGAAAAGAATAAGTGAATAAGCTCAATATTAACAGTTGAAACGAAAGTAGGGGCTGACTGGAAAGACCATTATACTCACAGAGAACTTCCAGAAGTTCAAACTGGATTTAGAAGAAGCTATGACACCAGGGAATGATGTCAGATGGATCCTGGCGAAAAGTTGAGAACACCAGAAGAATGTCTATCTGTATTTCATTAACTATGTGAAGGCATTTGACTGTATGGACCTTAAAAACAGTGGCTAACTCTGAGAAGAATGGGAATCACAGACACCTTCTTGTGCTCATGCAAAATCTATACTTTGACCAGGAAGCAGTCTGAACAGAGCAAGGAAATGCATGGTTCAAGATCAGGAAAGGTTTATGCCAGGAATGCATCCTATCAATCTATATGCATCTTTTCAATCTATATGTGGAATAGGTCGTCTGTGAGACTGAGCTGTATGAGGAGGAATGTGACAACAATACTAGAGGAAGATTCATCAACAACCTGCATTATGCAGATTACACCAAATTGTTTGTTGAAACTGAGGAGGACCTGATGCATTTGCTGCAAAAGGTCAAGGATTGTAGCCTTCAATATGGATTGATGCTCAACATCAAGAAGGCAAGGCTTCTCACTACTGGGACAATTGACAGCATCATAACAGACAGCGAAGAGAGTGAGATTGTTAACAGTTTTAGTCAGCTTGGCTCCACAATCAATACTCTTGGTACCAGGAAATCAAAAGATGAATTGCATTGGGAAAAACTGCTGTCAGAGACCTCTCCAGAGTACTGAGATGCAATGATGTCAGTCTAGAGACTAAGGTGTACCTGGTCTAAGCCATTAAAGTGTTAGACAATGAGTAAACAAGAACAAGAAAAGAACAATCAATGCCTTTGCGTTGCAGTACTACAGAAAACGAACAGGTCTGTCCTGCAGAGGGAGAAACCAAGTTGCTCCTTGGAAGCAAGGATTTGGAAGCTCCATCTGACATACTTTGGACATGTTGCAAGAAGAGATCAGTCCTTAGAGAGTGACATCATGCTTGGAAGGGTGGAGGGAAAGCACAAAAGAGGATGATTCTAGATGAGATGGATTGACTCAGTGACTGGGATAAAGGGGATAGGTATGTCAGAGACAGTGAAATTGACTCAGGACAGAACAGGGTTCAGAGCTATTGTACATAGGATCATTATGAGTCGGAGTTGACTTTATGGCACATAACAACTACAACAAGGATAAATTAGTTACCAAAGCATTTATTCATATATTTATAAAATGATTTTTCAAGTTCAACTTGCAAAAATATATTTAAACACTGTTTTTAAAAGGCAATACCTATTAGAATAAGATTTTAAAGAAATAAATACCTAGAGCAACTAGGTACCTTGTGCATTACTTATTCCTAACGCTGCTGAGGTATCTTGTCTTTTGCCTGCCTTCTGCCCTTCTAGGCTTCCCAGCACTGACCGAGGTGCACGCAGCTTTGGGCCTCCGCCTTGGAGGCAAGGATTCTGAGACTTCGTCTGACATACTTTGGTCATGTTGTAAGGAGAGACCGGTCCTCGGAGAAACACATGATGCTTGGGAGGGTGGAGGGCAGGCGCAGGAGGGGAAGGCCCTCTGGGAGATGGATTGATTTGGTGACTGGGGCAATCGGGATGAGTGTGTCAGAAACAGTGAGATTGGCACAGGACAGAGCAGAGTTTAGAGCTGTCGCTATGAGTTGCAAGCGACTCGATGGCACATAACAACAACAACAACAACAACAATTCCTAACGCTAGTCACAGCAGAAAATAACACACACACACACACACACACACACACACACACACACACGCGACACATCCCTAGAACTGAAATCAATGAACAAAGACTCATTTAGTGCTTTGAGATGGTACAGTGATTTGTGACCATAAGTTCACATGGCTGTATTTTAGCTCCAAAAGAAAGTGGAAACAATGGCAAATGTTTCTAGCTTGAATGCATCCTTTTCTGTTGAAATATGAGCAGATCTATTCCTAAATTCATATTTTGTGGGGTGTCTTTGAAAGTCATTTTAGAAGACATTCCAGCCACCACTCTTTTCTTCTAGCCTAAATGCAAGTAATTAATGACTCAGACTAAGATTATCACTGAAGAGAAATAGAGAATTTTTTTTTAAAAGTTAGGTGAGAAATCACATTTTGTATTCTCCTTCCCATTCAGCCCTGGTTCTTAAGATTTCTGAATTCTGGGACTCTAAAAAAAAATTGGCATTAATTTTGACGTTTATAAAATCCCGTTCTTCAGGCTAAGAAGCTCTGTAATGAAAATAAATTCCACTTTGTTCACTATGTGCTGAAAAATAGAATAGTGGATATTGAGGTTTATTCTAGATGTAAACAACACTATAGCCATGCACAAGTGGTTGAAAATACATGAGGAATTGTGTGATATAGTGTGCTTTACAGACTAGCAGACTCAGTGGGGAGTCAGTTTGGAAATACAGGCTGGGCTGTAGTGTAGAGGACCTAGATGTCTTCACATGAACAAGTGTAGACTTGATTCAGAGAAACTTCATGAATCCTTTTAGATTTAATTAAGTAAGTTTTGAAAAAATATATATCAGAAAACAGTGAGATTATGATTGTTCAAAAACAACAACAATAAAAAAAAAACACCTCAAAAGCCCTCCAGCCCAACTAATTTGGAGCTGGATCAAAGAGTAAAGTGTATGGACTTCAGGGTCTTGCTGTTGTTCGTTTGTTCTTATGTGCCGTCGACTTGGCTCTTACTCAGTAATCCTATGTACAACAGTTGTGAAGCCAGCCCTGTCCTGAGCCAGTCTCACTGACTCTGACACACCTACTTTCATTGCCCCATTCCCTGTATCAATCCATCTCATCTCAGGTGTTCCTCTCTTGTACTGCCCCTCCACCCTTCTGAGCATGAAGTCCTTCTCTAAGGACTGATCTCTCTGGTCCACGTGCCCAAAGTATATGAGAGGGAGCTTCAAAATCCTAGCCTCCAAGGAGAAACTTGGTTTCACCCTCTCCAAAACAGACTTATTTGTTCTCTTGGTGGTCCATGGTATGTTCAAAACTCTTCTCAAGCACCATAACTCAAAGGCATCAATTCTTCTTTTGTCATCCTTAGACATTGTCCAGCTATTTGATGCATAGCAAGTAATTGCGAAGTCCATGGCCTGAATCAGGCAAATCTTAGTCTCTCAAGTGGCATCATTGCTTCTCAGTACTTTGGAGAGGACCCTGACAGCAGATTTTCCAGATGCAATTCATCTGTTGACTTCCTGACTGCTGGTACCAGAGTGCTGGTTATGGAGCTGAGCAATCTGTAACTGTTAACAACCTAAATCTCTTCTCTGTCATAGTACTGTCATTTGGCCCAGTTTTGAGAAACTGTCTTCTTGATGTTGAACTTCAATCCATATTGAAGACTACAGTCCTTGACCTACTTCAGCAAGTACTTCAAGTCCTTCTCAGTTTCAGAAAGCTAGGTTGTGTCATCTGACTAACGTAGGTTGCTCCTCTGATCCTAATGCCACATTCCTTCTTATAAATCCCAGCCTCCTGAATGATATGTTCTGCATATAAATTGAAAAGGTATAGAGATAGGACACATCCCTGACACACTCCTTTCCTGATTTTGAACCATGCAATGTTTCCCTGCTCTGTTCTGAGGACTGCTTTCTGGTCTGATTATAGGTTTAGCATAAGCACAATCAAGTGTTCTGGTATTCCCATTCTCCTCAAAGTTAACCACAATTTGTTGTGATCCATACAATCAAATGCCTTCACGTAGTCAATAAAACAAAGATAGACATTCCTCTGATACTCTTTGCTTTCTGCCAAGATCCATCAGACATTGGTGATGTCTCTAATGTCATGATCTCTTTTAAACCCAACTTGTATTTCTTGTAGTTCTGCCAAAGTACTGTTCCAGTTATTTCTGTATAATCTTCAGCAGGATTTTGCTTGAGTGTGATATTAGCGATATTGTTCAATAATTTCCACACTCTATTGGGTCAACTTTTTCTGGAATGGGAATAAATATGGATCTCTTCCAGTCAGTTGGCCAAGTAGTTGTCCTATAGATTTGTTGCACAATCTGGTGAGCACATCTGGGGGAGCACCTGTTTGGTGAAATATGTCAATTGGTATACCATCAGTTGCTGGGAGTATATTTTTTGCCAAGTCCTTCAGATAAGCCTGAACTTCCTCCTTCATCACCTTTGCCTCTTGCTCAGATATTGTTTCTTGAAATTCTTCTGTCTCAGACAATTCTTTTTGGTACAGTGACTCTGTATATTCCTTCCATCTTCTTTTACTATTTCCTGGATCTTTCAACATTCTACCCATAGCATACTTAAGTATTGTGACTCGAGGTTTGAATTTGTTCTTTCAGCTTAAGTTCCTTCAGCTTAAGAAAAGCCAAGTGAGTTCAGCCCTTTTGATTTTTGGACTCTGGTTCTTTGCACATTTTCATATAATACTATGTTTTGTTTTCCTGAGCTACCCTTTGAAATCTTCTATTCAGCTCCTTAATTTCTTCATTTCTTCTCTTTGTTTTGGCTTCCAGATGCTCTAATGCAATATTCAGAGTCTCTCTTGACATCCGTTTTGGTCATTTCTTATTCTTCTGTCTTTGTAAGAACCTTTTGCATTCTCTGTGGATAATATTCTTGATATCCTCACACAGCTTATCTGGTCTTCGCTCATTCGTGTTCAAGGCCTCATACCTGTTCTTCAGTTTGCTTTTAAATTCAGGTGGAGCAGACTCAAGATCAAATTTTGATTCCTGTGGATTACATTTGACCTTCTTTAACTTTAATTTGAACTTGCATATGAGTAGTTAACAGTCTGTTTCACAATCAGCGCCTGGCCTAGTTTATACTATTGATATTGAACTCCAACTATTCCTTCCACAGATATAATCAATCTGATTTCTGTGTATACCATCAGGTGAAATCCATGTGTATAGCTTGTGCTTATGTTTCTTGTAAAAGATATTTGCAATTAATAAATCCTTGACTATGCAGAATTCTATCGTTCTATTCCTAGCCTCATTTCTGTCTTCAAGACCATGTTTCCTGACTACTGATCCTTCTTTCTGATTCCCGACTTTTGCATTCCAGTCACCCAGTACTAATGTGTCATGGTTGCATATTCAATTGTTTTCTGATGACAACAGTTGGTAGAAATCATCTGTTTCCTTCTCCTTAGCTCTTGACTATTGGTGCATAAATCTGAATTATGGTGGTATTAATAGGTTTATCTTGTATGTTTATGGATATTATACTGTCACTCACAACATTGTATTTTAAGGTAGATCTATAAACAGCTTTTTGAATTATGAAAGCGACTTGATTTTTCCTCACCTTTTCATCTCCAGTGTAGTAGATCATATGATCGTTTAATTCAAAATGTCCCATGCCTATCCATCTCATTTCATCACTACTTAATATATCAATATTTATTCCTTCCATTTTCCTACATTCATGCTTCCCACATTTCACTTTCCAATCATTAGTTTCTGCTTACAACGGTTCCTCCTCCTCTGTACTTCCAAATTTGAGGGCTCAGCCTCAAGTTCCCATATCTGTTATTCTACTCTGTGTGCTCTATTGTACATAGGGTTTTCAAAAGCCTGTTATATTTTGAGAGTGGATAGCCAATCCTTCTTCCCAGTCTGTCTTAATTTGGATGCTTAGCTTTGGAACAACATCTGACAGACAAGCATTTAGTGAAAGGAGCAGATGAAATACACCTTCCCTTAGAGAGATACCCATACATGCAGTGCCCTCCCCCTGCATGTGTGTCTTGTCCTTTCCCTTTTTCTGAATATTAGTATAGTTTGTACTCCCTCTTACCCCATCCAGCACCATCCCCCCCCAGCAACTCTTTGATATGATGGCTTAAGCCACAAGTCACTTCTGTGACATTTTGCACCTCATAATGTTGCTGATCTCTCATGCTGATTTCTTACTTTACAAGGATTTAAGTCCAAATCCCATGTATCAGTTTCAGGGAGGGACTTTTGTCTCAGGCAACACTGGAGAAAGGTTCTTGCCCTTGAGCTTGTGCTCCAGGACTGTTGTCTTGTCTTATCGCATAGTGTCTCTGCTCTTCCTTTTTAACACAAGGCTATCATAATACGATCATTTCCAAGGTACAGGCTATGTCTCCTTTAGGTCTGGCATGCTAGTTCTGTTTATTTGTTATTTATCAGGCCCTAGCCCTCTTGTAGATCTGGACTTGAATGTCTCGTCTGGCCTAGGCTGGTTGGTTGTTAATAAAGCCGATGGGATTCTGGGAGAATGAGAGGTACCTTAGCTTCTTGCCATGTGTGACACCCTGGGGTTCCTAATGCAAATTAGGGGTGCAAAAGGTGAAACTAAGACTCTGGCTCTGTGCGGAGATCTGGGTTTCTGATTCAGAAAATTATATTTTGTTAGCTCTCCCTTTTGACCCTTTCGTTTTGACCACTGAAATTATGATCCAAATGGAGAGGTTCTGAGAATGAAATGGTAAATGCTCAGTAAAGCATAATAATGGTTGGCTACCCAATGTGGACAGAGTGGGGTGGAGCTCCCCGATGAAAACAAGCTTGGAAGGAGGAGTGGCATCCACTTCCGTAATAGCTTGCCTCTGGAAACTCTATGAACCTGGAGAGAGGATGAAAGGCACCCAAGCATTGAGGGCTCTCCTTTATAGGGTCGCTATGAGTCGCCTGCAACTCAATGGCACTTAACAACAACAACAACAACAACAACAACAAAGAATAATATTAGTGAAAAAGAGGAAGATTTTCAAGGAGATAACTTGACAAAGTGGCTGCAGTGGGCTTAAACATAGTAATTTTTTTAAATTAAATTTTTATTTTATACTGATTTACTTACAAAGTTTGTATACATTGTTTTTTTACAACAGATTTTCCCCATTTCCTTTATCCACCTGTAACTCCACCCATCAAATTGTGCTACCATATGACTAACCACCTCTGCCCCCAACCATCTTCACTCTTCTGTTCCCAAGCTCCCCCCTTTGGATCCTTATACATGTTCTACAACAATGATCTTATACAGTATTTGTCCTTGTTGTTGTTGTTGTTGTTGTTAAGTGTCGTCGAATTGTAGGCGACTCATATAGTGACCGTATGAAGAAAGACCTGAACACTTGCATAACTTTCATCCTTTCTCCAAGTTCATAGGGTATCTCGGGGCAAGCTATTTCAAAAGTGGATTCCACTTCTGCTTTCAAGCTTGTTTTAATAAGGAAGCTTCACCAAACACTGTTCTGAGTGACTGTTATGTATTTGACACATCAGGATCGCAGTGTTTAGCATCACAGCAACTATGATTTACCTCTGTACAGCAAATGGACAGACCAGTACTGTATCACTTAGAAGAATGTTTGACCAAAACCAATTAAAAACAGGTCTGAGGGATGCAGATTAAAATCACCCATGATAAGCAAACTATTCGAGAATCTGAATTCTATGAAGAGGAGTGTGGCGTCAGAATTGGAGGGATGACACAACTTACTTGCTGAAAGTGAGGAGGTCTTGAAGCACTGGTTGCAGAAGATTAAGGAATGCAGCCTTCAGTATGGATTATGTCTCAATATCAAGAAAACAAAGATTCTACTTTGGACCAGTAGGCTGTGTCATGATGGATGGAGAGGATATTGAAACTCTCAACAGCTTCATCTTGCTAGGATCCACAATTAATACTCTTGATCAAAGGTGTCAGGAGATAAGGAGATGCATCAAAATGGGCAATCTGCAGTTAGGGACTTTTCCAAATTATTGAAAAGCAGAGATGTCAGTTTGATGACTAAGGTGCATCTGATTCAGGCCATAGTCTTTTCAATTACTAACTATGCATCTGAGACCTGGACAATGAATAAAGATTACAGGGGAAAAAATTGTTACCTTTGAGCTGTGGCATTGAGAAGAGTGCTGAATATTCCATGGATGGCCAAGAAAAAGAATAGATATATCTTGGAAAGGGTGCAGCTGGAGCGCTCTTTGGAGACAAGAATGATGAGGCTTCGCCTAACGTACTTTGTACATGTTCTTGGAGGTGCTATTCCTTGGAGAAGGACATGATGTTGGGAAGGGTGGAGGGTCAGCGAAGGAGAGGAAGACCCTCACCAGCTGGAATGACAAGGTGACTGCTGCAATGGTCTCTTATGTGTCAGGAAGTGTGAAGATGGCACAGGACAGGACTAGTTTCAGATCTTTTGTTCATAGGGTTGCTGTGAATTGTACTCAACTCCATAGCGCCTAACAACAGCCACCAGAGCTCCCAAAGTTCCCATAGCTGGCATTAAAGTGACTCTGGGACTTACCAGTGAATTGCTTTTCTATAGAGTATATGTGTAAATTTACTGAAATTAGGGTATTTTCAATCTCTTCATACACATGAGAAAGGTGGATAGTGAATAAGGAAGACCAAAAGTGAGTGGATGTTTTTGAATTATGGTGTTGGCAAAAAATATTGAGTATACATGACTTTCTAGAAGAACAAATGAATCTGTCTTTGAGGAAGTACAGCAAAATGTTTCTCAGACGTGAGCGTGGAGAGACTTTGTCTCATTAGTTTGAATATTTACCAGGAGGGACCTATCTCTGGAAAAGTGTATCATACTGGATAAAGCAGAGTCTCAGCAAAAGTAAAAGACCCTTATAAGGAATTATTACAAGGCTGCCAACAATGAACTCAAACATAATAACATATGTGAGAATAGTGTAGGATGCAATTGGGCTTTGTTCTGTGTTATATAAGATCATTAGGAGTTCAAACCAACTTGACAGCACTTAACAATAGCAACATACCTGTAATTTGCTGCCCATGCATGGCAAAAAGTCACCGTTGGGCCTTATTATCTGGTGGTCTCTGTCTGTTTATCATTTACTTTACACAATTTCTGTCCTTTTTTAAACTTCGTTCCAAAGCCCTGACCTAGAGATACCTATATGAATGACTTTTTTCAGTAAAACCAGATGCTCCTTAGTTCTTTCTGAAGAACTTTCATCTCCACTAATTAATCCTTAAAACCACTCTGAGACCAAAGTGGCGAAGGCAAGTAATTCATGTTTACTGAAGAAGAGCAAATTTAGGCACCTTGCCCAGAGTCTTGCAGTAAATAATCACAGAAATGGGCACTTATCACCTATTCCAAAATTCTATCAAGAAGACTATGCCACATTATCAGCCTACTATGCAAACCTTACATACAGTACTTTTCTCAGAGACCAAAACATCTAAAATGTCATGGATTCTGTTGATACTTTATCTAAACTATCTCATAACTCACCCATACTCTCATTTCTGATGCTCTAGGGTCAAGTTTGCCTCTGGCTCTTCACCACAATTTCTTAAATACTTTTTTTTGCTCCCAATCTTTGTAAGTACATCTTAAACATTGGTATTACACTAAACTTTCCCAGATAAAAATCTGGGGTTTTTTGGTTACCCTGTTCAAATGATTTTGATGATTTTCCAATTTATATAAAATGAACTCCAAACTCATTAGCCTAGTTTCCAAATTCTTGTTCAATTTAATTAAAGCACAAACCTTTCAACATTTACATAATCCTCTCTAATCCCTTTCAAGATAGGTAGTGATTTAAAAAATAATTGCTCCTGCCTCCACAAGGAAAAAAACACCCAAAACACAATGAGATACCATCTCACTCCAGTAGCAGTGGCAAAGTTTAACAGGACAGCAAGCAATAAATGTTGAAGAGGATGTGGAGAGCTACAACTCTTATGCACTGTTGGTGGGATTTTTAAATGGTACAACCACTCTGGAAGGCAGTTTGTCATTTCGGTAAAAAGCTGAACATAGAAGTTCTACAGCTATTCCACTGCTTGGAATATACCCAGAGAAAATGAGAATTGAGGCACAAATGAAGACTTATACATAGCTATGTTCATAGCAATTTTATTCATCATCACAGGAACATAGAAACATTTCAAATGTCTAAACAGAGTAATAATGCTGAGGATAACCAAAGACTGGAAGCATTTCATAGGATCATACAAGTCAATATCAACACAATGGAACCTAAAATACTGGCCCAATGTTGGGGTCAACAATAACCTACTGGTTTATTCATTGTTAAACTTTAAGATGCAGTTGAAAATAAAAACAAACAAACAAACAAACAATAACATACTGGGCCTTAGAAATCCCAGGTAAACTGAGCCACAGAGTGGCCCTACCATAGGTATTAAGTTAGTGCATACTTTTGCATTGTGACCCTATACATAGTAGCTCTGAACTTCGTCCTATCCTTAGTCAATTTCACTGTCCCTGACACACCTACTCCCCATTACCCCACTTACTGTACCAATCCATCTTCTCCATGGTCTTCCCTCCTTTCTCTGTCCCTCCAGCCTTCCAAACATGATGTTCCTCTCCAAGGACTGTGCGTCCTGGAAACATGTTCAAAGTATGTCAGATGGAGCTTCAAAATCCTTAAAACAGACTAGAGAGAGGGATTGGTCATCTATTTCCAAAAGAGTAAGCCTTCAAAAACTCTATGAACAATAGGGCACACACTTAGATTAGACTATCTGATATAATACCAGGGGCTCATTCATATTGGGAATCACAACAAAGGAGGAACAGTTGCAAACAGACACTAGTGATCATAGCGTGGAATGTGAGAAGTATAAAGGTAGGAAAATTGGACACTGTTAAGGAAAAAAAAGGGAATACATAAATATCGACATACCAGGCATTGGCAAAATGAGATGGATTGACATGGGACATTTTGAGTCAGGCAATCATACCATCTATCTATGCTGGAAATGAAAATATGAAAATAAACAGGGTCATATTCATAATCAAAAAAGACCATTGCTAGACCTATCTTGAAATACAGTGTTGTGAACAATGAGGCTAGAGACAGAATTTGTACAATCATTGATTTGTTCTTTGAAAATACTTTCTATAAGAAACATAAACGGGGACTATATAAATGGACTTCACCTGATGGCCTATACAGCAATGATATTGATTGCATCTGTGGAAAGAGTTGTTGGAGAAGCTCAGAGGAAATTAAATCAAAACCACAAGAACCAATATTTGACCTTGAGTCTGTCCCATCTGAATTTAAAACCATCTCAGGAACAAGTGATTCACTAATGAGGTTGTCAAGAATATCATCCAGGAAGAATGCAAAGAAAGAGGAGGAAGAAAAGACTGAGAGGGTTGTTGGAAAAGCTCTGATTATTGTACTAGAACACTGAGAAGCCAAAGTAAAGGGAAGAAATCAGGAAGGTGAGGAGCTGAACAGAAGATTCAGAGGGCAACTCAGAAAAACAAAGCAAAGTATGAAGTGCTAAGAGCTGAAGTCAGAAAATCAAAGGCAGAAGTTTGCTCAACATTCCTTAGGCTGAAGGAAGTGAAGAACAAATTCAAGCCTAGAGTGGAAATATTTAAGGATTCTATGGGCAGAACTGAGTAGTTAAGCACCTGTCTAGTTGGCATCTGCTTAATGCAGGTTGTTGATGAATCTTCTTCCAATCCTGAGGCCATATTCCTCCTTATAGAGCCCAGCCTCCTGGATGATCTGCTCTGAATATAGATTGAAAAGGTATGGAGATAGGATGCATCCTTGGTGTACACCTTTCCTAATTTTTTACCATGCAGTATTTCCTTGCTCTGCTCTGAGGACTGCCTTGTGGTTCAAGTATCAAGTGTTCTGGGATTCCCATTCTTCTCAGAGTTAGTCACAGTTTGTTGTGATCCACACAGTCAAACACCTTTGTAGAAGACCTGAGGCATTTGCTGTAGAAGGTCAAGGACTGCAGCCTTCAATATGGATTAAAGCTCAACATCAAGAAAACAATGATCCTCACCACTGGCCCAATCAGGCAGTACCATGATAATCTGTGAAGAGATTGAGATTCTTAAAAGCTTCAGTTCTTGGTAGCAGCACTCAGGAAATAAAAGCTAATTGCATTGGGAAAATCTACTGTTAAGGACCTCTTTAAAGTACTGAAGAGCAATGATGCCAGTCTAGATATAAAAGTACACTTGAACCAGGCCATAGTTTTTGCAATTACTTGCTATGCATCAGAGAGCTAAAAATTACTAAAGATGATAGAAGAAGAACTGATGCCTTTGAATTGTGGTGCTAGAGAAGGGTATTGAATATACCATGAACTGCTAGGAAAACAAATCGGTTCGACCTGGAGAGGGTGAAACCAGACTGCTCCTTGGAGGCAAAGATTTTGAAGCTTCATCTGACATACAATGAACATGTTGCAAGGAGGGACTAGTCCTTGGAGAGGGACATCATGCTTGGAAAGGTAGATGAACATTGCAAGAGAGGAAGACGCTTGATGAGATGGATTGATTCAGTGCCTAGGGTACTGGCAGTAGATGTGTCAGAGACAATGAAGTTGACTCAAGATATTGTTGGGTTCAGAGCTGTTGTATATCGCGTCACTATGAGTGGCAAGTCACATGACGACAATATTAGGACTGCAGAACTCTTTCCTTCCTCTCCCAGAATGTCTACTCAAATAATCCAAACACAGGAAGCAACAGCTGTGCTTTTTCTCTCTGTCAATGATGTGAAAGCTACCACACCGCATTTCCCAGAAATAGTTTTCTGAGACCCCAGCCCACTTCCCCAACTTGACACAAACATCTGTGAACATCCCTGTCCCCAAGTTCCTTGTAAGAGAACATAAAACCCTTCTCTAACTTTTAGTGGAGGCTGGTTTTCTGCTTGAGAGCCAGTCTGACAGTGTCTCCTCAATAAATTGTCATTCTTTGCCTTGAACTGGATTCTGTCCTTCCTCGGCAACCTGACATTTATGGTGCCTTACAGACACAAAACAACAAAAAGATTTCGTATTGGCAAGAAGCTGCACTGTATTCCTCAAGGCACATGGTTTGAATTCACAAACTGCTCTGTGGGAGAAGAATGGTCAGTCTTCTCTTGTGTGATTAACTGCCTCTGAAAACCCACTGAGGGTCCACTATGGGTACTCGATGGTACACAACAACATTTGTTAATAGAAGTCCCTGGGCAATACTAATGACTAAGCAATTGACCAGTACCTAAAAGACTGGTGATCTGAATCTACTCAGAAGCACTTTAGGAGAAAAATCTGGTGCTCCTCTTCTGAAAGTCATAGCTATTGCAAATTCTGTGTAGCTTTTTTCCTATTATGAAAAACATGAGTTTATCATGAAATAAAATTAACACAAGGACAACCTGGTTGGTTATCTGTCTTGGATGCTTGTAGTACGAAATAAATGTCTCAGTCCATCTAATCAAGAAGATAAGCGAGTAAATAGAGATATTTCATGGAGAATTGTAAGTACTACTACCAAAAAAAATACACCAACCCCTCAACTATTTGGTTGATTATGACTCATAGTGACATCACCTCATGTTTATGAGGCTATAAATCTTTATGAGAGAAAATGACCTCATATCTATTCCAGAGTGGCTGGTGGATTTTAACTGTAAGCTTTTGTTGTTGTTTTTGCAAAAGTTGTAGGGTTTATTAGGGAATCAAGTAATGGAAGACAAAGAAAGGCAAAGAATAACACACAGTGAAAGTTCAGGTGAAGTTTAGCAACACAAATAATCCTTTTGTTTCCTCAGTTGTTCAGCAAAACTTGTTTCACAGGAGTCCTAAGCAATAAGTTCCTCTGGCTCCATCTCCAGGGCTGACTCAAGCTATGCCTCCCCACAGTCTCTCCATAGTTTGGCAGTTGTCTCTCTTATGTTGGCCCTACAACTGTTGATTAGGTAGAAGACGTTGATCAATGAAGAATAATGTGTCTACAGTTGAGGCAGCCAGAGACCAAGGCCCCAGAGGAGGGCTAGAAACGTAATTTCAGAAGTCCTAACACCTAATGGCTTTTCTATCCATTGCCCTTTATTATCTGGAGGATTGGCCTTCTCCTTATAATCATCTATATTCATGTAAGTATGTAAGACAACTACTTCACTCCTCAGGACTTATTAACAATTTTAGATAGACAATTTATGATTAAACCATTCCTATCCAACCAGTACTCTGAGGAAACAAGCATGTCTTTTTCTGTGAAGAATATTCTATTATAGCGGAAACTTTGAGCATCTGAATATATAAACAAACATTTAGTCCCGAGCAAACCATCAGGTTATAACAGTCACCACTAGTTCACAGAATGAAACATCTTCTCTTCATCTGGTTGGGTTCTGGTCAACCCCTCCCCAGCTATTCATTACCAAATCCAAATTGACATTTACATCAAACTCAGGAGTCCACAATAATTCCTGCTTTTCAGACTGGCTGGTCCCTTCACTCAGTTTTAGTATCACATGGACTAAGTCAGCATTATCACAATCATTAAGGTTTTTGTTGATTTAATTCTACCAGGTATAGAATATATTGGATAAAAGATATATCAGACAAAAGGAATATTGGATGTTATAATGATAGGATATATTTTAGAGGGTAAGTATAAGCCAGTTGAGTATTAATTTAATCTTAAAGAAGAGGAAGTGTGTCCTAAGGAAATGCTTCTAATAAATAGTAGAATTTTATAGAGAGCATGGGGCTTGGACTGGGAAAGATTAAAGCCCACCCTGTACTCTGTGGAGAGTTACATTTGAAAGAAGACAATAAAAAAAGAGCCAGTGTGCTAAGGAAAGTAAAACTGGTGTCCATCACATTCCCCCATCAAGGATTAAAGTTGAAGGAAGCTGGTGAGTATGCTCAAGTCATGTTGACCACTGGGTCTACATGAAGGGTGGAAGCACATGGTAATGAAGAGACAGGCTGAGTTTGTTCATGCTCACTTGTCACTGTCCATCTAGAATAATGAATGGATAAGTGAAGAAAGATTGTTGGTCTGTGGAGCAGGGAGTCTGGAAATGTGATACTTTTGATTAGTTGGTCAACACATAAGACACTATGCCACCAACTCCTTTAAGTAAAATCACTGCTATCATGTATGAACTAACTCATAGCTGACCCTCCATTGGGTTTCCAAGGCAGTACATTGCATGGGAAGAGATTGCCCATCTTTTTCCTCTGGAACCATGAATGGATTCTATCTGCCACATGTTCAGCCTTTGGATCCCAGAACAACAACCTACACATTACACACCCAAAAGCCTTAAGTACTTAGAGATAATGCATTTGTCAGGAGGGTTGTCATACACTCCAGCAACAAGTGATCTCTGAATTTTAGTGACTTCAAAAAAAGATTATTAAAAAAAAAAAAGAAAAGATTACTGCTTGTTCACACAAATGTCTCTATGGGTTTAACTCTAGGTCCGCAATCCTAGAGCTTCAACATCTGGACGCTGTGACGTCGGTTGATGTGGGAGAGAAAAAGAAAGGCAGAGAATGACCCTCCATTACTTAACTGCTTTTCTCCTGGAAATGACACAAATTATTTTCCTCATATGCCACTGTCATGCATTTTGTCTTAAAGGGGAGGAATGTACTCTTATATAACTGGAAAAAGAGTACTTGAACATAATAGGGACTATTAGTAACGTGCCTCATATATGCCTAGTGTTCTAATCAGGAAACACAACCCAACCCAGACTGTGAATGAGAGACTCTAGGTAACAAATTATGGAAGTAAGAAGCATTATTAGGTATTTTATGGAGAATTGTTTATTGTTTGCTGTGATGCTAAACACTTTGACATTGATGTGTCAAATGTGATAATGGCTACGCATGGTAGACAGTGTTTGGTGGAGCTTGGAAGCTTGGAAGCAGGAGTGGCGTCCACTTCCAAAACAGCTTGTTTCTGGAAACTCTATAAATTTAGAGATGATGAAAGTTGTACAAGTATTCGGGTCCTCCATTCATAGGGTTGCTATGAATCATCTACAACTCGATGACACTTAACAACAACAAACAACTTATAAGGTTCTAATCCTTTGGAAATGACATCATGATGAGAGAAGTGGAAGGTCAAAGATGGAAAGAAGATCTTCAACACAATGGATTGGTAGGGTGATTGTAGCAATGAGCTCAAGGGTGTCTAGGATTTTGGGGATGGGGTAGGATAGGACAAGGGTCAGATCTGTTGTTCATAGATAGAATTGCTGTGAGACAGAGAGATCTCTGTTGACCTACTGGATAGAAAGTTATGCTACCAAGCAAAGGTGGGTGATTTTAATCGGCAGCCCTCAGACCTGGTTTTAATTGTTTTTGGTCAAACATTCTTCTAAGTCGTATAGCACTGGTCTGTCCATTTGCTGTACAGAGGTAACTCATGGTTGCCGTGATGCTGAACACTTTGACATTGATGTGTCAAATGTGATAATGGTTACCCATGGTGGACAGTGTTTGGTGGAGCTCCCCCATTAAGACAAGCTTGGAAAGAGGGGTGGCATCCACTTTGCAAATAGCTTGCCTCCAGCAATTCTATGAACTTAGAGAAATGATGAAAGTTATACACTCAGATCTTTTGTTCATAGTGTTGCTATGAGTTGTCTACAACTTGAAGGAACTTAATAACAACAACAATAGCATATATTATTGAGTTAAAATCAACTCATAGTTGACTGTGCAGAGGGTTTTTGCACATCTTTCTTCTGCAGAGCAGTTGGTGAATTCAAACCACATGCCTTCGGGTTAACAGTGCAACACCAGGAACAGCAAACACCTGTGTGCAAAGGTGTGGTGCTATCTAGTTCATTGCTAGTAATTTGGTATCTTCCACAGATGTCTGCTCACAGAGAATGGACAATTAAATCTTCCTTTAAACTAGGCAAAGGAAGCTGGGTTAACAGTAACGCCAACATGACAACGTAAAGGACATTGATACCAAATTCATTGTCAATATGTTGTTATTGTTATGTGCCGTCGAGTCGCCTGTGACCCATAGCGACCCTATGTACAACAGCCCTAAACTCCGCTCTGTCCTGTGCCAATCGCACTGTCTCTGACACTCCCATCCCAATTATCCCAGTCACTGAATCAATCCACCTCATAGAGGGCCTTCCTCTCCTGCGCCGTCCCTCCACCCTCCCAAGCATGATGTCCCTCTCCAAGGACCGGTCTCTCCTCACTACATGTCCGAAGTAAGTTAGACGGGGCCTCAGAATCCTTGCCTCCAAGGAGCCACCCGGTTTAACCCTCTCCAGGACAAATCTGTTTGTTTTCCTAGCAGTCCATGGTATTCTCAGTACTCTTATCCAGCACCACAGCTCAAAGGCATCAGTTCTCCTTCTATCCTCCTCGGTCATTGTCCAACTCTCTGATGCATAACAGGTGATTGCGAAGACCATGGCCTGTATCAGACGCACCTTAGTCTCCAGAGAGACACCACTGCTCTTCAGCACTTTGGAGAGGTCCCTAACAGCAGACTTTCCCATGGCAATGCGCCTTTTAATTTCCTAGCTGCTGGTGCCAAGACTGTTGACTATGGAGCCAAGCAAACTATAGCTGTGTACAATCTCAATCTCTTCACCATCCATCCTGATGCTGCCGATTGGTCCAGTGGTGAGAATCTTTGTCTTCTTGACATTGAGCCTCAATCCATATTGCAGGCTGCAGTCCTTGACACTCTGCAGCTGGTGCTTCAGGTCCTCCTCAGTTTCAGCAAGCAGGGTTGTGTCATCCGCATAACGCAGATTGTTGATAAATCGTCCACCAATCCTGACCCCACATTTCTCCTCATAGAGCCCCGCCTCCCGGATAATCTGTTCTGCATATAGGTTGAAGAGGTATGGAGATAGGATGCATCCCTGGCATACGCTCTTCCCGATTTTGAACCATGCAGTGTTCCCTTGCTCTGTTCTGACGACTGCCTCCTGGTCCAAGTATAAGTTTCGCATTAGAACGATCAAGTGTTCTGGGATTCCCATTCTTCTCAGAGTCAGCCACAGTATATTGAACAATAATTCAGAGCATCCTGAAGCACATATTTAGCTTATTGATTTTCTAGTTTATTAGTTGCCATCCAATAGGCTCTAAACTTTGGCGACCTTACATGCTGCAGAACAAAACATTTTCTGTTATCATACTATCTATATGATCACTGGTATATGTGACTCACTTGGATTCTCTTACTTTGCTTTACTGAACAGGATACCGTATTGATTAGTCTCTCTGCAGGATGTGTTTTTAAACTGAATGAGTCAAACTATTAAGAGCAGAGCTATTAGAAACTAAAAAATAAAAGAAAAACCAAAGAAAGAAAGAAAGAAAAAGCTCATCCGTAATGTAATTAACTCACCCCAGGCTATGAACTTCACTCAGATAAAAGGAATGATTCTTGCTGTCTTCTAGGGATAAATAAATTTCATATTCTTTTCCTCAAAATAATAAAAAATGAGCACTGTAATCTGTCTTTAACTTTTTGTTAAATTTTAAATATTTTAGAGATAAAGCCCCTCTCAAAGGTGTGAGGCCTCAGCAGGGCTTTATCTCTGAAGTGATTGGTGTGACATGTAAATTACTAGAGGGCAGAAAGTACTGAGCACAATAGCTGCATGGTGCAAGTGTTCATTAAATGCACCACACAAACAACATAAAAAGAGAGTGTTGAACCACGGGTGTAAATCCTGTGGATTAGTTGGGTTTATCAAGGCTCATTTACCCGAGCTATACCTGTTCTTTGGAAGGCCACAAGTAATACATGTAGCTCAATAGCCATGCATTTGAGTCAAAGGGTACAGGTCTTTGTTTGCATCACATGAATTCATGTATTGCTTTTTGTTTTGAGGAGAAAGGAAACCAACAAGCAGTGTTGAAAAATGATAGAATGCTAGATTTTCAAAGAAAACAATGTTAGTCTTACCTGAATGCTATTTTCTAAATGGTCATTGTTGTGTGATGTCAAATGGGAACTGACCAATAGCTGCTCCTCCAGCAGGTTTTCAGAGGCTGTAGATCATAAGGAAGGAGGCTGCCCATCCTTCTGCCTTGGAGCAGTCGGATTCAAACTAAATGCTTTTAGGATTGAAGCACAGTTTCTTACAACAGGCCACCAGATTTGGGAACATTATTCATCTACAATCATAGTGCCAGATGTTTTGGTGAAACTCATACTAGAAACAAAGTCTATGAATGTAGCCCAATGACTTTTTAAATGTTATTGAAGCTTGTTTTTATTAATACCTCCTCCAAATTAGTCACTATGCTGTTACGCTTCACTGCCCGTAAGCATTTAGATTTACTCATATAAACCGTATTCACTGCCCCTGTGCTGATTCTGACTCACAGCAAACCCACAGTACAGAGCAGAACTGCTCATACCAATTCCCTAGCTGTAAACCTCTACGGGGAAAAAATTACCTCACTTTTAGAGGTTCAAACCACCAACCTTCTGGTAAGTAGCCCACTGGGGCTCCTTTACTCAAAACAGTTACAATTCCGCCCCCCCCCCTGCTATTTTGTATACATCACATCTAACCTATATGTTTATTTCCATGTCACCGAAGTTTATCACTTACTTGGAACTATCAATGACTCTCATATGAGGGTAAACTCTATCAAATGTGTCTGAAAATATCTTTATTTTTACTTTAACTATGAAAGGGAGCTCTGGTTGACTAATAGTAAGAAGCTGTGTAACAATCTTGAAGGCACATGGTTTGAATCCACCATCTGCTCCCTGGTCAACTCTTAGATGCTGTGTGATGAACTGCCTCTGAAAACCCACCAAGAGGTCAGCTATGGGTCAGATCTGACTCTATAGTACACAAAAACAACATGAAAGGATGGTTTAGCCAAACATGAATATTTTTTTGCGTACAGGATTTTTAGGTGAGTTTAGATGATTGATCTTCCTTTATAATTTTGAAGAAATTATTTCATTAGCTTATATTCTTTATTGTTGTTGATAAAAATTCTGCTGAAAGATTGTACAATTTTTTTTTACAAAGAACTGTCTCTTCGGTTACTTTTATTTTCATTTTATCTTGGTGCTCTGAAATTTTACTATTAAGAATCTAGACAAGGATCTGAGGTTTCTCACCATCTTTCTCAGAGCATAATATGTGTTATTAAATTTATTAAACACTGAAGCATCTGGAAGGAAGTCTCATTTTTGCAAAATGAATCTTTGTTCTGACACTGACAACCAGCAGCTTGTTTTCCAAAGGAAGCATTTTGCAAACTGATTTCATGACTTTCATGATTCATGGAAAATGCCAAGGTATTCTCTTCCAATGCTTCTCTTTCTCTCCCTATCTGTTCTCCCAGTCTGTGACTCTTTGCAGATGCATTTTGAAAGTTTCCATTCAATCTCTAAAAATAGAGCTCTCAAAATCTTTCACAGACTCCATTTCTTTACCTTCCTCTCCAGTTCTAGATTTCAGTTCAGTAATTCTGTCTTCAGCTTTCATATCTCTACTCTCAAGGGCCATCCATTTGATCCTGAATCATAGTAATTGAGTAGATCCACCTGATGGGGTTTCCTGGGACGTGATCTTTATGGAAACCGACTGCCAGGTCTTTCTCTTGCAGAACAGTTGGCTGGGTTCAAACAAACAACCTTTTCACTAGTAGCCAAGTGCTTAATCATTGAACCATCAGGACTGTTTATTCTATCCTGGTTTTAATCTTCTTTTTCTATTTAATAATTTAAATATACATCAGCAGAGAACTACCAGAAGTCCAGGCTGGGTCTAGAAGGGATCATGGTCCTAGGGATATTGTAGCTGATGTTAGATGGATCTTAGCTGAAAGCAGAGAATACCAGAGGAATGTCTATCTGTGTTTCATTGACTATGCAAAGGCATTTGACTGTGTGGAGCATAACAAACTGTGGCTGACTCTGAGAAGAATGGAAATCCCAGAACACTTGATCGTGCTAATGCAAAATCTATACTTGGACCAGGAAGCAGTCGTCAGAACAGAGCAAGGGAACACTGCATGGTTCAAAATTGGGAAGGGCGTGCGCCAGGGATGCATCCTATCTCCATACCTTTTCAACCTATATGCAGAACAGATTATCCAGGAGGCGGGGCTCTATGAGGAGAAATGTAGGGTCAAGATTGGTGAACGATTTATCAACAATCTGCGTTATGCAGATGACACAACCCTGCTTGCTGAAACTGAAGAGGACCTGAAGCACCTGTTGCAGAGGGTTAAGGACTGCAGCCTCCAATATGGTTTGAGGCTCAATGTCAAGAAGACAAAGATTCTCACCACTGGACCAATTGGCAGCATCAGGATGGATGGTGAAGCAATTGACATTGTACACAGCTTTAGTTTGCTTGGCTCCACAGTCAACACTCTTGGCACCAGCAGCCAGGAAATTAAAAGATGCATTGCCATGGGAAAGTCTGCTGTTAGGGACCTCTCCAAAATACTGAAGAGCAATGGTGTCTCTCTGGAGACTAAGGTGTGTTTGTTACAGGCCATGGTCTTCACAATCACTTGTTATGCATCAGAGAGTTGGACAATGACCGAGGAGGATAGAAGGATAACTGATGCCTTTGAGCTGTGGTGCTAGAGAAGAGTATTGAATGTACTATGGACTGCTAGGAAAACAAACAGATTTGTCCTGGAGAGGGTTAAACCGGGTGGCTCCTTGGAGGCAAGGATTCTGAGGCTCCGTCTAACATACTTTGGACATGTTGTGAGGAGAGACCGGACCTTGGAGAAGGACATCATGCTTAGAACAACACCAACAACAACATATGATAATATTTTATCCTTAGTTAATAATCTTGTTTTCTAAATTTGGATTCTCAGGATGATATTCTGATACTCTCCTTACACTCTTTCTTGTTTGTTGCTGTTGTTTGTTATTATTGTTTCCATTTGAAGAGATTGCTGTGGGCTAAATTTATGTGAAGATATGTTCCAATAAGAATTCTGTATTTGCTTGTACTAGGTAACTGATTAGGTAATACATTAGTATTTCATAGTATGCATTTTTAAAAAAAACAAAAACAAAGACACATCTTATTCCACTTCTATGCTCAAAAAGAATGAGAGCAAAGAAAGAAGGCTTACAAGTCACTTGGAAAAGGAACTAAGTTTCATCAGATGCCATTTATAGTGTCCTTGCACAGAAAGTTGTGCCCATTAGTATCTGGCATGTTAAATTCTGAAGCATCTGGAAGGAAGACAATCTCATTTTTGCAAAGTGAATCTTCATTCCAACCCCGACAACAAGTAGCAGTTTGATTTGCAAAGAAAATAGGCCTGGAAAACTCCACATTCTGTACTTAACACTGCCAAACCCGCCAAGCTGCTCTTCCTTTCATTGGAAACTGAGTGTACAATGATGTCGTTGTGTACAGTCAAGTTGGAACTCACTCTTAGTCACCCTTCAGCAGGTTATCAGAGACTGTAAATTGCATGAGAGGGAATTACCCATTTAAGCCACCTGCCTTTGGGTTGCCAACAAAACTTCTTACACACTAACCTATGCTCAAATATGGTTAGAATCTTGGAATTTTATCTTCCAGCTACACAAATATGTTCGCAATCTTGGAGGTACATATGGTTCCTGGATGCATCTCTCAGTTGAAATTAGATGCATATCTCCTGGCTTCCCACAGCAAGATCTGTTTCAGTTTGGTCTAGGTTCTCCAACCTCTAAAATCCAAAACTACTACCTTTTAGTTGATTTCAACTAATGGAGACTATTGTTGTTATGTGCAATCAAGTCTGATTTGCAGAACCCTATGACTTGAATGCTGTCGTATCATCTCTGATACACTTGAGCCCATTGCTGAAGTCACTGTGCCAATCCATTTCATTGAGATTCTTCCTTTCTTTCACTGACCCTCCAACTTTCCAAGCTTGATACAGCTTTACATGGAGTGGCCTCTTCTAGCAACATGTCCAAAGAATGAGAGACAAAGCTTCACTATCCTTGACTCCAGGGAGAACTCTGGCTACACATTTTCCAAAACATAACCTAATTTTTCTTTTGGTAGTTCATGTGATATTCAGTACTACTACCCAACACCCCAACTCAAAGACATCAATTTTTCCATCAACCTTATTCATTGCCCAGCTCTCAGATGCATAGCCAAAGACAGAAAATATCATGGCCTGAATTAGATGCACCTTCAAATTTATATCATGAGTTCTTCAGTATTTTGGGGAGATCCTTGACAGTGGGCTTACATGGCTAACACAATACATTTCCTGATCTCCTGACTGCAGGTATCAAAGATATGATTGTGGATCAAAATAAGATTAAATCATTAACAGTCCCAATCCCTCATTTCAATTTATCATAGTGTTTCCTATTAGTCCAGTGCTATAGGGCCTTTGTTTTCTTGATGTTGAGATGTAGTCTAAATTTAAAACTGTAGTCTTTGATATTCTGCTGCAAATACTTCAAGTTTCCTTCACTGTCCGCAAGCAAAGTTGTGTCATCTGCATGGGGCATGTTGTTGATGAGTTTTCTTCTAATCTTGATGCCACATCTTCTACATAGTGTCCAGCTTAATGAAGTATTTGTTCAGCATAAAGATTGGCAGATTGACTAGGTATGGAGAAAGGATAAATCCCTAATGCACACCCTTCCTGATTTTAAACCAAGCAATGTTCCCTTGTTTTGTGCAGACAACAGCTTCTTGGTCTAGGTATAGATTTCATATGAACCTAATGTCCTGGGATACTCATTCTTCTCAATGTCAGCCATAGTTTACTGTGATCTACAAGAAACCTTTGTATAGACAATAAATCACAGATAGACATTCTTCTGGTATTCTCTGCTTTCAGCTAGGATCTATCTAACAACAACAATGATATCCTTGGTGCCATGGCCTCTTTTAAACCCAGCTTAAACTTCTGACAGTTTTTTTTTTAAACATACTGTTTTAGCTGATTCTCAGCAATATTTTGTTTGCATGTGATATTAATGCTATTGCTCAATAATTTCAGCATTCTGTTGGATCACTTTTCTTGGGAATGGGAGCAAATATGTCTCTTTCAGTCAGTGGCCAGGTAGCTGTTCTACAAACTTTGGTGTGTAGACTGGTGAGCAAGTCCAGGGCTACATTTATTATTCAAAACATGTGAATTGGTATCCCATCTGTTGCCAGGGCCTTATTTTTTGCCAGTGTCTACAATGCAGTTTGAACTTCTGCCTTTGTTACCGTTGACTCTTAATCTTGTGGTGTTTCCTAAAATTTTTCAGTGTCAATGAATTCTTTTTGGCACAGTGATTCTGTGTATTCTTTCTATGTTTCCTGGGTCATTCAAGATTTTGTCCATGGCATCTCTCACTATTGCAACTTGAGGCTTGACTCAGTGTTTCAGTTCTTTCAGCTTGAGAAATGTCCAAAGAATTTGTCCCTTTTTATTCAATGACTCTATCTCTTTGCACATTTCCTTATAACATGTCACTTTATTTTCTTGAGCTGCCCTTTGAAATCTTCTGTTGAGCTTTTTTATTTGGCATCTCTTCCTTATGTGTCATCTGCTTGATGCTCTAATGCAATTTTCATAGTTCCTTCTGACACCCATTTCAGTCTTTTTTTTCTCTTCTGTCTTTGAAATAACCTTTTCGCTCTCTTCAGGAATGATGCCTTTGATTTCTTCCCAAAGCATCTCTGATCTTCAACGGTTAGTGATAAATACCTTAAAAATTACTCTTCAGATGATTTTTTAAAATTCAGTTGAGAGAGATTCAAGGTCAAATTTTGGTTCTTGTGGATTTGTTTTAATCATATTCAGTTTTAGAGGGCAGAATAGAATAGGCCTAAAGGATTTCCAGGAATGTCATATTATAAAAAAACACAGCCCCACACCATAAAGTTCATAAGAGACAAACCAGGATCAAGCTTAGACAGACTAGTGTATGGTATAAAGAGACTGCCAAATACAAGGAGAAATGCTCAAACTGAAGAGGATAAAACTAATGAATGGGATCTTCTAAAGATTAAATCCATGTATGCATCCAAACCTTTTTCCCATACAGTGAAAAGAAAACCTACTGACTGGGAAAAAAAACCAGTTGGCAATATTATTTCAGAGAAATGTCTCATATCAAAAGGTTACAGAGTACTACAGGACTTCCACAAGAAAGACTGATCACAAAATTACAAAATGGGCAAAAGACATGGACTTTTCACAGAGGAAGATATTCAGCTGGCCAACAGACACATGAAGAAATTCTCCAAATGACTGGTATTAAGAGAGATGCAAATCAAAACCACAATGAGATACCATATCACTCCAGTAGCAGTGGTAAAGTTGAACAGGGCAACAAGTAATAAATGTTGGAGAGGATTGTAAAATGGTACAACCACTCTGGAAAGCAGTTTGACTTTTCCTCAAAATGCTGAACATAGAAATTCCATATGACCCAACTATTCCACTGCTTGTAATTTGTCCCCAAAAATGAGAACTGAGGCACAAATGGAGACTTGTACACCAATGTATATAGCGTCATTATTCACCATTGCAAAAACATGGATACAGCCCAGCTGTCCAACTGCAATCAAATAGATTGCAAAATTATGGTCCATTCACAGGATAGAATACTTCACAGCAAACAGAAGCAATGATTTGGTAAATCACTACCTAACTTGGAAAGGACTGGATTACAACATACTAATTGAACTAACTCACTCCCATTAGAGCAAGTACATTATATAAGACGAGTATTATACAACGTATATGAGGATCCAAGGGGGGGAAGGGGAGAGGTGAGCAGAAGAGTGAAGGGGCAGGGCTGGGGGGGACTGTTAATCATAGGGTCGCACAATTTGCTGGGTGGAGGGCACAGTGGGTAAAGAAAATGGGAAAGATCTGGTGTGAAAAACAATGAATATGAACTTAGTAAGAAAATCAGTAAAATAAAAATTTTATCTTTAAAAAATAACAGAATGTACATGAATGAAACCTAATGTATATGAATAATTGAATGTAAACCAAAGGGGGGAGACGAATAATTGAAACAGAGCCTGCAACAATGGGCTTGAACAGAACAGAAATCATGGGGAAGGCACAGGACAGTTCTGGTTTTCACAGGGTTGGTATGTGTCATAATCGCCTCACCTGCACCTAACAACAGTATATACTGCATTTTGCTGCTACATTTATTCACAGGTACATGTAGGTCGACAATTTCTTGTTGGTTATTGTATCTTGAGTTTTATCTTGAACAGAATGGTTTCCATGTATTTTGAACAGTTAAATAGAGTTAGCAGAGTGCTGGCAGTTGTTCGTCCTTGCTGCAATTGTCAGGGCAGTGTCACTATGTGATAAACATTACTGCTCTGGAGTTGCTCAGCTTCCTCTAAACGAGAGGCTCACCTCACCAATTGCCTCATGCTTCCTTCATCTGCTCAACACTGTGTGTTGGCTTTGGGGATGGAAAAGTGGTGCGCCAGCAACAGCAGCTGAGGCGGCTCATGAGAGAAACAGTACACGTTCCAGAAAATCATGGAGAAAACAAAGTAAATCCCATTCTTCCTTAAATAAGTTTTCTCCCCTATTGTATATAAATTTAACTTTTTTTAAAAAGAAGGAAATACAGAAAGGAAGAAAGACAGCAGTCCTCCTAATTCTCCCAGCCAAAAATAATAACTTCACACACTGCAGTAGTCTGCCTTTTGCCTTTTATTTGTATCATTTGGGGCTGTTGTTATGATCATTCCAGAGAGTCAAATCTGTCTAAAGTTTTGTTTTGCTTAATATTTTCACCAGCATCTTTCCAAATACCTCACATATGCACGCACACATGCTTTCCTGGCTTAGTATGGGTGGCACGTTCTACCTGAACATGAGAACACCAGGCATTCAGTGCTACACGAGGCCTTTAAACAGGGAACCTTCACGGAGACGCTTTCCCTGACAGCTAATGCAGCAATTGCTCTTCTAGTCTTATCATGTCTCCTCCTACAAGATGCTTCTATAGAACCAAGGCTTCTTCTGGTCATCATTCATCCAAGTCATCTTAACAAGTGCACTGGCCTTTATAGTGGCAAAGAATATCAACCAGCTAGTAATTGACTGCTATTTTTTGTCAAGAAATCTCGATGGTATAATTGTTAAAATGTTTGGCTGACAACTGAATGGCAGGCAGTTTGAACCATCAACAGCTCTGATGGAGGAAAAATGAAGCCATCTGCTTCTATCAAGATTTTTAACCTTGGAAATTCTGTGGTGGAGTTTTACTTTGCACTTCAGGGTCACTAAGAGTCAGAATAGACTCGATGGCCATGAGGTTAATCTTCTGTAAATCAATTTGTGGAAGTCAAAGCTAAATCTTGAATCTTTCCTGTCTTGTGTGCTATATATACTTCTGTGGGGTATGTCTTTTCATCCACGCCTTTCCAGGCTTAGCACTATCACTTAACCACATCAATCAGCTATTATGAGTCAAAGCTATGTGTCAAAGTCCCAAATAAATGTCATGGAGATCATCTCAGAATAAATCAAATGTTTTCAGTAATCCCTCCTGCCTGAAAGAGGCTGCAGTTATGTGGAAGTGGCCATCTAAAAGACAGGCAGGCTGAGAGAGTGGCAGATTTTGAAGAGCAAAGGTTTGAAAGTTGTGGATCTGGACCAAAATTCTGACTCTAATCATGCTCGTTATGTGACCTCAGGCAAGTCACATGACTTCTCTGAGCCTCACTTAAAATTCAGGACAAAGGACAGGAGTTGGAAGGATTCAAGGAGGCAAAAGATGTAAAGTCCCTCTCCTTCAAACTTCCTCTTCTCCTGAGTCTGACAAAGGGATTTCATCTTCATGAATGTGACCTTGCACACTCCTGGATCAGAAACAAAGTCATCCTGTGCTCTGTGACCCAATTGCAGATGCCTCTGGGCACGGCTGGCAAGGAGCTGATAACATATTCCAAGGACAAGCGAAGAGCATCCTGGATGATTTGGTGGTCTTTTCCAGCTCATTAATATCTTCCTTTGCAATTTCAGCATTTCCTGTGGTGGCTTCACACTTGGGAGAATCATACCACCATAATCATTTCTGGTGTTCATTTGTTCTCTGTCCTCATCCTGTGTCCAGTACACAAGTGGGCATGAATATGTAAACAGAATGCGTGTAGGGAGCTGCAGTGAGACAGGATGCTGGTGGACTGTAAGGAATGAGCATAGCACAAGCCAACCTCAGGTAAAATACATGCTGCCTAGAAACCATTCTTTGTCCCTCCTGACATGTAATTTGGTAAGAATAAAGATACACAGTGTTGTACCAATATCCGTGGTGTCATTGCATAACTGAAGAGTTTAGACTCACTGGACTATAAGTGCTGTTTTCTTCTTCAAGAATTGCTCGAAACCATACTGTTAAAATACTTTCTCCCCACTAAACAACAGAGATGGTCTCTTGCTCACTTTTGTAACATTTTACTGATTTATATTTGAAAGTCCATGGATGGAGCAAAAGGTTAAGTGTTCAAGCCATGACTCAGAAGGTTAGAAGGTCACCACCCCCCTCAAGAGGCATCTCAGATGACAGGCCTGGAGATGTCACAACCTTGCAAACCCTGTGGTGCTCACAGTTCTAACTCTCCACAGGCAGGGCTGCACGGGCTGGAGTGGACTCGATGACAGTAACCCACAACAGTCTCTTAATTTTTTCAGTCACTGCTTGTCTGTCAGTTTGTCATACTTTAGTGGCTTCCAGGTTGCTATGATAATGAAAGCAGCACCATTATTATTTCCAATATCACTAGGGTCACACATGGTGGGCAGAATTCTAAGGAATTTTCAGACTAAGACAGACTAGGGGTAAAGGCCTGGAGAAATACTTCTATAAATTAGTCATTGAGAACCCCACAAATCACAATATTGTCCAATATGATACTGGGAATTGGGACCCCCAAGGCTGGAAGATATGCAGAATACACAGTGGCGGCAACAATGAGCTCAAGATGTCAGTGGCTGTGAAGATGATGCTGGACAAGTTGGCCTTTCATTCTTCCATGAATAGAGTTATCATGAGTTGATGCCATGGAAGCTAACACGTCCGTGTTAGTAAAACGCGTCCTTGTTGTTGCTACGTGCTGTCCAATTGATTTCAACTCACAGCATCCTTTTGTACAATACACTGTCCTGCTCTGAGAAATCCTCACAATTGTTGCTAGGCTTGAGTCCATTGATGTAGCCATTGTCAGTTCATCTTGTGAAAGTTCTTCCTCTTTTGTTATGAATTCCCTGCTGTAACAAGCATAGCATCCTCGCCACAGGTTGATCCTTCTTGATAACGTGTCCAAAGTATGTGCTGCCAAAGAGCGTTCTTGCTCTACATCTTGCAAGGCAGACTTGTTCATTCTTCTGGCAGTCCATGGTCTATTTTTTATTCTTTGTCAACACCACACTTCAAAGGCATCAATTCTCCCCTTTCTTCTATTTGTTTTCAAGCTTTCACATGCAGTACGAGGTGACTGGAAAACCCATGGCTTGAGTTAGGGACACTTGGTCTTCAAAGTGTGTCATTGCTTTTTGACACATTCAAAAGGTCTTATGTAGAAGAAAATTTAATGCCATTGATTTCTTACTGTACATCTATTGATGTTGATTGTGGATTCAAATAAAATGAAACTTTTGACAACTTCAAATTTGTTTATACTACTTCCTTAGGTAGGACTAGCCTGTGATTCCTTTTCTAATTACATTTATGGTTCTCACTTGCTCACTACACACACATATACGTTTGTTTTCTTGGCTGTCCATGGTATGTTCAAGACTCTTTTCCAGTACCACAACTCAAAGGCATCCATTCTTCTTCTATCATCTTATTCATTATATGGCTCTCTGATGAATAAGGTGCACCTTGGTCTCTAGACTGACATCATTGCTTCTCAGTACTCTGGAAAAGTCCTTCACAGCAGATTTACCTAATATAATTAATCTTTTGATTTCCTAATTGTTGGTGCCAAGAGTGTTAATTTTGGAGCTGAGCAAGCTATTACTGTTAAGAACCTCAATCTCTTCTCCATCCATCACAGTGTTGCCAGTTGGCCCGGTGGTGATAATCTTTGTCTTCTTGATGTTGAGCTTCAATCCATATTGAAGACTACAGTCCTTGACCTTCTGAAGCAAGCATTTCAGGCCATCCCAGCTTCGCAAGCAAGGTTGTGACATCTGCATAATGTAGTTTGTTTGATGAGTCTTCCTCCCATCCTGATGCCACATTCCTTCTCATAGAGCCCAGCCTCCCAAATGAACAGTTCTGTATATAGATCAAAAAGATATGGAGATAGGATGTATCCCTGACACACTCTCTTCCTGATTTTGAACCATGCAGTATTTCCCTGCTCTGTTCTTAAGAGTGCTTCTTGATCCAAGTATAGATTTCACATAAACACAATCAAGTGTTCTGGGGTTCCAATTCTCCTCAAGGTTAACCATAATTTGTTGTGATCCACACAGTGAAAGGACTTTGCACAGTCAATGAAACCCAAATAGATATTCTTCTTGTACTCTTTGCTTTCTGCCAAGATCTATCCAACATTGGTGATAATGTCTCTAGTGCCATGGCCTCTTCTAAACCCAGATCGTATTCCTGGTAGTTCTCTATCAATGCACTGTTCCAGTTGTTTCTGGATAATCTTCAACAGGATTTTACTTGCATGTTATATAAGTGATATTGGACAAAAATTTCCACAGTCTGTCAATTCACCTGTTTTTTTGGAATGGGAATAAATATGGATCTCTTCCAGTCAGTTGGCCAGGTAGTTGTCCTCCAGATCCATATATATGTCCTCATATATAAATATCTGAGCTCTGGTGGCTTAGTTCTAAGAAATTGCTAACCAAAAGATGCATAGTTGAAATCTTCCAACTGCTCTGAGGAAGATGGATCAAATCCTCTTGTGTGATTTGCTACCTCTGAAGACTCACTGAGAGTTCTGATTCTATGGTAGTAAAAAACATATACAGATATAACATCATACAAATACCATAAATATCACAACTAATTTCTGCATGTTATTTAACCTTATAAGATATAACTACATGTAGATGTAGGAGGACTCAACAAAATTTTGAATTAGCCATAGCTCTGGATAATAACTAGTATGAGAGGCAGTGTAATATTTAAAATAACACTAGCAAGAAAAAAGTGAGCAGAAATAAATAAACAGACATGACAATCACATAAAAATACAAATTTCCACCTAGCAGAAGAGAAAAATGAAAATTGTATACACAGTAGTCATTACTTGGTGTAGATTGATGTCTCATATGTGCTGTTATGTAGCAGATTTTGGAGGTCCACAATCAATACTTTTGGTACCAGCAGCCAGGAAATCAAAAGATGAATTGCATTGGGAAAATCTACTGTTAGGGACATCTCTAGAGTACTGGAGATAAATTATGTCTGTCTGGAGACTAACGTGCACCTGATCCAGGCCATGGTCTTTGCAATTACATTCTATGCTTCAGATAGATGGACAATGATGAGGGATAATAGGAGGAGAATTGACGTCTCTGAGCTGTGATGCTGGAGAAGAGTACTGAATATTTTTATATGGACTGCTAGGAGAGCAAACAGTTTCATCCTGGAGGGGGTGAAATTAGGCTGCTCCTTGGAGGCAAGGATTTTGAAGCTTTGTCTCACATATTTTGGGCATGTTGCAAGGAGGGACCAGTCCTTGGAGAAGGACGTTATACTTGGGAGGGTGGAGGGACAGAGCAGGAGGGAAGACCTTCTATGAGATGGATTGACTCAGTGACTGGAATAAGAGAGGGGTAGGTGTGTCAGTGATGATAAGTTTGGCTCAGGATAGAGCTATTGTACATAGAGTCGCTATGAGTTGCAAGCAACTTGAAGGCACATAACAACTACAACAATAACAAGGGGAAATTAGACAAAAATCTTAATCATCTAGTGAAGGGGCAAAACCCAAGAAAATGTTAAATACAATTTCAGAGAGCTCTGGTGGCCTAGTGCCAAGAAACTACACTGCAATCCTGAGGACATGTACTTTGAATCTACTAGCTACTCTGTGGGAGATGATGAACAATCTCCTCCCATGTAATTTAAAGTCTCTAAAAATCAGCTGGAGGTCAGTTAAGGGTTAGTTCTGACTTGATAACATACAACAACAACAACAACAACAACAGTATTTCAGGTAATGAAATCTATATCTAAGACAAATTAAATAAGATAGAGTGAGCATAGAATGGTCCAGAAAGTTGTTTTGAGTATTGTACAAAGATGGGTGAGAACCAAGGATAAGAGAGATGCAAATCACAATGATGTACCATCTCACTCCAGTAATAGTGGCAAAGTTTAACAGGGCAGCAAGTAATAAATATTGGAGAGAATGTGACAAGAAAGGAACTCTAATGCATTGTTGGTGGGATTGTAAAATGGTACAATCATTCTGGAAGGCAGTCTGGTGCTTTCTCAAAAAGCTGAACATAGAAATTCCATATGACTCAGGAACTTGGAACATACCCTGATAAATTAAGAACTGAGGCACAAATGGAGATTTGTGCACCAATGTGTATAGCAGCATTATTCACAATCACAAGAACATGGAAACAGCTCAAATGTCCAACCACAAACTAATGGATTGAGAAATTATGGTACATTGACACAAAGGAATAATATGCAGCATGCTGGAACAATGATTTTGTAAATTATTACCTAACATGGGTGGGACTGGAGAGCATTATGCTGAGTGAACTAACTCAGTCCCAGAAGGACAAATATTGTCTAAAACCATTATTGTAGAATGAATATAAGAATCCAAGGAGGGTGGGGAAAGGTGGAAGCAGAGGGATTAGGATATGCAGGGGGAGGGGAGGATTAATCATGGAGTTGTACAATTTGATGGAGGGGAGGTTGAGGGAAATTGGAAGAATCTCTTCTTGAAAACAATGTGTTCAAATTTTGTAAATAAACAAGTACTTTTAAAAAGTCATCAAGGGAGGAAGGGGGTAAAATGTGCAACAATGAATGAGTGAAAATCTAACTATTTTGTAAACTTGTGTTAAAATCAGAATTAAAAAATAAAATAAGAAGAATGTTGTAGAAGAGAGATATGGCCAGAAGGAAGGGATACACTTGGGAAGGAAACACTGAAAATCTAAAGCCATTGCCACTGTGTTAATGCAGATTCTTGATATCTCGTATGTTCCAGAGTGGAACTGCTCCATAATGTTTTGTTAGCTGTCATATTTTATGGAAGGATATTGCCAAGTTTTTCTTTCCTGGAGCTACTGGGAAAGTTTCTACTGGGAAGTCCATTGAAATTTAGATCCATAGCCAAGGAATTGGAATAGTAAGTAGAGGTCAGATCGCACAAGACTTACTAGGTGACTGTAAAGCGTTTAAGGTCTTATTCAAGATCTTGGAAGATTTTGAGCAGAGGAGTGGTTTGTTCTGACTCATGTTTTTAAAAGACCACTCTAGTTGCTGTGTAGGCATTTAATTATAGTTGGGCAAGAATAGAGATATTGAGACCAGTTTTGACTATGCAAAAGTGAATTATTGTATGAGCCTAGGAATTTTGCTTTTGTCACGTTTTTATTAATTTGCTTACTCAAATTCAATGAATCAGTGATAGATGTTGTATCTGGGATGTTGTGTTGTTGTTATGTACCATTGAGTCACTTGTAACTCATAGCGACCCTATGTACAAGAGCCCTAAATGCCTTTCTACCCTGTGCCAACCTCGCCATCTCAAACACACTCATTCCCACCACTCCACTCACAGAGTCAATCCATCTCATCGAGGGTTTTCCTCTCCTGCGCCGTCCCTCCACTCTCCCAAACATGATGTCCCTCTCCAAGGACCAGTCCTCCTTGCAAGATGCCCAAAGTATGTCAGACGAAGCTTCAGAATCCTTGACTCCAAGGAGCATTCTGGCTTCTCCCTCTCTGGGACAAACCTGTTTGTTCTCCTAGCAGTCCATGGGATATTCAACACTCTTCTCCAGCACCACAGCTCAAAGCCATCAATTCACTTTCTATCATCCCTATTCACTGTACAACTCTCCAGTGCATAGCATGTAATTGTAAAGACTATAGCCTGGATCAGACACACCTTAGTCTCCAGCCTGACGTCGTTGCACTTCAGTACTCTTTAGAGGTCACTCACAGCTGACTTTCCCAATGCAATTCATCTCTTGATTTCCTGCCTGCTGTTACCAAGAGTATTGACTGTGAAACCAAGTAAACTAAAACTGTTAACTATCTCAATTTCTTCACTATCCATACTGATGCTGTCAGTTGGCTCAGTGGTGAGAATCTCTGTTTTCTTGATGTTAAGCTTCAATCCATATTGAAGACTGCAGTTCCTGACCTTCTGCAGCAAGCACCTCAGGTCCTCCTCAGTTTCAGTGGACAGGGTTGTGTTGTCTACATAAGCCAGGTTGTTGTTGATTCTTCCCCCAATCCTGATGCCACATTTCTTCTTGTACAGCCCAGCATCTCAGATGATCTGTTCTGCATACAGATTGAAAAGGTATGGAGACAAAATGCACCCTTTTTGATTTTGAACTATGTAGTGTCTCCCTGCTTTGTTCTGATGGCTGCCTCTTGGTCCAAGTATAGGTTTCACAATAGCACAATCAAATGTTCTGGGATTCCCATTCTTCTCAGAGTCAGCCATAGCTTGCTATGATCCACACAGTCAAAAGCCTTTGCATAGTCAATGAAGCACAGATAGACATTCTTCTGGTATTCTCTGCTTTCTGCCAAGATCCATCTAACATTAGCTATAATATCCCTAGTACCACGACCTCTTCTAAATCTAGACTGTACATCTGGCAGTTCTCTGTTGACATATTGTTCCAAACATTTTTGGATAATTTTCAGCAGAATCTTGCTTGAATGTGATATCAGTGGTATTGTTCGATAATTTCCACACTCTATTGGGTCACCTTTCTTTGTAATGGGAACAAATATCGATCTTGTCCAGTCAGTTGGTCAGCTGGCTGTCCTCCAGATTTCTTGGCACAACCTAGTGAGCACATCCAGGGCAGTGTCTGTTTGTTGAAATAAATCAGTTGATATACTGTCAACTCCTGGAGCCTTGTTTTTTGCCAGTTCCTTCAGAGCAACTGGAACTTCCTCCTTCATTGCCACAGGCTCTTGCTATGTTATTTCATGAAATCCTCTGTTTCAGCCAATTCCTTCTGATACAGTGACTCTGTGTACTCCTTCCATCTTCTTTTGATACTTCCTGGATCATTTAACATTCTACCCAAACTATCTTTAAGTATTGCCACCCGTGGCTTGAATTTGTTTTTCAACTCCTTCAGCTTAAGAAACGCTGAACGAGTCTAGCCCTTTTGATTTTCTGACTCCAGCTCACTGCACATATCATGATAGTATCTTGCTTTGTCGTCCTGAGCTGCCTTTTGAAATTTTCTGTTCAGCTCTTTGTTTTTTTCCTTTAGCTTTGGCTTCTTGGTGCTTTAATGCAATACTCAGAGTCTCATCTGACATCCATCTTGGCCTTTTCTTCTTTTTCATCCTTTGTAACGATCTTTTGCATTCTTCATGGACGATTTTCTTGATATCCTCTCAGAGCTCATTGGTCTACCCTCATTGGTGCTCAAGGCCTCAAACCTGTTCCTGAGATGGTTTTGAAATTCGAGTGGGACAGACTTAAGGTCAAATCTTGGTTCCTGTGGACTTGACTTAATTTTCCTCAACTTCAGCTCGAACTTGCATATGAGTAGTTGGTGGTCTGTTCCAGAATCAGCATCCGGCCTGGTTTTCACTGCTGATATTGAGCTTCTTCAGTGAGTCTTTCTACAAATATAATCGATTTGATTTGTATGCATACCATCAGGTGAGACCCATGTGTATAGCCTGTGTTTATGTTTCTTACAGAAGGTATTTGCAATGAATAAATCATTGAATGTGCAGAACTCTATCATTCTATATTCAGCCTCATTTCTCTCACCGAGCCCGTGTTTTCCAGCTCCTGATCCTTCTTCCCTGTTCCCAATTTTTTCGTTCCAGTCGCCCATTATTATCAATGCAACTTGATAGTGTTTGATCAATTTCTGACGGCAGAAGTTGGTATAAATCTTCTATTTCCTCCTCTTTGGCTCTAGTTGTTGGTGCATATATTTGAATGATAGTGGTATTCACTGGACTTCCTTGTATGCATATGTATATTATCCTGTCGCTCACCACATTGTATTTCAGGATGGATCTAGAAATGACTTTTTAAATTATGAAACCAACCCATTTTTTTCTCACCTTTTCATCCCTGGCCTAGTAAATCATATGATCATCTGATTCAAAATGTCCCATGCCAAGTCATCTCAATTTACCAATTTGTCCTAATTAAGGTACTACTGTTAATCGCACCTTCAAAGGGCAAACCACATCTGAAGTATCTGTCTATGCTTGATTCTACATGTCCATATAATGAAAATATGGCAGATATCTGTACAGAGGTGGACAAATTTCTAGAAATTGTATTGTGTTTGGAAAAGTTCAAGGAGTTGTGGATGTACCAAAAAAAATGTAGACGGCAGATAGAAATAGTGACTTCTAGGATTAGAAGAATGGTGCTAACACACTATCCTTTCTGGTAATTCAAATCCATTAGTTGCTCTAAAGGAGAAAGATGGGCAACTCCTCCTTTGTGATTTATAGACTCTGAAAACCCATTGGAGGGCCAGCTATCAACTTGACAACTTGTCAGCTATCAGCTTGACAACCATGAATTTGAGCTAACACAAAGGAGATCAATTCCTGGGCAGGCATATTTTACCTGGAGAAGCCATTTCCAGTTATTTAAAACTGTTGAATTACCAACCTCAAGATAGAAATAGATTGCTAAGGTGTCCTGTTTGTTTGAGCAGGCAGCCATCCTTAGATACGAGCGCATGCCAAGACATGTGAACACATTGAAACGACAAGCATGAAACTGGGCAATGAGGTTCTGTTACTAAGCTAGCTAGGAATGACTCAATAGTGTGTGAAATCAAAGTGCATCATCATCCTGCGAATCTTCTGCAACCTCTATTCACTGATGTAGTTCTTTATTTTAAAAGTTTGCTTCTAGGCAAACACCTATTCACATTATGGATTTTGACATTGCTTTTCACATTTGTGAAGTCATGAGTCAATTTCTTTCTCAATACTGAAATAATTTTAGTAATTAAATAATGACCTTCCATAAACAAAATAACACTTTTTAATTATTTTCAATGTATTGCATTTTCATGGTGAAAAACATGACAATATGGAGTGAAAATAATCACTCAGATTCCTATTTCTAAGAAATGGTCATGGCTAACATTATTTATATATATATATATATATATATTAGTCTTTTTACTATGTAATGTCTTATGCATATATACCTATTCATGCATATAAGAACACAGATAAATGTATGCAGTTATTACTACAATTAGTCTCCTTCCATGCGATTACTGCCTGTGAAAACCTGCTGGAGGTTATGCTGTGAGTCGGTTTCAAATTGAAGATACACAACAAAAGCAATATTGGTCACATACGTATTTGTACATACATGTTTATGAAACTTAAAATTGGATCATATAAAGTATAATATACATTATAAGTAATTCTTCATTTCACCAAAGCATTAGAAATTTAATTTTAAAAATGATCTCTACAATATACTAATGTGCAAATTTATCACAACTGTAATAAACACTTTCCTTTTGAATATTTAATGTTGTCAATAGTTTACTGTTAATATTAACAATATGGTTGGCATCCTTGTACAAATACCTGTTCATATATATATCTGGGTGTTTTATGAAGATAATTGCTTACATAGAATCAGTGAGTCAGTGTATGGATATTGTTAAATATCTTACCAGAAAGCGTCAAAGTGCCCTCCAGAAAGATTGCAGGAGATTACATTCCTTTATCAGCACACAGGCTACCAAGTTCTAGCATTTCATTAACCCTAAACATATCCTTTTAAAAAATTACTTCTTTAATAAGAAAAATCAGACTTTCATGCTTACTGTAATTTATTTAACTAGCAAGATTTGACTTTCCTACTATATTGCCATGTGTGATTTATTGTTCTTTTCTGTTTTGTTATTATACTAGTTTATTTACAAAATTGGAATACAATTTTATTTTTCATTTTAAGTTCATTTGTTCATGTTTTTGGTCCACTTTCCTTTTTGTCTTTTTTTAAATTATATTTAAGTTCTTTTATATTTTAAAGAAATAAACCCTGTAATTGTGGAGGCTGAGTCCACAGTGCCCAGCAAAATACCACATATATATGGTCTTACAAAACCTAGAGGAGGATTTAGTCACAAAAAGAAGACATAGGGCATGATCAGCAGGCACCAGTTCCACATGACCCAGAAGCTTATCTCACCTATGGCCAATGCAGGACAGATTTCTATGATCATGCTTCTCTTGCTAGTTAAGAGACTCTTGTCCCCTACCTCCCACAACTGATACAGAAGTAGAATGAGCTGAAGGCCATATGGCAGCTGCTGCAAATGTGTAAAAGATGGAGTGAGCTATTGTGTGTAAAAACAAGGGGAAGGGGAAGGCTTCTCTGATAAGAAGATTCTGAGAGACAGTGCAAAAAGAGCAATGATCATGTAGGCGCAGCCATATCCGACCTCTACCAACTCCACAATGGTGAACTATCCCATCAACATTACCAACAACACAAAATCAAGTCCCGTATACATAATTTATCTCATCTTTCTCTTATGTATACTGCATTGAAATAGATGAGGGAGAGAACTGTTTAAAAGGGATATATGATTAGGTATTATTGTCATGACAGGAGCCCAGAATGAAGGCTGCCTAGTAGAGTAGAGACTTGGGGGGGGGGGGAGGAATTGTATAACAATGAAAGATTTTTTCTTTTACTTTTCAAAGAGAAGAGCAAACTGGGGGGGGGGCGATGTTGGGCAGGGAGAAATGTGCAACAATGAATGAATAGAAACTTTCATTAAAATTAATAAAAGGAAACTAAATCCCAACCCAATTCCCGTGAGGTCAGGTATGTCTCCTGTACTCCCACAGCTACTTCTATTCATTCTAAAACCAATCTTACAGCTCTATAGCATTCAAAATCCATTGTAATTGCTCAGAGTCCACCAAACCCTCTTAGGGAAGTCAAAGTGCTGTTGTTCAGATTAGCAGCAAGATACAATCCCTCAGTCAGCAAAGCTTCTGAATTGTGCTTGCAGCACACAGCTTTAGGCCAATGTTACAATGCTCTCAGTCCGGCCAATTATGGCTGTGTCCCTGACCCTCACTCCTGCTGGTCTTCCAACAAACTTAAAGGCTCTGGTTGTGGTTCCTTTGTGGGGTAACAGTCCCGAGGTTAGCTCTGTCTCGTGTCTGTTCTCTGGTCCTCTGTTTCAGCCATGGCTGCAGCTGCTGCTGTAAATCTAGCTAGTGCAAGAATCTCAGGCCCTCAAGGGCACACACTGCATGCCTGCTTCACCTTTGCTACTTGTGAGATACTCAAATTCTGTTGCTGGATCTGCTCAGTTTAATGGTGAGCTAGCAAAACCCCTTGTGAATAGCGAATACACCCTATCCACATATTCCTGCCCATCCACATGGCAAAGTCAGAATAAATGGTTACAGAAGCTGTTTTGAACATAATCCCTTAACACCATAGAAAGCATGACCCAACTCCCAGCCTCTTTATCAGATAATATTCTCAGCATTTACTTAGGATGACTGAATTAGAAGCACAAGGCATAGAGGGAAATTTTATCTAATTGGTGGAATACCAATTGATATATTTCAGCAAACAGATGCTGACCTGGATGTGTTCACCAGGTTGTGCCAAAAAATCTGGAGGACAACTACCTGGCCAACTGACTGGGAGAGATCCATATTTATTCCCATTTAAAAAAAATGGTGACCTGACAGAGTATGGAAATTATCAGACATAATAACTCACATCACAGGCAAGCAAAATCCTGCTGAACATTATACAGAAACAGCTGGAACAGTACATTGACAGAGAACTACAGGAAATACAAGTTGAGCTTAAAAGAGGTCAAGACATTATCAACAATATCAGATGAGTCTTGGCAGAAAACAAAGAGTACCAGAGGGATTGACTATGCAAAAGCATTTGACTGTGTGTATCACACCAAATTATGTTTTATCTGAAGGAGAATGGGAATCTCAGAACAGTTGGTTGTGCTTATGCAAAACCTATATTTGGACAATGAAGCAATCCTCAAAACAGAGCACGGAAACACTGCATGGTTCAAAATCAGGAAAGGAGTACATCAGGGATGGGTACTGTCTCCATACTTTTTCAATTTCGGCTCCACAGTCAACACACTTGGCACCAGCAGTCAGGAAATCAAAAAGCATATCGCGATGGGAAAGTCTGCTGTTAGGGACCTCTCTAAAGTACTCAGGAGCAACGTTGTCTCTCTGGAGACTAAGGTGCGCCTGATACAGGCCATGGTCTTTGCAATCGCTTGTTATGCATCAGAGTTGGACAATGACTAGGGAGGACAGAAGGAGAGTTGATGCCTTTGAGCTGTGGTGCTGGAGAAGAGTATTGAATGAATGCACCATGGACTGCTAGAAAAACAAACAGATTCATCCTGGAAAGGGTTAAACCAGGCCTCTCCTTGAAGGCAAGGATTCTGAGGCTTTGTCTAACATACTTTGGACATGTTGTAAAGAGAGACTGGTTCTTGGAGAGGGACATCATGCTTGGGAGGGTGGAGGGATGGCGCAGAAGGGGAAGGCCCTCTATGAGGTGGATTGATTCAAGGACTGGGGTGATCAGGTTGGGTGTATCAGAGACAGTGCAATGGGCACAGGACAGAGCAGAGTTTAGGGCTGTTGTACATAGGGTCGCTATGAGTCGCAAACGACTCGACGGCACATAACAACAACAACATGCAGAACAGATCATCCAGGAGGCTGGACTTCAGGAGGAGGAATGTGGCATCAGAATTGTTATGCAGATGATACAACCTTGCTTGCTGAAAGTGAGGAAGATGTGAAACACTTGCTGTAGAAGATCAAGGACTTAGTCTTCAATATGAATTGAAGCTCAATATTAAGAAGGCAAAGATTCTCACTACTGGGTCAATTGGCAGCACCATAATGTATGGAGAAGAGATTGAGGTTGTGAACAGTAACAACTTCCTCGGCTCCACAATCAGCACTCTTGTCATGGCACCAATAGTCAGGAAATGAACAGACAAATTATATTAGGTAAATCTGCTGTCAGGCACCTGTCCAGAGTACTGACAAGCAAAGACGTCAGTCTAGAGACTAAGGTGTGCCTGATCCAGCTCATAGTCTTCATAATTCCATGCATCAGAGAGCTGGACAATGACTAAGGATGACAGAAGAAGAATTGATGCCTTTGAGTTGTGGTGCTGGAGAAGAATCTTGAACATACCATGGGCTGCCAAGAAAACAAATAGGTCTATCTTGGAGAGGGTCAAACCAAGATGCTCCTTGGATACTAGGATTTTGAAGCTCCATTTTACATATTTTTGGCATGTGGCCAGGAGGGATTGATATTTGGAGGAGGACATCATGTTCAGAAGGTTGGAAGGACAGTGCAGGAGAGGAAGACCCTGGATGAGATGGATGGACACAATAACTGAGACAATGGGTGTAGGTGTATCAGGGTCAGTGAGCCTGAGTCAGAACATGGCAGGCTTCAACATGTAACAGCAACAACAACAACAACAATGTTTTTAAGATATAAAATAATGTTGTTATGTGTCATTGAGTCACTGTGACTCATGGTGACCCTATGTACAATAGCTCTGAACTCTGCGCTATCCTGAGTCAGTCTCATTGTCTCTGACTCAGCACTAAAGAGCCAGGCCAGAGCAAACCTCCACCCAGTACAAAAGAACTCACCCTTCCAGAGGCCAGTGAATTTTAAAAAAAGAACCCACTTGCGCTTCAGTCTCTCATTGGCTCCCACAAGAGGCGTCCAGCCCACTCTCAGCACCAACCAGTAATGCCAGAGAGAACCTCAAGCCAGTACAAAAGAACTCAACCTTCAACACAGTCCCATTACTCCAGGCAATGCATTAATCCATTCCATCCAGGGTCTTCCTCTCCTGTGCTATCCGTCCACCCTTCTAAGCATGATGTCCCTCTCCAATGATTGTTCCCTCCTGGCTGCATGACCAAAGTACATGAGGAAGATTCTCAAAACCCTTGCCTCCAAGGAGCAGCTTGGCTTCACCCTCTCAAGGATAAACCTGTTTGTTCTCTTGTCAGTCAATAGTCTTCTCCAGCACCAGTATTCAAAAGCATCAACTGATCCTCTGTTGTCTTTGATCATTGTCCTGCTCTCTGATGCCTAGAAGACAGTTGCTAAGACCATGGCCTAAATCAGGTCTCTCTGTTTCTCTCTCTCTCTCTCTCTCTCTCTCTCTCTCTCTCTCTCTCTCTCTCTCTCTCTCTCTCTCTCTATATATATATATATATATATATATATATATATATATATATATATATATATATATATATTTTTCTCCAAATAAAAATATAGTTGCAGAAGATTTTTAAAAAGATTTTTGTTTCCCACAGTGTTCACTGAATATTCCTTCCTTCTTGATTATTTGAGATACCTACAATAGTGTACTCACTTTTACAGTATTGCTATATACTCTTATAATCTTTGTAGTTTTATATGATAGGTTTTATAAACTGCTTTTTCATGGTATTTATATAAAATTGGCAAACTGTTGTTCATTATTGAGATTGTGTGATGAGTACATGGGGATTCATAACACAATATTTTCCCCTTTTAATGCATACTTAAAATTTTCTCTAATGAAATGGTTTGCTACACTATAGTTATAATTACAGAAAGTTTAAATCTTTATGTGCAAAATCCCATCTAGTTCTCCAACTCAATATCCAGCTTAGGCTTTGCAACATTATCTCTGCCTCTTTCTCAGCTCATGTTATTGCTGTTGTTGTTTTTATGTGCCATCGAGTAGTCTGTGACTCTTAGTGACCCTATGTAAAACAGCCCTAAATCCTGCTCTTTCCTGTGCCAACCATATTGTCTCTGACACACCTATCCCCATTATCCCAGCCACTGAATCAATACATCTCACGGAGGGTCTTCCTCTCCTGAGCTGTCCCTCCACACTCCCAATCGTGACGTTCCTTTCCAAGCACTGGTCCCACCTTGCAACATGTCCGAAGTACGTCAGACAAAGCTTCAGAATATTTGCTTCCAAGGAATAACCTGGTCTCACCGTTTAGGATGAACCTGCTTGTTCTCCTGGCAGACCATGATATATACACTATTCTTCTCCGGTACCACAGCTCAAAGGCATCAATTCTCCTCCTATCGTCCCTCAAGCTGCCCTTAAATTTTCCCTTGACTTCTTGCTTTCATCCCTCCAGGCCTTCATACTTCACCTCTTTTTGTCTATATTGGCTAAGAGCAAAATCCTAAATCCTTAGGAAAGTTACAAAATGCCTTCTGTGAGCCCCTGTGCCCTCTCTTGTTCTCCTCGCTCCCTAACTGCTATTTTGCCTAAACAAGATACTTGATTTATGTCACTGTGGTTCACTTGGCCCCTATCTCTCTTCTCAGAATTCCCCTGCTCTTTGTGGCCACCTGGAAATGGGAACACACTTTATTTTGACTTTTAAAAATCTATGTAGTAGAAGTTTTGATACTTAGTGGTAAGGAGCTGTGCTGCCAACCCAAAGGTGCGTGGTGCAAATGCAGCATCTACTCCACTGCAGAAAATAAACAATCTCTGTGTGATTTACAACCTGTGAAAATTCACTGTATGGTCAGCTAGGAGTTGGTTCCTACTTAAAGATACATAACAATAATCTTATGAAGAGCTGAGAGGCATGCTGATTTATGTGTCTTCAGTGGCTAGCAAAAGGTCATTAATTGATATGTAAATTAGAAAGAAAAGGAAAATCTGCCTTCTAAGTACCTTCAAAAGAAGCTATTATCCTCAATTGGATTTTAATTGTGGTAATTTTTCTGTCTTTCACTTCCCAAGTATGGCTATCCCTCAAAGTTCTGGTCTAATAAGTGGCAAACTTACCATGAAACTAATTTGTTTTAGCCTCAAGGCCACTCCTTATTGCATAGATCTTTTTGTAGACCATGGGAAAAGCCCTAGCCAGGTGTTCCTAGGGTCACATGGTAGTACGATATTCATAAAGTACTGTATTTCCTCACTTTTACTTCCTTTTTTGTTAGGGAGAGTGCGTGAGCCTGAGCACTATTTGCATCCCATCAAGGGAAAGATGAATTGGAAATGTAGTAAATTTCTGTATGATCTGCAGTTGATCATTATTTCAAAGATAGTATCTTCTATGACACCTGGATCTGGCTCAGTGAGGCAATAATCCCAAGTTAGCTTTGTCTTATGTCACTTATGGTTCTCTTTTGAGGCTCTGCTACTATTGGGTAGATTCTAGTCTGATAGACAGGAATTTCTGGCCTCAAAGGACTCACACTACATTCTTGACTTCTTTCTCCTTGCTGGTAAGGAGATTCCCATATTCTGCTGATAAATCTGCTCAATTTAAACCTGATGGGATGGCAAAATTAATTCCATCATGAGTAATTTCTCCACCTAGTTTGTATATTACCATCCACCCATGTGGTGGAAATAAAAGGCTAACAAATTAGTCATTTTGCCTACAACACACCTGCCTTCTAGATCTATCTATCTATCTATCTATCTATCTATCTATCTATCTATCTATCTATCTATCTATCTATCTATCTCTATCCATCATCTTTATCCATGCAATTCTGGTCTATGGTGCCAATTCTTCATCAACCCTAGACAAAAATCTCAGACAAATGTATAGTTTGTCCTCATTTTCATTGTTGTTACTGTTAGGTTCTGTTGAGTCGATACAACTCGTAGCAACGTAAAGAACAACTTATATAAAACATGCCCTATGCTGCACCATCATCACAATCTTTGCGGTACTCAATACCCTTGTTGCAGTCACCTGAGTCAATCTAACTCATTAAGGGTCACTTGGCCTCACATTGCAAGCTCATATGTGAAGCCTTTGGATTTTGAAAGGTAGGTTTTTTTTGTTTTAGTTGAAGGTTGAATGTGCACTGTAGGTTGTTTTTATTTTGCTCACAACTGTGTGTGAGCTGATTGGATTTGCTGGATTTGACCGACAATGAGCTGTTGGATGGAAGCCTCTTATTGACAGCCTATCAGGGCCTTGGACATGGGCCTGGGTATTGAAAAGTCAGTTGGACGACTGGGCCTGGATTTGATTGTGTTTAGAATGAACATTATTTTAAGTCATACAGCAGTGGTCTGTCAATTTGCTCTATTGAGGTAACTTGTGGTTGCTGTGATACTGAATGCTGTGGCACTGGTGTGTCAAATGTAATAATGGCTACCCATGGTGGTCAGTTTTTGGTGGAGCTCCCAAACTAAGACAAACTTGGAAGCAGGAGTGGCAGCCACTTTTTAAACAACATGCCTCCAGAAACTCTAGGAACTTAGATAAATGACAATAGTTATAGAACTGGATTCAGGTCTTTTGTTCATAGGGTCGCTATGAGTCGTGCTCAATTTGACAGCACTTAACAACAACAATCACCTTTCCCAATATGTTGCCCTCCTCCGAATATTGGCCCTCCTGACAACATGCCCAAAGCATGTGTGACAAAGTTTCATTCTTCTCGCCTCTCAAGAGTATTATCATGGCTGTTATTTCTCTAAGACAGATTTGTTTGTTCTTTTGGCTGCCTGTGGTATTGAACACTCTTTGCAAACATCACAGTTTAAAGGCACTAGTTCTTCTTCAGTCCTTTGTATGTATTGCCTGAATTTTAGGTGCATATGAAGGAATTAAGGCACACTGGTGGCCTAGTAATAAGAAACTGTGTTCTAATTCCAAAAGCACATGGTTCAAATCCACTAGCTTGCTATGTGGGAGAAGGATGGGCAATTAATTCTATGCAATTAACCGGAAACTTGCCGGAAGGTCAGCTTTGGGTCAATTCTGACTTTACAGTATACAACAACAACATGAAGGAAATGAAAATATCACTATTTGATTCAAGTATGCATTAGTTTTAAAACTGGCACCTTTTGTCTTTGGCCCTTTAAAGAAGGCACTGACAAAAGATTTCTCCTATGCAACATGTCTTTTGATTCCTTGCCTGCTGATACCATAAGTATCGAGTGTCGATGTAAGTTAAATGGTATCCTTGACAATTTAATTGTGGTTTTTTTTTTTCTATCTATCATGATGTAGCCTATTGGTCCAGTGGTAAGAACTTTTGTGTTCTTGATGTTAACTTGTTGTTTTTGGTTTTTTTTTTTTTTTTTTTTTTTTTTGATGTTAACTTGTAATCTATATGGACAGCTGATTTTTTTTAAGGTTTTCTTTTTTTAATTTTACTATTTTTTGTGTGTGTACCGTCAAATCAGATCTGACTGGTACAGGAGGAGACTGCCCCTCCTTCTTCAGCAGAGCATCTGGTGGATTTGAACCATGTACCTCTGGGATTGCAGTGCAACTTCTTGCCACTAGGTCACAGAGCTCCCCTGGCTGCTTTCTTTGGTCTCTTGTAGGAAGTCCTTCTTCAAGTTATTATAAGAAATGATGTATTGTCTCTATAATGAGATTGTTGATGAATCTTATTCCAATCCTAATGTCACAGCCTTCCTCATATAGTTCAGCTCCTCAAAATACTTGTTTCACAAACAGATTTAATAGGTATGAAGAAAGGATACAACCCTGAGGCATACCTTTTCTGATTTTAACCATACAGTATGAGCTTGTTCTGTTCAGAAAACTACTTCTCAGTCTAGGTGTAAGTTTTGCATGAGCACAATTAAGTTTTCTGAAATTCTCCTTTTTAATGTTATCCATAATTTATGGATATTTATAGTATGACAAAGTCAAATGCCTTTGCACAGTCAATAAAACACATGTAAATATCTTTCTGGTATTCTTAGCTTTCAAGATCCATCTGACATCAGCAATAATACCCCATGTTACATGGCTTTTCTGAATTCAGTTTCAATTTCTGGCAATTCCTTGTTCACGTACTGTTTCAGTCATTTTGAGAATACCCTTTAGCAAGCTTTTACATGGATTAACAAAATTGTTGATTGTTTTTATATTAGTGAAATTGTTCAATAATTTCTGTACTTTATTGGGGGATATATATATATATTTTTTTTTCCCTAAAGAGAACAAATAGGGATCACTTTTAGTTGGGTGGCCATGTGGCCATGTAGCTATCATCCGTACAACCAGGGTACCATCTTCAGTAATTAAAAAATGAAAATTACCTAAGTGTAATTCTCCTTATTATGTGTGATGTTGAATTGAATACCACTCATAGTGACCCTAAGAATGACAGATCTGAACTCCATCCTATCCTGTGCCATCGTTATAATCTCTGATCTATTTGATCCCACTGTTGCAGCCACTGTGTTAATTCCTCTCATTGAGTGCTGACCCTCCGCCTTTCCAAGCATGATGTCCTTTTCCAAGGAATAACCTCTCTTAACAACATGCCCAAATTACATGGCTTTACCATCCTTTCCTGTAAGAAGTAGGCTGGCTGCACTTTATCCAAGCCGTATCAGTTTGTTCTTTTGGTAGTGCACAGACTACATCTTACAGGCAGCTCATGAATCAGACATACCTTAGTCTTTAAACTGAAATCATTGTCCTTCAGTATTTTGAAGAGGTTCCCTAACAGAAGACTTTCCTAGTTCAATACATCTCTTGATTTCTTGACTGCTGGTACCAAAATTCTTGATTGTGCATCCAAATAAGATGAAATCATTCACAATTTCTTTTCTCTGTCTATCATGATGTTACCTATTGGCTCAACAGTGAGGATTTAAAAATAAAACCAAACCAAACTTTTACTGTTGTTCACTTTTTATCATAAATAGTTTCAGTCTCATGATAAATACACAAGTCAGTAGAAAACATTAATCTTCTAAAAAAATCTAAGAATTTTTTTCTTCCCTCTCTCTCACTATTCACCTACATTAGAAGAAGACTGAGGTATCTCCTTCCCCTGAGACATTTTCTATGCCTTCTCCCAATCTTGATAAGCTGTATCCTAGGAAATGTGAAGCAGAGAGAGGAGATAAGGATAGGAAATGTTTGCTTGATCACCACTTTCCAGAATTGGTTGGTGTTTAATGAAAATAGCCACCTGATTTCACATGTTCTTCAGAGAACACCGTAAACTGGTCTCTCCCATCTGATCCCTTGTGTCATCCTCTGGTTTCTAGGCATCCGGACACGATTTACTTCATGTGTCCTAGACATGCAGACTCTTCAGTAGTTTACGCTGAGCTGATGTCAGCTTATTCTTCCAGCTAGCTCCTCTGGATGAGATCTAAGAGGATGTACACAGATGCCTTTGTGTGAGGGTCCACATCTAGCCTGTAGGTCATACTTAACACATCGTTATCCTGTCAAGTTCACACCTCCACCTCATTACAGGAGCTCACAATGTCTCCCAGTTGACCTCATTATGATCCAGTTTTAGGTCACTTTCTCTTTATCAGTCATACAAGGTGCTCTCAGACTTCATTTTGGTGGCTCTCCTAAAGCCTCAGCTGAAATAGAGACAACATCTTCTTGTTATATTATTAAAAGGTTAAATGGTGCATATGTATGTACCATTCCACTGTTCAAAATCCTTCCATAGCTGCCCACAGCCCATGGAACCCTCATAGCCGTACATCCGACTTGAGATGCCTTACCCAGTCACCTCTCCTTCATTGCCTCGAACTCAAGATCTTCTCTTGGACTCCTCGTGTTTTGTCAGCTCAGTCCTTCCCTTCAAGATATCACTGAAGCCCCACTTCCTCTGTGGCCCAGAAACACATACACTGAGGTGATGAAGTTCTGTTTCTACCTCAAGCATCTGTACTCATGGCTGCTCATTTGCCAGAGAGGCACGGAGTCGGGGTAGGCGAACAGACCTGGAGTCAGGGGACTGGGTGATAGCCAAATATTGAGCATTGAACAAGTAACTCTGACCATCAAAGAAAGATACTAGACTAATATCACACAGTTGTTGTGAATGTGGAATAAGCTAATATGCACAAATCATGCAGAACATGCCTGGATTATCAAAATTGCAGATTTTTTGAAGAATCTGCATGCAAAATGTGAGTAAAACCAGCTCTGTATCGCACACAGTTTGCTCTCTCATCTTGACCACATCAAAACCACGTTCTTTCCACACATTCAAAGGAGAAACAAAAAAGGTGGAACTAGTAACTTTGTCACCTCTTACTATTTTATCAGTAACATAGGTAACCAAGCTTTCTTCTGAGAATGATTTTTATGTGTGATTGGTCCTCTTTCTGAGAAGTGTTCTGTGATGTGTGGTCAGGGGAACTTGTGGCAGAGGACTGTGGTGGGAGGGGCTGTGCAGACCCCTGTGATGAGCATGGAGGGCTCTAGCCACCAGGCAGGGAAGGCCAAAAAAGAACTCATTAATAGGTTTTTTGCGCCCACGATCCTC
>NW_006399791.1:16081471-16083529 GCF_000299155.1 Elephantulus edwardii
CCCCCCCCCCATTTGTTACTAGTTCTATATTCTTGCTGATTTTCTGTCTACTTTTCTGACTGACAACTTGGGAAAGAGAGTTGACATTTCTCAATTAGAACTGCAAATTTTTGCATTTTCTTCTTCACATCTATCAGTCTTTGCTTCAGTGTGCTTTAAAGCTTGACTGTTAGGCACATACACGCTCATGATTCTGTTATCTTCATGATAAGTTATTCTTTATCTGATCTTCCTTGGTCCCAGTGATTTTTCTTGATTTGAAATCTACTTCAATAGATATCAATCTGTTGTTGTTTCTTTGAACCATTGAGCTCTAATTGACTCAAAACTGACCCTCCAGTGGATTTTCAGAGGGTATAAATTGCATAGGAGGAGACTGAATTTCTCCTGAAGAGCAACTGGTGGATTTGAACTACATATATGTCCTTGGACTGCTAGCAGCACAGTTCCTTGCTACTAAGCCACTAGAAATCCATGTTATTAATATGTGGTTGTTGCAGTTATGTACTATCGAGTCGACTGTGACTCATAGTGACATAATTACAACAGCTCTGAACCCTGCCCTCTCCTGAGCCAGCCCCACTGTCTCTGACACCCCTACCCCCCATTACCCCAGTTATTGTGTCAATCCATTTCATCTGAGGTCTTCCTCTCCTGCACCGATATTTGGAGAAGGACATCATACTCAGAAGGGTGGAGGGACAGTACAGGAGAGGAAGAGCCCAAATGAGATGGATTGATACAGTAACTATGGCAATGAGGGAAGGTGTGTTGGAGACAGTGAGACTGGCTCATGACAGGGCAGGCTTCAGAGCTGTTTTCAGAAGATTGCTATGAGTTGCAGGTGACAACAACAAGATTAATGAGCTCTGGTAGCCTAGTCGCAAGAAGCTATGTTGTGATTTAAAGGCATGTGACTCAAATACACCAGCTGCTCTGTGGAGAGAAGGGTGGACAATCTCTTTGCAGGGGATTTACTTCCTTTGAAAACCTACTAAAAGTCAGCTATGGGTTGGGTCACACTTGGCAGCACATGACAACAACAACAACCAAGCAAGAGTCATGGAATATATGATTAGGCATTATATTAATGACAATAATCTGGAACAAAGGATGCATTGTGGGGAGGGCTGAAGAAGAGGAGACGAGAAGGGGGATGAAAATGTGCAGCAATGAAAAAAAAGTAAAATAAAACATTATTGATGTTAAAAAAATAATCATGGTCAAAAAAAGTTGGTAACAGTCTTGGGGTGGGAGGGATCATAATTCAATCTATGACTTTCTATTACTTGGCCTCCTAAAATCCACGTCCTTGCCACATGCAAAACACTTTACGGTGGTATGGTGCTCCTGATTGAGTTTGGGGCATTCTTTTGGAATTCTGGCTTGGAAGTGCTTCAACACTTGGCTTCAACTTCCCTTTCTTAGCCCATAGGAGCAGCAACTTTGCTTCCTCTGCATTGTTGTTAGTTGCACCAGGTTGAGTACAACACACAGTGACTCTGTGAACAACGGATCTGACTCCTTTTCTGTGCCAGGCTCTCAGTCTCTGACATACTTGACCCCATTGTTCCAGTAAGTATACCAATTCATCTGGTTGAAGGACTTCCTCTCCACCTTTCCAAGCACGATGTTCCTCTCCAAGTAATAGCCTCCCTTAACAACATGCCCAGAGTATATAAGATTTTTGTCATCTTCGCCTCCAAGGACCATTATAGCTGCACTTTCTCTAAGACAAATACGTTTGTTCTTTTGGTAGTCCATAGGATATTCAGTACCACTGGAGAAGCTCAATATCAGCTGTGAAAACTAGGCCAGGAGCTGATTGTGGAACAGACAACCAACTAATCATATGCAAATTCAACCTGAAGCTGAGGAAAATTAAACCAAATCCAAGGCAACCAAAATATGACTTTTAGTCTATCCCACCTGAACTTCAGAACCATCTCAGGAACAGGTTTGAGGCTTTGAACACTAATGAACGAAGGCCAGATGAGTTGTGGGAGGATATCAAGGGTATCATCCAGGAAGAGTGCAAACGGTCATTGCAAAGACAGA
>NW_006399791.1:16084899-16088855 GCF_000299155.1 Elephantulus edwardii
GACCTCTCCAAAGTACTGAAGAGCAATGGTGTCTCTCTGGAGACTAAGGTGCAGCTGATATAGGCCACGGTCTTCGCAATCACTTGTTATGCATCAAAGAGTTGGGCAATGACCAAGGAGGATAGAAAGAGAATTGATGCCTTTGAACTGTGTTGCTGGAGAAGAGTGTTGAGAACACCATGGACTGCTAGGAAAACAAACAGATTTATCCTGGAAATGGTTAAACCGGATGGCTCCTTGGAGGTAAGGATTCTGAGGCTCCGTCTATCATAATTTGGACATTTTGTGAGGAGAGACTGGTCCTTGGAGAAGGACATCATGCTTGGGAGGGTGGAGGGACAACGCAGGAGAGGAAGGCCCTGTATGAGGTGGATTGATTCAGTGACTAGGATAATCAGGACGGGAGTGTCAGAGACAGTGCGATTGGCACAGGACAGAGCAGAGTTTAGGGCTGTTGTACATAGGGTCACTGTGAGTCACAAGTGACTCGACAGCACATAACAACAACAACAACAGGGTATTCAGTACTTTTCTCCAACATCATAACTTGAAGACATTAGTTCTCCGTTATCCCTATTCATTGTCCAATTTTCTGATGCATAACAATTGATTGAAGACCATGGCTTGAAACAGATGCACCTTAGTCCTTAAACTGACATCATTGCTCCTTAATAATTTGAAGATGTCATTGGCTGTAGATTTTCCTAATCTTCTGATTGTTGGATCCAAGTTAGATGAAATTGTTGACAGTTTCACTCTTTATTGCCTATCTGTCCAGTGGTAAGAATTTTTGCTTTCTTGGAGTTGAGATGTAATCCATATTGAGAATTGTATTCTTTGATCTTCTGTAGCAAGCACTTTAAATCTTCACTTTCAGCAAGCAAGTTTTTGCTATCTGTATAATTTAGGTTGTTGATGAGTGTTCCTCCAATCTTGATCCCACATTCTTTTTCATTTTCTCAGCATACAGATTGAATATGTATGGAGAGATAATACGTTCCTGACAAGTACCTTTCTTAATTTTGTACCTTGTAGGGTTCCCTTGCTCTGTTTGCACAATAGCTTTTTGGTCTAGGTAAAGACTTCAATGAGCACTTGTCCTCTGGGATTCCCATTCTTCTCTCCACCATAATTGTTCTGGCCCACATTGTCAAATGTCTTTGTATAGTCAATGATGCACATAGAGATATTTTTTCTGATATTCTTTGCTTTCAGCCAGGATCTATATGACAATCACAATGATATTCCTGGTGCCATAGGTCTTCTAAACCCCGTTTAAACTTCTGAAATTTATCTGTATATGTACTATTCTAGCTATTTTTTTAAATGATCTTCAGAAATACTTTGCTTGCATGTGATGTTAATGATGTTATTCTATAAGTCACACATTCTGCTTACTTGGGAATGGGAACAAATAAGGATCACTTCCTGTCAGTCAATCAAGCAGCTGTCCTCCAAATCTCCAGGTTGCTCCATTCTTTTAGTCCAGCTGAGTGATGATTTAACTGCCTCTGCCCCACCCCTATTTCATTTTCCTACCCTTTCAGGCAAAATAACCTCACTCTAACAACATTGAAATGTAGCCTCATCATAATACTCTACACTCCAGGACTAAGCTGACAAAGATTTGATTCTTTGAAATTTTAGAAATTATAGCCTCACCAATAGAATCCCTTGAAACCATGACATATTTCAACCAACAAAGTCTTCCTTGGAAATTCTCACCAGGTTATGCCAAGAAATCTGGGGGACAACTACCTGGTCAATGGACTGGAAGAGATTAGTATTTGTTTCCATTCCTATAAAAAGATGAACCAATAGATTGGGGAAATTATTGCATGATATCACTAATATTACACATAAGCAAGATCCTGTTGAAGATTATCCAGAAACAACTGGAACAATACATCAGCAGAGAATTGCCAGATGTGCAGGCTGGGTTTAGAAAAGGCCATGCAGTAGGGATATCATAGCCAATGTCAGATGATTCTTGGCTGAAAGCAGAGAGTACAGGAGAAATGTCTATCTGTGTTTCGCTGACTATGCAAAGGCATTTGACTATGTAGATCAAAACAAATTGTGACTAACCTTGAGAAAAATGGGGATCCCAGTACATTTGATTGTGCTCATGGGAAACTTATATTTGGGCCAGGAAGCAGTAGTCAGAACAGAGCAGGGAAATACTGCATGGTTCATGATCAGGCAAATTGTGCATCAGGGATACATCCTGTCTCCATAACTTTTCAAATTATATGCATTCCAGATCATCTGGGAGGCTGGACTTTATGAAGAGGAATGTGGCATCAGTATTAGAGGAAGATTCATCAACAACCTGTTTTATGCAGATGACACAATCTTGCTTGTTGAAACTGAAGAAGACATGAGATGTTTAAGGACTGTAGTGTTGAATATGGATTGAAGCTCAATATCAAGAAAACAAAGATTCTCATGACTGGGCCAATTGGCAGCTTCATAATGGAAGGAGAAGAGACTGAGATTGTTGATAAGTTTAGCTTGCTTGGTTCCACAATCAACACTCTTGGCACCAGCAGTCGAGATATCAAAAATTAATTGCATTGGGAAAGTCTGCTGTCAGGAACCTCTCTAGAGTACTGGAGAGCATTTATGTCAGTCTGGAGACTAAGGTGTGTCTAACCTGGGCCATGGTCTTCATAATTACTTGTTATGCATAAGAGAGCAGGACAATGACTAAGGATGATAGAGGAAGGATTAATGCCTTTGAGTTGTGGTGCTGGAGAAGAATATTGAATATATCATGGACTGCCGGAAGAACAAGCAGCTCTTTCCTGGAGAGGGCGAAAGCTCCGTGAAGGCAAAAATTTTGAAGTTCGATCTCACATACTTTTGGCATGTGGCCAGAAGGGACCAGTCCTTGGAGAGGGATATCATGCCTGGCAGAGTAGAGGGACAGCACAGGAGAGGAGGACCCAGGATGAGATTGATTGACTCAGTGACTGTAGAAATGGGATTGGCTCAGGATAGGGCAGGTTTCAGAGCTAATATAAATAAGATTACTATGAGTCAAATTAACTTGAAGGCACATAAGAACAACAAAAAACAAATTTAGCCTGATGTCCTATTTTCTCTATTAGTAGAATAACTACTTAAGATTTCAGTTAATTGTGATTTTTATGAAGTATGTTTTCCTAATGTTTCACTTTCTGGCTACATTTATGTCTTTTTATTACTTTATACTGATCTGCATACAAAATCCGTGGATATTGTATTTCATACATTCTTTCTTTCACATTGTATCTGCAGTATTGTATATTTTGTAGATATCACATAGTTGATCTTGTTTTTCTTCTTTCCTTTTTAAATATCAATTCTGTCAATATCTGCCTTTTCATTATTGATAAACTATACCTCTAAAAGAACTATCATTAAGGAAAGACTTTGTTCTACCATTTTTTTTCTATTTGTATTATATTTCTTTAATCTTCAGTCCTGCTATTACTGCTTTGTTTTGTGTTTCACTAGCTTTTTGGTGTGTATTTTTAGTAGATTTTTTTTTCATTGTTACCGTGAAGGTTTCAATTAATATCCTACATCTACAACAATCTGTTTTGGATTGCTATCTGTTTAGCTTCAACACAAATCATTTGTGCCCTAGCACAGTACTAACAGTTTGTATTTTTAAGTTATAATTACATCTTCTACCATTAGCATAGATTTATAATTAATTGGTGCATTTGTCTTCTGAATCATATAAAAAGTACAAAGAAATTTCTAACCTATATTACAATATTTTTGTTGTTATGTTCTATTGACAGTCCATGGGATATTCAGAACTTTTCTCCAATGCCAATCAAAGGCATCAATTATTTTTCAGTCATCCTTATTCATTGTCCATTATTTAGATGCATACCAAATAATTGAAAGACCATGTCTTGAATCAGATGCAACTTTGTGTTTAAACTAAGATTATTGCTTTT
>NW_006399791.1:16089720-16096114 GCF_000299155.1 Elephantulus edwardii
AAAAGATAGAACTACCAGAAAAAAAACTCAGCAGAGATACTGAAGAATTAAACGACACAATAAACCAACTTGACCTCATAGATATTTATAGGCTAATGCACCCCCAAAAAGCACAGTATACCTTCTTCTCCAATGTACATGGAATGTTCTCCAGAATAGATGACATTCTAGGTCATAAGGCAAGCATCAATAAATTAAAAAACAGAAATAATACAAAGCCTTATTTATGATTTCTTAACAGCTGGTTCCAAAGCTGTTCATTGTGAATCCAAGCAAGATGAAATCATTGACAATTTTTTTCTATCATGATGTTACTTGCTGGTCCAGTGGTGAAGATTTTTATTTTCTTTGTTTTGATATGTAATATTGAACGCTCCAGGCCTGGATTTTTCTACTTCAATTATTTCAAGTCCTCTTCACTTTCAGCAAGCAAAGTTGTATCAGCTGCATAACACAGATCAATAATTAGTCTTCCTTCCATCCTGCTGTCACATTCTATTACATAAAGCCAAACTTAAATGACTTGCTCAACATATAGATGGAGCAAGTATTGAGAAAAGATACAGTCCTGATGCACACCTTTCTTGATTTTAAACCATGCAATATTTCTTTGTTCTGTTGGTACGACTGCCTTTGAGTCCAGGTATTTATTGGTTTCACATAGCAATATTTAGTACTCTGGAATTATATTTACCTATGTAGTTACCTTATAAAAATTCTCTATTTTCTTTGTATAGCTATAAGTATATCAGAAAGTATCCCCTTTGGATTCTTTTTAATAGAAAGATATACCAATAATGTAGTTACCTTTGTTTTTTTTCTATCTAGAATTGATTTAATCTCTTTTATTTTCAAAGAATAGTTTTACTGAGTTACAGATTTCTCATCTTCCTGTTACCACTTTAGTCATTCTACTTCCTTCTTACCTTCATGGTTCCTGGGTTCCTGAAGAGGTAGTAACAGCTATCTAAGGACTCACTTCCCAGTTCTCTGACCAAAATTCTGCTCCATTAATTTTTTTGCTCATCTGTGGCTTGGCTTCTTGCTGCCCTAGCATGGCGGTCCTCATGTGCAAGTAATCACAAGTTTTTTTGGGTTATGTGCTTTTTTTGGGCTTGTGTCTGATGTGTGGTACTGCTCTTCCCTCCAGAAGCAAGGCCCCTGAGGCTTGGGCTAGGGTGTAAAGCAGGTGGTGACTTAAAGCCCCGAAAAGAGAGGGGAGGAGAAGGCAGCCATGCTGTTCCTGGATTACTCCACCCAGGGTTCTCTGCGGCTTCTTTTTGCCCGAACATTGAAGTCCTCGTGCGCAAGTAATTGCCATATGTGAAAATGGTTACCCATTGTGGACAGCGTTTGTTGGAGTTTCCTGATTAAAACAAGGCTGGAAGCAGAAGTGGAATCCACTTCAGAAATGGCTTGCCTCCAGAAACGCTATGAACAGTGCTCAGACCTTTTGTTCATAGGATCGCTATGAGTCGTCTGCAACTCAACGGCACCTAACAACAACAGCAACAACAACAACAACAACAACAACATCTGGTTGGTACTTCCTATAGCCTCTGACCAATGTTTCATATTTCAACAAACAGGTGCTGCTATGGACATGCTTACTAGGTCATGCCAAGAAATGTGAAGGACAACTACCAGCCAAATGACTGGAAGTGATCCATATTTATTCCCTTTCTAATAAAATGGGATATAATAGAGTGTAGAAATTATTGAACAATACCACAAACAAGCAAAATCTTGCTAAAGATTACCCCAAATGGCTGAAACACTATGTCAGCAAAGAAATGACAGAAATACAACCTGGGTTTAGAAGAAGCTGTGGCAGTAGGGACATCATCACCAATGACAGACGGCTAAAAGCAGAGTACCAGAGGACTGTCTATCTGTGTTTCATTGATTATACAAAGGCACTTGACTGTGTGGATCACAACAAATTGTGGTTATCCTTGAGGAAAATGGTAATCCCAGAACACTTGATTTTGCTCATGAGAAACCTATACTTGGACCAGAAAGCAGTCCTCAGCACAAAGCAAGGAAACACTGCATGGTTCAGAATCAGGAAAAGTGTATCAGGGATGTATCCTGTCTCTCTGTCTCTTCAGTCTTTATGCGGAACAAATTATTCAGGAGTCTGGGCTTTATGAAGAAGAATGTGACATTAAGATGGGAGGAAGATTCAACAACAACATGCATTATGCAGACGACAGGACCTTTCTTGCCCAAACCAAGAGGACTTGAAGCAGTTGTTGTAGAAAGTAAAGGACTGTAGTCTTTAATATAGATTGAAGCTCAACATCAATAAGACAAAGATTCTCACCACTGGGCCAACTGGCAACACTATGATAGATGGAGAAAAGATTGAGATTGATAATAATAATTTCATCTTGCTCAGCTCCACAGTCAATACTCTTGGACCAGTACTTAGGAAATCAAAAGATTAATTGAATTGGGAAAATCTGCTGTCAGGGACATCTCCAGAGTGCTAAAGAGCGAAATAGTCAATTTAGAGACTAAGGTGCACCTGGTCCAAGCCATGGCCTTTGCAATTACTTTCTCTGCATCAGAGAGCTGGATAATGACTAAGGATGATAGAAGGAGAATTGAAGCCTTTGAGTTGCGGTGATAGAGAAGAGTATTGACCATACCATGACTGCCAAGAGAACAAACAGTTCTGTCCTGGACAAGGTGAAACCAAATTGCTTCTTGGAGGCAAGGATTTTGGAGCTCCATTTCACATACTTTGAGCATGTTGCCAGAGGGGACAAGTCCTTGGAAAAATATATCATCCTGAGAAAGGTGGAAGAGTAGGAAGACAAGAAGACTCAACAATTGAATTGACACAATGATAGTGACAATAGGTTCAAGTATAACAGAGATAATGAAGATAGTGCAGGATAGTGCTAGGTTCAGAGCTGTTGTTCATAAGAACAACAGTTATAGTCTTAAGGACAAGTGAGTTACAGTCCACTCAATGGCACTTGAAACAATAACAATAACTAATCATGCGCACATTTGGGACCATCGATGCTTAACCACCTTAGACATTTAGGGCCCTGTCTTCTCCCAGTGCTGCCAGTATTACCCTGACATGACTGATGGGTTCAAAAATCTTATCTTTTGTTTAGAAGGTAAGCTCTTTGACCACTGCACTACCAGGATTCTCTCTTTCTTTCTTCTCTAGAAGTGGAACTACTACATTTTAAAGATTTTTCCATCTATATGATATTCATACCCCCTTCATTGTAGATAATATAGACTATGAAGAAGCAGAAATAAAAAGGAAGGCAAAACAATCCATAATACCAATATTTAACACTGCTTCTGTTTATTTGTACTTGAAAAAAATCAGTGCATTCTGTTTATGCTACTTGTACTTCTTTATTTGTCTCTCGTTTTCTCAGTGTTTTCCTGAATTTGCAATATCTATAATAAAATATTATTATTTTACATAATTTCATTGAAAGAATTCTTTTATGTGGCTGTCACCTAATTCTTAATAAAACCAAACAATTTCTTATCCTCAATCATTCAAGCTATATAGCATTTATTTGTTTCAGCCACTGGGTAAGTAGCTAGAGAAATCACAACAGATGTTACATTTTCTGTAATACATTTTAATCCCCATTTGAATTTTTGAAACAAAAGCTTGCCATTTTAAAATCCTAACTCCATTTCAAATTTTTTAAAAATGCTATTTGGGGAGAAAAAAAAAGACCCTGCTTTAAAATATGATGGCCAGGATTTTTAGAGACCTGGTTAAGAGAGCCATGTTGTAAAAATAGCATCTCACATCTAAGCGCAGAGGGAACTCCATCTGGGGTTAGATGCCTAAACGAGGAGCAGAGTGTCGTGTCCTTAAATGTAAGTATGTCACCATTATTTTTATGTGTTTCTGCGCCTCCACTTCTGCCATACACAATAAAGAACGCGCCTGCTTCTGCACAGTGGTGATAAGAAGCCACGGGGAAGTGCTTGCAGATGGCTGTGGCTGAGAAAAGTGCCACAAAGAACTCTTTAATTAAGTCTTCTTTTCACCCTTATTAAAATTCACTGAAGATTACCATGGAATGTGTCCTCTATCTCGAAACAAATCATAACAATTTCATAAGCGCGCCTCGGGCTGCCTGGAGCATAGTTTGTTATTTCACCATGGCTTGATAGAAAAAAAATGTGTGTGAAAACCTTCAGCAAACTCTGAGAAAGGCCTTAGCCAAGCCTTCTTACCCTGCTGAGACCATTACAGAGCCGGCTGGAAGTTTGACACTTACCAATAATAATGCAAGCTAAGGTTTGAAAACAAACAACTCATGTAAGCATACTCGTGTACACTGAGACGCGTCGCATATATTCATGTTCACAGAGACATAGAGATATGTATGTCCCTGTGGACATATGTATATACTCATGCTTGTTTCCATATGTGTATATATCTAATAAGAACCTCATTTATGACTCCCGATCAGACCCGCACAATTCAGATTCTCTGTGATTTAGGACTTTGAAAACTCTAAGAAGAGTAAAGAAGAATAGTGAATAATAATAATTTTAAGTTAAGAACTGGAGGGAGAGCCTCATAGGAAAAAAAAAATTAGAGACTTTATTGAGTTGATTCCTACCATGTTTGATGTCCCAGAAATAACATACAGGCCTAAGAGATGAGATCTGATAATGATGTTAATTTTTACATTAAGTAACATTTAAGGATACTTTGTACAGCATACAGATTGAATAGATATGGTGAAAGAATACAACCCTGACACACTCCCTTCCCAATTCCAAACTATGCTCCTTCGCACAACAGTCTCCTGGCCCAGGTATAGGTTCTGCATGAGAACAATCAAGTGTCCTGGGATTCTCATTCTTCTGAATGTCAGCCACACAGTCAAATGCCTTTACATAGTCAATAAAGCACAAATAGACATTCTTCTGGTATTCCTTACTTTACTTTTATCTAGGATCCATCTGACATCAGCAATGATATTCCTGGTGCCATGGTTTCTTTTAAATCCTGCTTGAACTTTTGGTAGTTCCTAATCTACTGTTCCAGCCATTTTTGAATGATCTTCAGCAGTATTTTACTTGCATGTGCTATCAATGATATTGCTTGATAATTTCCACACTCAGTTGGATCACCCTTCTTGAGAATTAGAACAAATGAGACCTCTTCCAGTCCACTGGTGAAACAGCCATCCTCCAAATTTCCTGGAATAGACTGGTAAGTGCATCAAAGGCTGCATCTGCTGATTGAAACAAGCCAACTGGTATATCATTAATTCCTGGGGCCTTATTTTTTTGCCTTCAATGCAGCTTCTACAACCTCCCTCATTACCATTGGCTTTTGTTCCTATGGTACTTCCTGAAAGTTTTCAGAGTCAATCAATTCTTTCTGGTACAGTGACGCTTTGTATTCCCTCCACTTTCTTTTTATGCTTTGTGAGTCTTTCGATATATTGTCCAAACAACATTGCAACATGAGCCTTAAATTTGTTTTTTAGTTTTCAGCTTCAGAAATGCAGAGCTAGTTCGTGCCTTTTTATTCTTCAGTTCCAGCTCTCTGTACATTCCTATTATAATAATTTACTTTGTCCTCCTGAGCTGCTCTTTGAAATCATCTGTTCAGGTTCTTTTTCTTCAACACATTTTCCTTTAGTTTTGGCTTCTTGATGCTGCAGAGAAATCTTTAAAGTCTCTTTTGACATCTGTTTGGATTTTTCCTTTCTTCTCTGTTTCTGTAATGGCCTTTTGCTTTCTTCATGGGTGATATCCTTAATATCATCTCACAATTCATCTGGTCTTCTGTCATTGGTGTTCAATGCCTCAAACTTATTCTTAAAATGATTATGAAATTCAGATGGAACTGATTTAAGATCATATTTTCATTCCTGTGGACTTATTATAATTTTCTTTGGCCTCAATTTGAACTTGCATATGAGTAATTGATGATCTGACCCACAGACTACCCCGGCCTAGTTTTGACTGCCGATTTTGAGCTTCTCCAGTGATTTCTGCCACAAATGTACTTAATCTGATTCCTATGCAGCCCATTAGAAGGTGAGATTCACGTGTAAAGTCATCTTTTATGTCTTTTAGAAAAGGTATTTGCAATGAATAAATCATCGTTGAGAATTCAATCATTCTATTTTCAGCTTCATTTCTATCAACAAGCCCATATTTTCCAACTACTGTTCCTTCTTCACTGTTTGCTATTTTTACATTCCAGTCACCAATTATCATGAATGCATTCTGACCAGGATTGGAGGGAGATTCATCAATTACCTGTGTTATGAAGATGATACAATTTCACTTGCTGAAAGTGAGGAGGGATTGAAGTACTTGTTATAGAAGATCAAGGAATGCAGCTTTTGGTATGGATTGCATCTCAATG
>NW_006399791.1:16099384-16135455 GCF_000299155.1 Elephantulus edwardii
AACAACAACAACAACAACACTTAAGGAGTATTTATGCCATGTTTTTCTAATAACTTTCTCTTTTGTACCTTTAACACTTTGAGAGTAATCTCATTATTTATACACTAAGGAAACAGAGTTTCAAAACAGTTGAAAACATATTAGGCATTTGTTAAGATCTGAGTTTAGGATATCAACCTAGGCCTATGATCATTCAAGGGTTTTGTTTTCAGTCAGCTTTTTTTCCTTTTTGTATTTCTTGTTGGAGATCTAGAATTCCCAAATTGTAAGGTGATTTTAGTTTCTTGAGTCTACTGTTGTTATGTCTCATGTCACACAAGTGTATGGACTAAGCTGTGCCCCACCTCCTTGAAAATATGTGTTAACTTCTCTAAGACATAATCCTCAGTTGTTTTGTTTTTAATAATCTTCAGTATCTTTCATTTTGTTGTCTGGAAAAGTATTAATGTGCTATAAACCCTAACCTTTACTATATTAATGAGGCAAGATTAGAGGCATTTATGTTAATGAAGGATACAATCTGTAGGATTAGTTTGTATGTTAAGTCAATCTGTTTTGACATATAAAAGAAATTAGAAATGAGTAGAGATCAGTATCACCAAGAAAGAAACCTGGGAATAAAGAGATCATCCTTTAGACCTGAGGACCCTGTGCTGAGAACCTCCTAGACTTAGAATAAGTCTGATGGCAAGAGATAGGGAGATCATCAAGGAAAGATGAAGCCACAGAAACTAAGAGACAGAGATATTCTTCCAGGATTGACAGAGAAAGCCTTCACTTAGGGTTGTGGTTGTTGTTGTTATGTGCTGTGGAGTTACCTATGACTCAAGGCGACCCTATGTACAACAGCCCTAAACCCTGCTCTATCCTGTGCCAATCTTATTTTCTGACACAGCTACTTCAATTACTCCAATTACTGAATCAATCCATATCGTTGAGGATCTCCCTTTCTTGTGCTGTCCCTCCACCATCCCCAGTATGACGTCCCTCTTAAAGGACTTGTCCCTCCTTGCAACATGTCCAAACATGTCCAAAGTATGTCAGATGAAATTTCAGAACCCTTGTCTCCAAGGAGAAGCCAGATTTAACCCTCTGAAGGATGAACCTATTTCTTTTCTTAGCAGTCCATGATATATTCAATACTCTTCTCCAGCAGCACAGCTCAAAGGCATCAATCCTCCTTCTATCATACCTTGTCATTGTCCAGCTCTCTGGTAAGGTAGGCACCATGAATTCAAGTTTCTACCTTCTTAAACTATTAGAGAAAACCTTTTGGTTTAAGTCATCCATTTTTAGCATTTTTATTATAGCAGCGTTAGATAATGAACATAGGAGTAACAAAAGTCATAAAATATTTCTGATGTTTCCTTTTCTTTTATGAACTATGTTAGAGTAGTTTCAACAAAGTAATTTTTGTGTGTGTTAGGGATAGATCTAAAAGTTTTACCTGACAAGAGTTTGTAATATTTAGCTCTTTTCCACCACACTAGAGAGAAGTCCATCTTTGAACTCAGAGACTTTTTTCTCTGCACTGCTAAGATAGTTTCCTGAGCCTCCTACTATGTTCCTTGAGCATTGTTTCAGCCTAATCAGAGAAATTGGTAAATTAGGAAAAGAAAAAGAAAAATTGAAGGTGGGAATTACTTGAGAATTATGTGTGTGTCTTTGTGTGTGTGTGTGTGTGTGTGTATAAAGCTACAAAGTGAAGACATGAGTGGGAAAAGAAGCGGAGATTTTGGAACTGAGGAGGAAGGGGTAGAAGTGAAAAGTAAGAGGCTATGGGAATGAGAATACTTAATACTGATAGATGTTCTGGGGGCTTGGTATAGTTCTAATTCTGGCTCTATCTCTTAGATATATACTGTATGTCTGTGAATTTGATCCTGTTTGGAAATAGAATTTTGTTGTTGTTATAATGATTAGGTTAAACCTGAAGAGAACGGATTCTAAATCTAATAACTTCTGAGTTATATAAATATTGAAATGTGCATATAAACACACACACACACACACACACACACACACACGGAGAGTAGAAAGCAGATGATGAAGATGATGCAACTACAAGAATTGCTGGCAGCTTTAGAAGCTGGAATAAATGAGGAAAGATGTGTCACTAAAGTCACATTCTGCATATGAACTTCTAGCCTCCTGAACTGTGAGAAAATACATCTTTAGAGATACGATTTAGAACTTTATTTATTTATTTTTTTTAGAACTTTAAAGCTGCCCATTTGTCATATTTTCAGGACAGCAGTACACTCACTAGGTACTGCTGTTATTCAATGGATTCCCATTAAGATTCAGCAGAAGACGGGAGTCTTGTCTGTTAGTGATTTACATATCTCATCTGTATTTCTGCAGCTGTAACTCTTCATCTTAGCTGGGCCATGTGGGTTCTTGTAAAAAATGAGTAAGACACACTTGTTTTCAAATGTGAACTTATGTTTGTGCAATTGTTTATTTTTATTATTACTCAGGATTCTGGGTTACTGTATTTTTATTGGGTTCTAAAATCTTGGATATCATCATAAAATCTCCCACAAGAAAGTCTGTACCTATGATGGACATATTTCAGTATAATGAGTGTTTAAAAGGCTTGCATGAAAGAATAACCCCTAAGGCAATCAGATATTTCTGTTTTTATGTCATTTTCTTGAAAATACAATGGTTGTGCTAGATGACTTATAAAACTTGTTTGGTACAGAGTGATTTTAAAGTTTATAAATGGAAGGAACTATATTGGCATAAATAGTTATCATTTATAACAGAAATGTCAAACTGCTTACTGTGGAATTCTATTGGCTTAGTAACAACTCTGTGCCAAGCTTCAGGCTTCATACTTGGGAAACAAAATGAACTTAAAAATAATTTCTGCTCTCAGGATCATAATATAAAGGAGATATAAGACAATTTATTTTAAAAACAGGGAGATATAAGACCAAATTCAAGCCTTGAGTTGCAATATTTAAGGATATTTTGGGTATAATATTAAATGATCCAGGAAGCATTAAAAGAAGATGAAAAGAGTATACACAGTCACTGTAACGAAAAGATTTGGCTGGCCCAATAGAATTTCATGAAACAAGGTATGAGTAAGAGCCTGTAGTTATAAAGGAGAAAGCTCAAACTGCTTTGAAGAAATTGGCAAAAAAACAAAGCTCCAAGAATTGCCAGCATACTAATTAACGTATTGCAATAAATATAAACACTGCCCTGGACATGTTCACCAAGTTGCACTAAGATCTGGAGGTCAGCGACCTGGTTAACTGACTGGAAGAGATCCATTTGTTCCCATTCCAAAGAAAGGTGACATTACAGGAAGAAGAAATTATTGAACAATACATTAATATCACATTCAAGCAAGATCCTGCTGAAAAATATTCAAAAACCGACAGGAACAGCACATCAATAAGGAACTGCCAGATGTATAGGCTGGGTTTAGAAGAGGCCATAGCCCTAGGGATACTACAGCTAGTGTTAGATTTATCTTGGCTGAAAGTAGAAAGTACCAGAGGAATGTCTATCTGTGTTTCATTGACTATGCAAAGGTGTTTGAATAAGTGGATCATAGCAAACTGTGGATAACTCTGAGAAGAATGGGAATTCAAGAGCACTTGATTGTGCTTATGTGAAACCTATACTTGGACCAGAGGCAGTCATTATAACAGAGCAGGAAAACACTGCATGATCGAAAATCAGGAAGGGTGTGACCAGGGAGTCATACTATCTCCATACCTCTTCAATCTATATGTGGAACAGAGCAAATGGGAGGTTGGGCTCTATGAGGAGTTATGTAGCATTAGAATTGAAGGAAGATTCATCAACAACCTGTGTCGTGCAGACGACACAATCCTACTTGCTGAAACTGAGGAGGACCTAAGGCATTTGTTGCAGAAGGTCAAGAACTGCTGCCTTCAATATGGAGTGAAGATCAACATCGAAAAAACAAAGATTCTCACCACTGGGCTGATTGACAGCATCATGATGGATGATGACTGAGATTGTTTACACCTTCCGTTTGCTTGGCTCCACAATCTTGTACCAGCAGCCAGGAAGTCAAAAGATGAATTGCACTGGGCAAATCTGCTGTCAGAAACCTCTCCAGAGTACTGAAGAGCAAAGATGTCAGTCTGGAGACTAAGGTGCACCTGATCTGGGCCATGGTCTTTGCACTTATTTGCTATGCATTAGAGAGCTGGATAATGTCTAGAGATGATAAAAAGGAGAACTTATGGCTAGGAGCTATGGTGCTGGAGAAGAGTATTGAATATACCACAGACTGCTAGGAATGAACAGGTTCATCCTACAGAGGGTAAAGTCAGGCTGCTCCTTGGAGGCAAGGATTCTGAAGCTCTGTCTGAAATACTTTGGACATGTTGCAAGGAGGGACCAGCCCTGGGAGAGGGACATCATGCTTGGGAGAATAGAGAGACAGTGCAAGAGTGCAAGACCCTCAATGAGATGAATTGACTCAGTGACAGGGGTAATGAGGGTAGATGTGTCAGAGACGATACGGTTGGCTGAGGATAGAGCAGGGTTCAAAGCTGTTGTCATAGGGTCACTATGAGTCACAAGTGACTCAAAAGCCCACAACAACAACAATAATCTATATTTCATCATTCCAAGTTCTCCGTATTGATGGATACATTCAGCTCTTCTAATTTAATCTTACATCAGGAAATGAAGGTTCTGAAAACTCAGCTCCACCTGTGTAATCAAGGCTGACTCCATTCCGGGGAGGCAGGTCTTCCTCCGTCATGTTTTGAACATCCTCCAACCTGGGAATTTCATCTACTCACATCTTATCCAACACTGTTCTACTACTGTTCACAGGTTCCAAAGGCCAATGGGGTTTTTTGGTGGTTTTGATTGTTTTGGGTTTTGTTTTTTTCAAAAGTATTTCATCAGATCTTTCTCTTGTTCCATGGTACCTGTCCAATATGTGTGATGCTGTTGGTGTGTAAACAGACAATAGCTTCTAGAATCACAGCAACCCCCAAGCCACCACAGTAAACAACCTGACAGAAGAGTGGAGGAACAGAGAATTAACACCCAAATTAGGTTTGAATGTTGTTGCTATGTACACTGGAGTCAGAACCAAGTTGTAGCTGACTCTCTAGTGGGTTTTCGGAGGTAGGAAATCACACAGGAGACGGCCCATCTTTCTCTTGTGGAGCTGCTGGTGGATTCAAAACAGCTGCCCTTCGGTTGAGAGTGTATCTCCTTACCACTAAGCCACCAAAATATCTCACTGTTCCTTGTAGATGTTCTAATCCCCATAAAGCCTTTTGTTCAAAGAATAATATCTCACTTCTTTTTTAATAACAATTTTAATTTTAATTGAGATTTTAATGAAAGCTGACAGAAAAGTTAAATTTCCATTTATTATTCCACATTTTACCCTCTCTTTCCTATACCCCTCCCCCTGTTCACTTTTCTTAAAATATTTGTTCATTGTTGCACAACTACCTCCCTCTCTCACCATGCCCAGTCCTCTTTGCAATGTAGTTCTTATTCTAGGCCGTTGTCATACGTATAATGCTGAGTCACATATTCCTTTTAAACAATTCTTCATCTGTTCCAGTGCGGTATTCATTATTTATCACCTCTTTTCTTAGTTTTCCCCAAATCCCAGGTTAGTCTTGATTTGTAACAGTGGTGTTATACATTATTTGTCCTTTTGTGACTGAGATATTTTACTCAGCCTAATGTCCTCCAGGGTCATCCATGTTGTGTAATATTTCATTAATTCCTTGGTTTTTCAGCGCTGTATGGTATTTCATTGTGTGACTATACCATAGCTTTTCTATCTATTCATTTGTTGATGGACATTTGGGTTGCTTGCATCTCATTCCTACTGTGAATAGCGCAGCAATAAACATGGGTGTGTTAATGTTTTATTTCAAACATTCAAAGGCACATTATCTAATTTACAAATGAAATATAGAAAACATTGAAAAAGGAAAAAATAAGAAGTTATTGACTTTGAGAATTATGTAAAATCTTTGGATCATGTGTTTGTGTTGGTTTCCACTTGACATTAATGGGCTTGGGTTTTCTTTTTGGAGTTAACTATGTTTTTCCTCCTACAAGAAAAAGAATAAAAATGTACATTTCATGTTGGCCTGTTACAGTTTCCATGGGCCTAACGCTGCATCATCCCTGAAGCTTGATTATTTTTAACAGGTGTTATCTGGCAACTTCAGTAGTTTCAGCCGCACATGGCCTCTGGCTTCTTGAGAAGCCACAGATGTGGAGGGATCCAGGCGCTTGTGGTCTTCTTTTTGCCCCAAGTGGGGGTTGGTAGAGCCAACTTACCAGATGAACTGGGGGTGTCTGGCCCAGAGTTTGCCAGCATTTGGGCGTGCTGGATAATGGTAAGATACTGTAGGGCCCTCGGGCCTGCAACTCACAGGCCAGTCTTTCATTGTGTTTCTTCAAACATTCCTCTAGGTCATATAGCCCTGGTGTGTCCACTTGCCACACAGTGGTAACTTGTAGTTGCTGTAAGGCTCAACACTGTGATGCTGATGTGTCAAATGCGTTAAAGGTTGGTTACCCATGGCGGACAGTGTTGGGTGGAGCCCCCCCAATTAAAACAAGCTTGGAAGCATGAGTGGCATCCACTTCTGTAATAGCTTGCTTCTGGAAACCCTATGAACCTGGAGAGAGGAAGAAAGACACACAAGTATTGAGGACTTCCCTTCATAGGGTTGCTATGAGTTGCCTGTGACTCGACAGCACTTAACAACAATAACATCAACATAGAGAGAGATCAGCTGGCCCAGTGGACAGAAAGCAACGCTACCCAGCCAAATGTGGGTGACTTTGAATCCGTGGCCTTTGAACCTGTCTTTTATTGTTTTTGTTCAAACATTCTAGGTCGTATAACTCTGGTGTGTCCACTTGCTGTACAGCGGTAACTTGTGGTTGCCGTGAGGCTGAACACTGTGATGCTGATGTGTCAAATGTGTTAATGGTTGGTTACCCATGGTGGACAGTGTTGGGTGAAACTCCCCAATTAAAACAACCTTAGAAGCAGGAGTGGCATGCACTTTTGTAATAACTTGCTTCCAGAAACCCTGTGAACCTGGAGAGCGGATGAAAGACACACAAGTGTTGAGGACTTTTCTTCATAGGGTTGCTATGAGTCGCTTGTGACTCGATGGCACTTAACAACAACAAAAACAGTTTTCCCATCTGACAGAGTTGTTGCTTACCATCAAGTCAGAACCCATATATAGCTGACTCTTTGTAGGGTTTTCAGAGGCAGTTAATCACAAGGGACGAGATTGTTCCTTCTCCCCCTCCTCCCTTGCCCCTAAAGAGCAGCTGGTGTATTCAAACTGGGTGCCTTAGGGATTGAAGCACAGCTTCTTGCTACCTTACAGGGTTGCCTTACCTTTATTGGAGTGGATTCTCAGGTTTTTCTTCTACAGAGCTGCTGAATGGATTTAAAACTTTAACCTTACAGTTTGCATTCCAAAGCATAACCACTGCACCATCAGGGCTCCTTCTCAAAGCCCTGCAAAATGCTTTCCATTTTTGTAGCTAAATCTCACACAAGCACCAGAATAATGTTTCTTGGTACATTATCTCTAATGACAGTTTTGAAGCTGAAGCACAAAGTCCTGAGTCACACACAACTTGAGAGTCACACAGGGCTTTAAGGGACAGGTGGAGTTTAAACTTTCTTGCTCTAGGTTTCGAATCCTTCTTATATTCCCTGGTTTTGTACAGGCCCTGAAAAGCTAATGATCGTTTGGAAGACATGATGTTGTAAGGGGCCGTCGAGTCGAGTTGAGTGTGATCGATAGCACCCCTATGCTGTCCAGTGTAGTATGACCCTACGAACAACAGATCTGAACGCTGTTCCATCCTGTGCCATCCTCACACTTCCTGACAAACTAGAGCCCATTGTGCGAGTCACTGTAGCAATCCACCTGGTTGAGGATCTTCCTCTCCTTTGCCCACCCTCTGCCTTTCCAAGCATGATGTCCTTCTCCAACGGAGAGCTCCTCCAAGCAACATGCCCGAGGTATGTGAGGGGAAGCTTTATTATCTTTGTCTCCAAGGAACAAAGCTAGAGTCAAGTTTTCAGGATCTTAATTTCCTCTTCTCAAAGTAAGTGATGATTAATTTTGTTGTTGTGTACCATAGAGTCAGAACTGATCCACAGCTGATGCTCCAGTGGGTTTTCAGAGGCAGTTAGTTAATCACACAGGAGGAGATTGACCATCTTTATCTCCCAGGGCAGCTGGTGACCTCGAACCTTGACTTCAGGATTACAGCACAGTTCCTGCCCCTAGGCCACCAGAGCTGATAGAGTAAGAAAAACAGTGACAAATATCTTAAAGCTCTCTGTCATATCATTTCCTCATGGGTAGTTTTCCAGAAAATCCCTGGGAAGAATCAGGCCAGCTATAATAGTCAGCATCTGGATAAGAACCGACTGGCACAGGACTGGGCATGGTTCCTTAAAACAAACAAACAAAAAATTCACCTGTGATTGAGGATGCAACTGCTGAGAAAGGGTTTTCTTGGAGTCCTGGACTCGCGTGGAAGCGAGGATAAATGTGCTTTTGGTTCCATTTATGTAATAATGGTCTTACACAGTATTTGTTCTTTGTTATTGTTGCTGTTATGTGCCATAGAGTCACTTGCAAGTCATAATGACCCTAGTACAACAACTCTGAACCCTACTCTATCCTGAGCTAACCTTATCTTTTCTACCCCTACGAACCCAGTCACTGAGTCAATTCATCTTATTGGTCTTTCTCTCTTGCGCTGTCTCTTCAACCTCCCAAACATGATGGCTCTCTGCAGGGACAGGTTCCTCTTTGCAACATGTCCAAAGTATGCCAGACAAAGCTTCAGAATCTTTGCCTACAAGGAACAGCCTGGTTTCATCCTCTCTAGGATGAATCTGTTCTCTTAGCAATCAGTGGGATATTCAGTACTTTTCTTCAGCACCACAGCTCAAAGGCATCAATTCTCTTTCTATTAACCCTAGTCTTGTCCAGCTTTCTGTGCATAGCAAGTAATTGGGAAGACCATGGCCTGGATCAGGCAGACCTTAGTCTCCAGACTGATATTGTTGCTCTTTAGTACTCTGGTCAGGTCCCTGACAGCTGACTTTCCCAATGCAATTCATCTTTTAATTTCCTGGCTGCTGGTAACAAGAGTCTTGATTGTGGAGCCAAGCAAACTGAAACTGTTAACAAGTTTAATCTCTTCACTGTCTATAATGATGCTGCCAATCAGCCCAGTGGTGAGAATCTTTGTTTTCCTGATGTTGAGCTTCAATCCATATTAAAGGCTGTAGTCCTTGACCTTTTGTAGCAAATGCCTCAGGTCCTCCTCAGTTTTAGGAGGCAAGGTTGTGTCTTCTGCATAATGCAGGTTGTTGAGTCTTTCTCCAGTCCTGCTACCACAATTCCTCCTCATTGAGCCCAACCTCTCAGTTGATCTATTCTGCATATAAATTGAAAAGATATGGAGATAGGACACATCCCTACACTCTTCTTGTTTTTGAACCATGCAGTGTTTTCTTGCTCTGTTCTAAGGACTGCTTCCCACTTCAAGTATAGGTTTTGTATAAGCACAGTCAAGTGTTCTGGAATTCCCATTCTTCTCAGAGTTAGATACAGCTTGTTGTGATCCACACAGGCAAATGCCGTTGCATGGTCAATGAGTTCCTCTAGTGTTCTCTGCTTTCAGCCAAGATCCATATAACATTAGCTATAATATCCCTAGTACCACAGCCTCTTCTAAACCCAGGCTGCACATCTGGCAGTTCACTATTGATGTGCTGTTCCAGTCATTTTTGGATAATTTTCAGAAGAATCTTGCTTGCATGTGATATTAATAATATTTTTTTTTATATTTTCCACACTCTGTAGGGTCACCTTTATTTGGAATGGGAACAAATATCTCTTCCGGTCGGTTGCAGGGCAGTGTCTGTCTGTTGGAATATGCCGATTGGTTGCCACCAGTTCCTGGGGTCTTGTGTTTTGGTCAATTTCTACAAAGTAGCTTGAACTTCTTCCTTCATCACAACAGGTTCTTACTCATACTTTGTTTAATGAAATTCTTATGTGTCAGCCAATTCCTTTTTCTTTATTACATGCCTGAGTTAGTTCACTCAGCATAATTAATACTCTCTAGCCTCTCCCATGTTATATTTTTCAAAATTGTTGCTTCTGAGTGCTGCATAGTATTTCATACCACAATTTCTCAATATAGTCATTTGTTTATGGACATTTGGGCTGTTTTTATGTTTTTCCTATTGTGAATAATGCTGCCATGAACATTGGTGTGAAAATCTCTGTTTGTGTTAAGTTCTGTTTTCCATGGTTTATATTCCTAGCAGTGGAATAGATGGGTCATATAAAATCTCTATCTTCAGCTTTTTGAGGAAATGTCAAGCTGCCTACCAGAGCGGTTGTACCATTTTACAATTCCACCAACAGTGCATGAGATTTCCAATCTCTTCATATCCTATTCATCATTTATTGCTTGCTGTCCTAGTAAATTGTCACTTCAATTGGGGTGTGATGACATCTCATCGTGGTTTTGATTTGCATCTCTCCTAATACAAATGATATTGAGCATTTCTTCATGTGTCTTTTGGCCAATGGAATGGCATGCTAAGCCTTCCTTTTTAAAAAAGAAATTCATTTGCATACATTGTGTTGAACTTGTGTACATTGTTTTAGTTTTCACACCATCCCTCTACGCATCAAATTCTATGACCCTCTGGTCTCTGTCTCTGCCTCACCCTCCTGTCCCTCTCCTTCCCCCTTGGATATCCATATACATCTTGCTGGCTATCCTTCCATTTTTATCTTCCTCTGTGAAAGGTCTTTTCATATATTTTACTTATTTGGTAATTCGGGTTTCACTTTATTTCTTATGTAAATTTTTGTAATGGACTCCTTGTCAAAGATGGCATTGTTTAATATTTTTCCTAGTCTGTAGGTTCTCTTTTTACCCTACTGGAAAAAGGTTTTGGTGCACACAAGAACTTAATCTTTGAAAGGTTCCAGTCATTGACTTTATCCTCTCCTGGTTGTGCAATGCTAAGCCTCCTTGTGTTTAGCAGTGAAGGATGCTGTCACATTTAACCCACTAAAATGGAAGAACATTAGACCTGAGGCTCTTTTATTCATCAGAAGTATAGCCCAATATGTGCTAATCCACATGTTTGTTGTTAGGGATGCAACAACAGGCTGGACAGATGTCATCCCTGCCCTTTTGAACTTGTGTGGCATTCACAATTCAATATAACAGGTGTCAGCAATGACACAGAGAAAATAGAAATGTATTTACTGCTGTTGAGGTCATAAAATGCTAAGAGTCATTGTGAATACATTTTGTAGTTCTTAAGAAAATCAAAGAATTATCATATGCTATTGTTAGGTGTTACATAGTCAAAGTCTTATTTATTGCAATCCTATGTAGTCAGAGAGCTTATCAAGAAAGACATTCCTCAGAAAAAAGATATCGTGCTTGGAAAGGTAGAGACTCAGAGAGAGAGGGGAAGACCCTCGCTAACATGGAATGACACGGTGTCTGCAACAATGGACTTGAGGACAGTTAGAGATGGCCAGGATGGTGTGAGGACAGGTGAGGGATCAAGTTGAAATAGACTACCACAAGTGGCCCAAATGATTTTCTAGGCTTTAATTTTGGGGACAGGTCACCAGGTGTTTCTTCTGGAGAGTTACTGAGTGAATTTGAACTGTATCTTTTCATTTAGGAGCCAAGTAATTAACCATTCTACCACAGAACTCCATCATCTAGAATTTCTCCTCAACATATTTGAAAGCAGAAATATCAGCCCAAACAATGTTCACTATAGCATTACTCAAAAGAACGCAAAGACAGAAAGAATCCAAGTGTCCATCAGCAAACGTGTGGATAAGAAAACTGTAGTAAACATATAGTTATCTATAAATACATAATTTGTTATTACAACAAATTATGGCTAACATTAAAAAGAATGGGAATCCCAGGACACTTAATTATGCTCATGTGGAACCTATAAATAGACCAAGAAGCAGTTGGATAACCAGAGTAAGGGGACACTGCACCATGGTTTAAAATCAGAAAAGCTGTGTGTGTCAGGGTGTAAAAAGAACAAGGTGGTATGGGCATGATCATGTCTGATCTCTGTTAATCCCACAATGGGAAACTGTCCCCATCAACAGCATCCACAATACAAAACCAATTCCCATGCGGTCAGACACTCCCCACCCCTGATGCACCCACATATCTTTCTACTAATTCCAGAACCAGTCCAACTTATATACTGGGTCTGAAATCCATTGCAATTGTTACACAGACTTTACAGACACATTGTCATGATTATGAAGTTTATTAGGGAAATCTCCAGGCTGGCAACAGAATACACACCCTCAGTCAAGAAAGCTTCTGAAGTGTGCTCACAGACTCCTCAACCTTTAGTCTTGACGCTTTAGGCCAATGTAACTGAACTTTCTTAGTCCTGCCAGTGGATATCTCACCACCAGACCCACAACTGGCTTGGGGAAAGACTTCCAGCTCTGGATTAATGGTGTAGTAATCCCAAGGTCAGCTCTGTCTCACATTGGATCTCGAGTTCTTTGCAGCAGTGGCTGGTGCTACACGGATAGACTCTGAGCTGAGTAGCACAGACATTTTTGGCACTGAAGGATGTATGTGGCTTCCTCTTCTTTCTGGTGTTAAAATTCCCAAAATCCTGCCACTAAATCCATTCAATTTAAAGGTGGGAGCAGTTGGTTCCCTTCTGGATAAACTAGCATATAATTGGTAAAGTTAAAGTCAATGACTAACAAAACCATTTTGAACAAAATCCCCTTGATACCACACTGGATTCTATCCTTTCTCCATAGCTATTAAAAATGTATGCTGAGCAAATGATTAGAGAAGCTAGAATATATAAAGAAGAATGTGACATCACATTTAGAGGAAGACACATCAAAAACCTGTGTTATGCAGATAACACAATCTTACTTGCAGAAAGTGAAAAAGATCTGAAGCATTTATTGCAGAAAATCAGACTTCAGTATGCATTATAACTCAATATTAAAATAAATATCCTTACCACTGTAGCAATGGGTACAATTATAGTGGTTGTAAATAGATGAAATACTGAAGTTGTCAGTGATTTCCTGTTACTTGTCTCCACAGTCAACACCCATGGTAGCAGCAGCTAAGACATCAGAAGATATGTTCTATTAGAGAATTCTACTATTCAAAACCTCTCCAAAATGCTAAAGGGAAACGATTTCAACTTAAAGACAGTGGTGTGCCCAATCCAAGCCATATATTTTTAATCATTTCCTATGCCTCTAAAAGTTGGACAGTGAATAAGGATGACAGAAGAATTGATGCCTTTAAATTGTGATGCTGGTGAAGATTATTGATTATACTATAGACTAACAAAAAACCAAACAAATCTGTTTTGAAACCAGAGTTCTCTTTAGATACAAAGATGGAAGGATGGTGAGACTTGTCTCACTTACTTTGTCCATATTTTCAGAGGAAGTCAGTCGTTGAGAAGCAATGTCAGCAAAAGAGAGGAAGATATCCGAGTAGATGGATTATCACAGTGACTAGCACAATAGACTTGAACATGACAGAGATCATAAGGATGGTGCAGGGTAGGGAGATGGTCGGCTCTGTTACTCACTGGCTCACTCTGAGTCATAGTTAACTTCATGGCACCTAACAACAACAACAACAACATACACTGAAATATAATTCAACCCTTAAGGGAAACAGAGACCTGTTACTTGTTACAACACAGATGAATCCTGAAAACATCAGCCTGAGAGAAGTCAGTCAGACAAAAAAAGAAAAATATTGTATTATTCCACTTATGTAAAATATCCAGAACAGGGAAGGGTACAGACACCCAAGGTTACCTAGTGGTACAAATGTCTTGAACTTGAGAGCAAACCTAAAAGTTTGGCAATCTGAGCCCACCCAGCAGATCCGTCAGAAGAAAGCACCTGATGCTGATGATGTCTGCCTATAAAGATTATAGCTGAGGAAATCTGTGGAGTATTTCTATTCTGCAGTACACGAGGTTGACAATGAGTTGGAATTCACTCCATGGAAGCTACTGGAAATAGCAAAGTTCATCACAAAGTTTGTCACAACGGGTGTGTTGAAGTGGAAGGGAAAAGAATGCTCAATACTTAGGGGACAGAGCTGCTATAAGTGATGGGAAAGTTTGAAATGGTTAAAGATGGTGGCCGGGCAGCTTAACAAACATAACACATGTTACTGAGCTGGATATGTGAAAAATGTTAAAATTGTTACCTATATACCACAACTAAAATATTCTGGAGCAACAAAGCAAAAAGAACACATTGAACCTAAAGACTGAGGGCACAGAACTCACCCCCTCCCTGAAATTTTAGAAGAATGGAGGAATTTGTTCTGTGGCAGCTGAAGTTGAAATGCCAGAAGTTCTGAGCTAACAAAAAGCCCATTCTTAGGAGCTGGCCAGGAGACACTCCCTAACAATGTCAGTCCTTACAGTTGTGCTTCAGGCGTGCCTGCTCTACCAGGAATCTGAGGGTGGGGGAAGCTCCCACAGCTTTTTGGCACAAACCAGCCCCTGTGAGGATGCCTTTGCTCCTGAGAATTGGTGAATGATTAGAGCAGTGATCTAGCTCAGAACTGATAATGTGGCTTATCTGGCTCCATGAGATGGTCTAACAGCAGTTTGAAACTGGAAAGCTGTCTTCATGTATGCTTTTCAAATGTCAACAGAAATTAACATTTCAGTGTTCAAAATAACTGAAAATTTTGTTATTTCATTTATCTAAGATACAAATATAGAATATTATATTATAAATATATATAAATTAGTCATTTTATATGATGTTTTTGTTGTGTACTGTAGAATTGGGACTGACCCATAGCTTTTCCTCCAGAGGGTTTTAGAGGGTGTTAAAGGGACTCGAAGAAATTGCCCGTCCTTTCCCACTGAGCAGTTGGTGGCCTCAAACAGCATGCTTTCAGGATTGCAGTGCAGCTTCGTGCCACTAGGCCACCAGAGCTCCCTAAATATATGTATGTTCAGATCTGTTGTTCACAGAGTTACCATGAATCATACTTGACGCAATGACACCTACCAACAATATTAGGGAACTCTGGTGCTCTGGTGAATACGTATGACTTGAAAGCAATAAGTGAGTGAGTGACTGAGAAAAATACTCACAGACACACATAAATACCCACACATTCAAACACATTGTTGTTGAGTGGGAACTGATGCATGGTTGACCCTCTAGTGTTTTTCAGAGAGACTGCCCATCTTTCTCCTGCAGGAAAAAAAATGGGGGATTTGACCCACTAGTGAGATGCTGCTTTGGGGTTGCAAGTACAATTCCCTAAGATCTATGCCTGTAGGAGCCCTATTGTTGTTGTTATTGATAGATGCCATCAAGTTGATATTGTTAGGTCCCATAGGGACTGTACGAGCAACACATCTGAACCCTCTTCTTTTCTGCGCTATCCTCACACCCCCTGGCATACTCAGGCACATTGCTGCAGTCACTGTGTCAACCCATCTGTTTTGAATGACTTCCTCTCTTTCTCTGGCCTGCCACCTTTCCAGGCGTGATGTCCCTCTCCAAGGAATAACCTCTCCTAGAAACCTACTCAAAGTATGTGAGATGAAACTATATCTTATTTGCCTTCAAGTAGCACTCTGGCTTCACCTTGTCCTAAGCAGATCTGTTTGTTCTTTAGGCAGTGCATGGAATATTTAGTACTGTTCTCTAATACCACAACTCAAAGGCATCAATTCTTTTGTCATCTTTATTCATTGTTCAGCTCTCAGATGTGTAGGAAGTGATTGAACAGCCCAGGACTGAATCAGGTGCAACTTAGTCCTCAAACTGGCATCCATCATTGCTCCTTAATAATTTGGAGAGATCCTTGACTGCAGATTTTCCCAGTGCAATTTATCTCCTGGTCTCTTGACTGCTAGTACGAAGGGTGTTGACTATGGATCCAAGTAAGATGAAGTGGTTGACAGCGTCATTTTTTCTCCATATATTACAATGTTGTCTGTTGGTCAGTGGTGAAAGTTTTTGTTTCCATGATGTTGAGATGAAATCCATATTGAAGGCTGTATTTTTTGTTTTTATCTTCTGCAGGGAGCACTTCAAGTCCTCTTAACTTTCAGCAAGGCTGTATGATTTGCATAACGTATGTTACTGATGAGTTTTCCTCTAATTCTGATGCCACATTCTTCTTCATAGAGTCCACCTCTCAAATATTTTGCGCAGCGTACATATTGAATAGATATGGAGAGATGATACAACCCTTACACACACATTTCTTAATTTTAAACCGTGTACTATGAATTTAGGGAGCTCTGGCAGCCTAGTGGCAAGAAGCTGCACTGCAATCATAAAGGCCTTCAGTTCAAGTCCACCAGCTGCTCCACAGGAGAAAGATGGGCTATCTCCTCCTGTGCGATTAACTCCTTCTGATATTGGAGGGTCAGCTATTGATCAGTTATGACTCTGCGATACACAACAACAACAACAACAACAGTTTGCTCTATTAGCAGAACAGTCTGTTGGTCTAGGTTAAAGTTTCACAAGAGCGTAATTAAATGTTCTGGGATTCCCACTCTTCTCAATGTTAGCCATAACTTATTCTGATTGTGTCCAGATCTTCAGAGAGCAGTAGGTCCTGGAATGCAGTCACCAGAATCACATGGAGGGTATGTTAGAGCACAGATCTCTGGCTTCATTCATCAGAGACTTTTGCATATCAGAGATCTTGGTGGGACCTAGGGATGTACATTTCTAAGAAGGTGGTGTTGATGATGTTGCTAGAGAATCACACTTGGAAAAACTCCAACTAATACTGCACATCACAGGACACAAATGGCACCAGAAAGTCTGCGCTGCTTGCTTAAGAATGACAATTACTGTCAAGTTCCCTCTTCTTGAGGTTTCAGGAGCCAAGACTTGGGCTAAAGCAAGGCTGTGGTCCTGGGAAATATGATGTTGGGGAGGACACAGGAATGGGAAGAAAGATTTTCTCTCAACGAATTAGAGAGAATGAGTTATTTAATCAAAATATTAAGGGAAATTTAACTTTGTTGCATCTTTTAGATTGGCTAGTTGAATGGTTACAAAATGAAATAATTGTTATAAGCTGTGTCCTTCAACCAGTTAAGCTGAAATCTTCATCCTTGTACCTGGGAATGCCCCTTGTTTGGAAGTAGAACTTCTCTTTTATTTTGTTAATGGGGCATCATAAAAAGGATGACTTCTAAATCTAATATCATGTGAGTGATGTCTTATAGAAAGAACAAACAGACATGGAACGTCACACACAGACAGAGAAGTGGGGAGCATGCACAGGCAAAACTGTGTCTAAGTCAAGGGGCACCAAGGAATACATAGAGCTGACAGAAGCTTAAAGATACAGGGAATGAGCTTTTCTGAGAAATGACAGCATAGCCTTGACGATGCCCTGAATTTGGGCTCCTTATCTTTAAAAATATGAGAAAACATACTCCTGTTCTTTAAGATCACCCATTTGTGGTATTTTTTGCTACGGTAAACACTGACACAGTAAGAACACCAGTCAATGCACACAAGTATATGGTACATAGAATTTTTTTCCCTGCAGTGATTTTATTCACTTATAAAAATTAAAAACTCAGGTTGCTTAATTTCTCTAAAGTAGTAAATATGAGAGCTTGTAAAGACTTTTCCTTTGCACATGCAAGCCAATACATTTCTGGAGGAAGTTTATATGCTTCCTGTTTACTTGTGCTTTATTTTTCAAAATTCAGATACTTTATTCTTGGTTTTCTATTATTTAAATAAATGATGATGAGTTCTTGAAACATGTCAGTTAGTGCTCATCTATTCTGTAATTCAAGTAAAATAAATCTAAGTTACCTTCCTGCTACATTCCCCCTTACATGTACCTTGTCATACAAGCAAATGTCTTCTATTTCTTATTTTTTTAAAAGCTACAGAGATGATACTTATTGGCTTTTTGCTTTTACATCTTTAGTAAAAATAAATTTTAAGTTTACCTAAGAATGGCAGATGCACAGAAATTTCCTGTATTACCATATACTAATTGTAATAATAAGTTTACTTTGGTTCTTTTTAAATTTGTTCATATATGTACATTTTCCTTCCTTCTGTTACCCCAATTCTCCTCGTAAGTTTATTGATTATTATACACACGGTTTCTAGTTGTGTATTCCTTTCAGAATGCCGTTCCTTTCACCCATTCCAGTGCAGTGTTCAATTTTAAACATTCTCCCAAGTTGGCCCATTTGCTGTAAGCCTCTTTCTGAACTCACAGATCTATTCTCTGTCTTTGTATAGCTCTACCTTTTTCAGAATGTCAAATACATGGCACACAGCCTTTTGAATCTGGTGTCTTTCTTTCACTTAGCAAAATGCACTCAGGTTTCTTCTAGATTGCTGCTTGCACAAATTAATAGACTATTCCTTTTTATGACTTGGTAAGCAAATCAGTTTGTTTATGCATTAACCTGTCTAAAGACATCTGGGTTGTTTCCAGCTTGGAGGTCACTATAAATATTTGGATAAAGGAAATAGTATGAATATAGACTTTAAAAAAAAAACTCATTTGAGTAAATACCTGGAGGTGGCATTGCTGGGTCATATGGAAAGTGTACATTTAACTTTAAAAGAAGCTGCCTGTCATCCTAGGTATCTACTTGTAATGTTTGCTGTTACTTCAGGACTGTGTCTGTTTTTGTGTCTACCTTTGTTGTATCTCCAGTGTATCTCTGTGTCTTCCCTTCAGTGATACTGTGCCAGTTATAATTTGAGTGAAAGTTTAAAAGCCTTTCCTTTTCCTTTCATGGTGGTATCTTTTTCTTTTCTCTCTTATTTCCTCCAGCAGTGAATCAGGGTCCTAGAGCTCTGCATCCTCTTTAGTACTTGATATTGTTAGTTTAGGGAGCTCTGGTGGCCTAGTGGTAAGAAGCTGCACTGCAATCCCAAAGGCACAGGGTTCAAGGTAACCAGCTGCTCCAGGGGAGAAGGATGGACAATCTTCTCCCATGAGATTAACTGCCTCTAAAAACCTTCTGGAGAATCAGCTATGTGTTGGTTCCAACGCAAAGGTATACAACAACAACATTGTTAGTTTAGTTTGCTTTAGTAATTCTAATTGATGTGTTGTGGTTAACTCCTTGTGGAAATGGATTTTCCTGCTGGCTAATGGGAGGACATGTGATTGATGCATTTACAGGCAGAAAGCTGAAGGTTTGCATCTACCTGAAGATGCCTTGACAGAAAGTCTGATAATCTACTCCTAAAAGACCAGGAAGTGATAGAGTTGGGGGAAATGTGGAATAAAACCGGAAAACATAAAAAGGCTAGATTACTGGTCTGACAGACTTGTGAAATCCCCAAGACTATGATCCTTAGTAGTCTTTTGAACTTAGAACAAAGCTCATCCCCCTACCTCAATTTTCAAACAATATTCTCCTCTAGCACCACAGCTTAAAGGCATCAATGCTCCTTCTCTCATCCCTATTCATTGTCCAGCAATGAAGAGTCCTTAAAAATTACTAGTAACAACAGAGATGCACTTACTCCTTACAGTAACCTACCATAAAAGGTCAAAAGTGCAGCATTTGCCCAAGAATAATGTCCATACAACAGGAACAGGTAGGACAAAAGGACTAATGGAAATGAGAATTACAGGGATGGAGTGGGGGAAAGTTCTATTACCTTGTGAGCATTGTAATCAGTGTTACAAAACAAAGTACATACAAATTATTGAATGGAAAATTAATATGCTATTACACTTTCACTCAAATTATAATTAAAAATAAGCAAACACAAAAAGTAACCCCATGGAGTATAATTTTATTCTATTCCTGGGGTCACCATGCGTTAAAATCAAATCAATGACTTTTTTTTTTAATGTGAAACCTATTAGGAAGCATTTGTTAGAACAGATCAAGGAAATGCTAAATAGTTAAAAATCATGAAAGACGTGCATCAGAGATGCAACTTGTCTCCATACCTTTTCAATCTATATGTGGAATAGATCATTCATGAGGCTGGACTTTATAAAGAGGTATGTGGCATCAGGATTGGAAGAAGACTCTTAACCTGCTTTAAGCAGATGACATAATCTTGCTTGTCAACATTATAGAAGACCCAACACAGTTGCTACAGAAGGTCAAGAACTGCACTCTTCAATATAGATTGAAGATCAACATCAAGAAAATAAGCAGCTGGATTCTGCTAAAGCATATATTCTGGGTTTTGGTTGAGACTTGGGTGTGGCTGTTGCTCCAAACTGAGTGTGAGCAGATTAGATTAAGCCTCTTATTTAAAAAGGCACTTGGGCCCTCAGGCCTGAGGCCCTCACGCCTGTTGAATGTTTTCAGTTAAACATTCTTCTAAGTAGTATAGCATTGGTCTGACAATTGCTGTACAAATGCAATTCATTTTTGCTGTGAGAGTAAATACTGTGACACTGACATGTCAAATGCAATAATGGTTACCCATGGTGGATGGTGTTTTGTAAAGCTCCCAAATTAAAACAGGCTTGGAAGCAGGAGTGGCAACCACTTCCTTGCCTCCAGAAACTCTATGAACTTAGAGAAAAGATGAAAGATTTTCGTGTTCAAGACTTTCTTTCATAGCGTCACTAAGAGTTGTCTATGACTCTATGGCACTTAACAACAACAGCAACACCAGACCAATTGACAGGAGCATGATAGATGGATAAGAGATTGAGATGGTTAGCAATTTCATCCTGCTCAGAAACATAATCAATACTCTTAGCACAAGCAGTCAAGAAATCAAAAGATGACTTGCATTGAGAAAGTCTGCTTTCTGGGACCTCTCCAAAGTGCTAAAGAGAAATGATGTCAGTCTAGAGACTAAGATGTACTTGATCCTGATCATGATCTTTGCAACAACTTCTTATGCATCAGGGAGCTGGACAATGACTAAGAATGACAGAAGAGGAATCAATGTGTTTGAGTTGTGGTGCTGGAAAATATTGAACATACCATGGACTGCCAAGAGGACAAATAGGTCTATCCTCTAGAAGGTGAAGACAAATCACTCATTGGAGGCAAATATTTTGAAGCTCTGTCTCACATACTTTGGGCATGTTGCCAGGAGGGATCAGTCCTTGGAGAAGGACATCATGCTTGGAAAGGTGGAGAGACAATACATGAGAGGGAGATCCTGTATGAGATGGATTGAAATGGTGACTAGGGCAATAAGACAGTGAGGTTGGCTCAGGATAGGCAAGGGTTCTAAGCTATTATATAAGTAGCAGTTGTATATACTTGTATACAGGTCGCTATAGGTTGATTTGAAGCTCAGTATCAAGAAGACAAAGATTCTCACCACTGGGCCAATTGGCAGCATCAGGAAAGATGGTGAAGAGACTGAGATTGCTAACAGCTTTAGTTTGCTTGGTTCCACAGTCAACACTCTTGGCACCAGTTGCCAGGAAATTAAAAGATGTATTGCAATGGGAAAGCCTGCTATTAGGGACTTCTCCAAAGTAGTGAAGAGCAATGGTATCTCTTTGGAGACTAAGGTGCGTCTGATACACGCCATTGTCTTTGCTATCACTTGTTATGCATCAGAGAGTTGGACAATGACTAAGGAGGATAGAAGGAGAATTGATGCCTTTGAGCTGTGGTGCTGGAGAAGAGTATTGAATGTATCATGGGCTGTGACATCTACTTCTTGGAGGCAAGGATTCTGAGGCTTCGTCTGACATACTTTGGACATGTTGCAAGGAGGGACCGGTCCTTGGAAAAGGACATCATGCTTGGGAGGGTGGAGAGATGGCAAAAGAGAGGAAGACCCTTCATGTGGTGGATTGATTCGGTGACTGGGGTAATTCGGATGGGTGTATGGGAGACAGTGAGATTGGCACAGGACCGACCAGGGTTTAGGGCTTTTATACATAGGGTTGCTAGGAGTCACAAGCGACTCGATGGCACATAACAGCAGGTTGCAATTGACTTGATGGCACATAAAAGCAACAATAATAACACAAATATGTTTAATTCTTTTCAATGTCTTTCCAGCTGTTTATTGTTCACTTGTTTATCTTCTTTAAGGATCTCTGGTGGCTATTGGTAAGGAGTTGCACTGTCAACCCAAAGACACATGGTTTCTATTCACCAACAGTTCTGTGAGGAAAAGGAGGGCAGTTTCCTCCTTTACAATTAACTACCTCCGAAAACCCACAAGAGGGTTGGCTTTGAGTTGGTTCTGACTCCAAGGTACACAACAGCATAAACTCTTCAGTGGCATGCCTACAAAATTTTTACCCATGAGTATTAACATGTATTTAGTATATAGATATTCTTTTGTTTATGTGTTAGGAGGCTGTTTCACAAAGACCAGACATTTTCCCAGCCTCTCAGCAGACAGGATGTTGCTTGAGACACAGGCTTAATTGACAGAATGTACTCATGCCCTGTTTTCAGTCGACAGCTTAATAGGGGTGCATAGAGTCCATAACCATGAAGAGTGCACTTGGATTGGTAATGGCGTAATGCCATAGACCTGCTGTGAGGGCATGCAGGGCAAGTCCACACAGGAAGCCTGGCTTTGTCATCCCAAGCTCAGTGACAATGACCGTCACAGAAAGGGGAGCTCAGAGGGTGGGCCTATGTCTTGCCTGCTTTCCTTTATCATAATTCATCTTACAACCTGCTTCTCCTGCTTCCTCGTGGCTTTTCCCATGTGTGTTTGAGCAGAAATGTAACTCTTATGTCCATCTCTCTGTCTTCCAGGCCTCTTTATTTTCATTCCATTTTTAAAAAACTAGACACTTCATTCTTGGTTTTCTTTTATTGTTTAACCAGATCGTCGTGGGTTCTTGAAAACAGATAGTTGGTACTCTATCTACTCACCTGAAGTAAATCAAGGAGCCCACCTGCTGTATTTGCAGACTCATGGTTTAGTTTGCCATGTGAAAGCCAGGACTTTTCTTCTGAGATACCTCTGGGTGGATTGGAACTGTCAGCCTTTTGTTTCTGAGTGCTGAACCTTTTGCCTGTGTGGCCTGTGAGCTAGGTGAAGAACACAGGAAAGCGGACTAGCTGGGGCAAGGTAAGAAGAGTGGTTAGGGAGAATTCACCCGATGACAATGAGCAATTCCGTACACATCCTGACGCAAAATCCAGGACGAGGAAGATGTGGAGCCCCTTCCTCTTCCTCCTCTTGATCACATTTTCATTCAGCAGATCTGGCCACTGAATTCTTTGTGATTAGCCTGCATTCCCTTTGCGGATCTAACCATGAAATTCTTCTCAGACGATGTTTGTGTGTGTGAAATTACCAGTTGAGGAACATAAAGAAGCTGGGTGAGCAAAGAATTAATCTAATGTGGGTTGTTTTGTTTTGTTTTTTTATAATTGGAAAAAACATATTGGGGGTACAAGGAGGTGAGGGTTGGGGGCAGAAGGGTGAGGATCGGCCAGCATGCAGCTGCAGAGCTGCACAGTTTGATCAGTGGGGGGAGCAGGTGAAGGAAATGATGAGGGTCCAGTGGGGACCGGATGTTACAGAGAAATGACAAGCATTTTCCAATGGTAATTAAACCAACTATCTTATTGATTTGGGAATTGGATGCCGACTCTCTGGCTTCTTAATGCTGAACAGGGGTGTAGATGTAAAGGGGGGAAGGGAGGACGGTTTATCACCTTACTGGTGGTCTTAGGTTAAAGCTGCTTGCCTTACTGCTCTGTTAGAAGGTATCTTCCTGTCATTTGCTCCCCTCTGGACTGCAAAGTGTTTTCCCAGGTGGATCCATTGGGGATGGCTGGCTGAATCCAGAGGCTGCATCCTCCTTTGCTTCCTTAGCTGTCAGTTGTATTTCCTTTTTCTCACTGGCACTGGGTTCAGGGTCAATTCTGTAGTAAAACTCAGTGTTAAGGTTACCTATAGGAAAGGGAGCAAACCTAGAGAGAACAAACTTGTGAGTTACATATAGAAGGGCTTTGAGGGTGTTGCTTTCAGGTTTACTGGGGGGAGGGTGGCAGAAGGTGGCCTAGGTAACATTCTCTGGATACCCTAGGCATTCTTTTTTTTTATTTTTTTCCCTTTTTTCCCCTTCCCCACCCAGGAGTCAGATGGCACAATCTGGGGACTGAGGAGCTCACCCTGAGGGCTGCGACGGCTCGCCCCAAGCTGGGGGCTGAGGTCAGCCCATCCCAGGCAGGGCAACACCCTGCAGGAGCTGGCTGGTATACTCCCCCTCCAATTGCCCCTACCCCAGTCTTGTCTCCTCACCTGACTGAGGACTCTGTGGTCAGGGATAGTGTTTCCAATTCTAGCACTGCCACTTTTACCTCCCCATAAGTGGTCATACTATATTTTGAAGTAGGTGTCACTGCCCTCCCCCTTTATATATGATAAAGGGAACCTGAGAATTGTGAACAGACTCCCCCCAGATCTAATCATCTTTTGGCAGAAGCATTCAACAGAACAAAATAAGTGGTGCATTTAGGATGTCGGTCCTCTTGTGCATTCTGCCACTGTTAAGGTCATCAGACTCACAGTGACTTTCAGCAATCCATTGTATAGGTAGGTAATCGTCTTCTTTGGCCTGTCCAAGGAAACCCAAACCTGCAAACGGCGGGCATGCATCCCATCCCCCACCTCCTACACAGGCGGCCAGCAGGGCGCGTGCCCCCCCAGCGTGGGAGGCCGGCAGGAGGCGTGCGCTCCCCCCAGCGCGGGCGGCCGTTGGGGGTGCGTCCCCCCACCCCGGGGCACGGTCGCTCAGCGTGTACGCTGCCCCTCTTGTGAGGGCGGCTGGCGGGCGCCCGCTTCCCCCACAGCCGCCATCCTGGCTCCAAGAATTCTCTCCAGAACAAGTCCACCTTGAGGCAGTGTGGTGGCTTCGCTGTACCAGTCTTGAGGAGGGCCTGTGCTCAGCATCCATCCTGGGTTAGGGAACCCATTGGTTCCAGCTTTGTTGGGGGGTGGGGTGGGGTTGGGAGCCACGAGACTCACCCATTTCTCCTTGGGAATCCTTGAATTCCTGTTGTTGAGCCTCGATCTTCACTGAGGGCCAGTCATCAACTGTTTAAGTGTTCAATTATCAATAAGCCGAAGTCTGTGGAAGGCCATAATGGCCCTGCTTTAAGTGGTTCGCTGCTCCTGCAGCTCACCACGCTGTCTCTGCCTCCGTCGCCATCTTGGATCTCTTGGGGTTTTTTTTTGGGGGGGTAAGTCCACAGAATATTCAGTACTTTTTTCCAACACCACTTTCAAAGGCATCAGTTTTTCTGTCATTAGAAGAATCAGGTATACCTTAGTCTCAAACTATCATCACTGCTTCTCTGTATTTTAAATAGGTCCATGACAGCAGATTTGCCCACTGTAACATGTCTCCTGGGCTCCCAAAAGAACAAACAGATATGTCTTGGGAAAAAGTGTAACCATGTGGCCATTGGAAGCAGGGATGGCAAAGCTTAGTCACACATACTTTGGCCATGTTCCCTGGAAAGCTATTCCTTGGAAAGAGACATCATGCTTGCGAGGCAGAAGTTCAGCAGAAGACCCTCAATGAGCTGAATTGATATAATGACAGCAGCAATGGGCTCAAATGTGTCAGAGGCAACGAGGATGGCACAGGATAGGACAAGGTTCGGATCAGCTGTTCATAGGTTTGCTGTGATTCAGACCTCACTCAAAGGCACCTAACAACAACAATAGCAATGTTTTTTCTTCGTTTTAGGTTACTGCTCTGTCTTTTAAAGGGAACATTGGGTTATACGTCTTGTATGGTGAAACTCTTCTTTCTCCAGCTATTTGTACCTTATTGCTCATAGTCAGTAGGCGATACGTAAAACTTTTCTACAATTCTCTTGCTTTCTTCCATCCAAAAAAATAAACTGAATATATGACATTTCCACCGAAGGCAGAAGGACAAGACATTCCATTTCATGCTTCAGCAATCTAAGGAAACAAATATAGATTTTTTTTCTTCAAAATGCCTGTAGGTTATATGGCAAGTTGATTAAAGCCTCTCTTTAAACCCCCAGTAGAGAAATAAATGGATGCGGGAGTGTGCCTCACCTTAAAGAGAAAGAGGTTATGTCTAATATTGACTCTCATAATCAATTTGACATAAAACATTTCTCACAGATGTGGCACTCCTGCTCTTCTTGTGTGCCGGAGAGATGAAAGCCATATGGATTTCAGTTTCCTGTTAGCTGAGAATAAATTAAATCATGTTCCTTTCTCCTCTTTACCACTCCTTTGTGGATTCAATTTTCATGTGGACATGCCTGATATTTTTTTTAGGGAGGAGTTAATAAATTGTTCTTTTCCTTTTACCACACTGATGCGATCCTTGTCTTGTCTTCCTCCCCTCCCCACTGGTAGATAAATAAAACAGGACATACACAAAATGAGAAGAGAGGCACGGGTTGTGATATTAGTTTGACCTCGGTCACAGATGAACCAATCATAAATTCTGATAGTCTACTAAGCAGAGCTGTTTCCAGAAATTTCCAAAGCACAGTCATCTTCTTTTTCCAGGCTTGGAGTAGGCTGTTGTAACAGTTAAGGTAAAGCCAGCTGCCATAGTGGATAAACAATGTTCTTTCAGTGGCTCAGCACTTAAGCCAACTACTTTGTTTCATGCACTTGAGATTTAACAAGTCCTGGGAAATGGGAGCAGATCTTTCCACAAAATCACTTAGTAAAACAAGCAGGTAAGGTCTCTCCCTTCCAATCTAGACAAGGGGAAAGAGAGGGAGAGAGTAGAAAATTTCAAGGCAGGTGTTAATGGGATTCAAACAGAAGTGGGGCCATTTCTAATACCAATGCTGTTGGCCTGTAATATCTTATAATTTGTTACCTGGCCTGTAAATATCTTATAATTTGTCCACAAGGAAAGTGTTGCAAGTCACTATTTTCTTAAGAAAAATGTTATTTTTGTCTGAGATCAATTGGGAAATTGATACCCAGGTAGTTAAACATTAAGTTATAATTTTCGTATTTTCTGTTTTATCTTCTCTGATTTTGTTCCCATTAACTACATTTTGTAGTCTCGTATTTTAATCATGATTGAAAGACCTTTTAATTTGTTACAACACTGATTACTAATCCATTTCCACTGGACTGGATTTGGGGGCTTTTTTAAAGCTGAATTTTGGTGACTCTTTGAATTAGTTGGACTACATCTTGATGAAATGTTTTCCGTGTTGCATAGATGAGGGTGTTTTCTAAGGCCTTTCGTGCCTGAGAAAATTTTTCTTGTTGTCTTGACAACCTAACTGTGTCACTGTTTTCTTAGAAAATAGGGGCGTTGGCTGATTCTCAGATCTAGAATAAATTAAAAAAGTGCTGATTTTTTTTTCCTCTTGAACTAATACAATTAAAGTAAATGAATAAATGGCCATACTTCTTTATACATTTATGTAGTTCTTCTGTTAGAAGGATATTCAAGGAGGAAAGAAAAGTCACCCAGAAAGCACTAACTAAAGAGTATTTACAGAAGACGAGCCTCATCTCCTTACATGGGAGTGTATGTAAATCCTTGCAATTTACAATAATGTTAAAAACCATGACCTTACTGATTAAGAGATTGTTATTCTAAGAAGATTCTGGAGTTGTCTTTATACCTTGTGGTAACTTCTGATCAAAAGACTCAGTAGTGGGCTGAGAATAATCAGCCAAAAGAATACTCTTTCCACTTGAGGGAAGAACAAATTAAGATGTAAATTTTATCATGCCGTTTTCATATTTTTCCTGCCATCTCACATTATATTTTGGAAACAACAATGTGTTTTGTTTTGTGAGCTTGGTAGTGGGCTATCCACTCTTCAATAAAATGAAAAAGAGGAAGGAAAGCCAGACCTAGCTAATTATTTTACTTTCTCTTTCTCTTTTTCTTCCCCTTTGTCTTTCTTTCTTTCTCTTTCTTATCTTACCAGAATAAGAGATATGAGGTATAGATAGGAGACATAAATAAAGAGACGTTCTCTGGATGATGAATACAGTTTGCACTTTTAAAACAAAAGATTGATAGTTCAAATTCATTCAGTGGTGGAGCCAAGGAAAGTTCTGTATTACAGTCAGGAAAATTCTACCCAGTAGTACAACTCTGTAACAGACGGGCTTTCATTTGTCAAACTGGTAACTGTTTAAGTAATTATAATTTTTATATAAAAAAAGGTCCCTACATGATATAAATTGTTTGAACTTAGCTATTAACTAGAAGGTTGGCTTTTTGAATCCAACCTACAGTGATGTACAAGAGAGGCTTGCAAATCTAGCTCCCTAAAGTCACCAATTCAAAGGCCTTATGAAGTACATTTAGGCTATAAAAACACAAGGGGATACCTTGCATCATGATTGATTTATTGGTAACAGGGAAGATAAGGCCCTGAAAAATATGTATTTGAAACAATATTTGACTGATGTTGAAATTACATATTCCTACATTTCCTGATTATATTTTCAGGTGGTGCCTGTATTAATAGATATAATGTTAAATGCTGCCTTTAATCTCTACAAATCTTTACAGTAGTCTGTAAAATATACTTTAATGTTTTGAGGTTTTTAATTATTATTTTACTGTATAAGATCAGATTTTTTAACTATAAAATCTCTGGTTATCTTATCTACAACTGTTAACTGAAAGCTTGAAATGCTTAAATTGCCTTTTGGTACATATCTGGACATAGTCATGAATATACCCAGCATGTAGAGATAATGGCTTTTTTATGACCCTTCCTGACTCTGATTAACCTGATCAGAAGCAACTGAATTTAACTTTGAAGTCAGTGATGATGGCTAATAGAAAAGGTCCCTTTCTTAAGCCAAGGGCTCACTTCCTTGTCTCCTGCTGGTTCTCTTCTGAGTGTGTTCTCTGCATGTTCCTCTTTGGCTCCTTTTCTTTCTTCAGTAACCTTAAATCTAGAGTGTTTCAGAAGTTAGTCCGAAACTTAATTTCCATTCTTATTATTCTTGACACACTTTTAAGGCCTCCATGATTTCAAATTTCACCTAGAAGTTAAAAACACAAAACAAGTGTCCATCAACAAATGAATGGGATATACATACGGTATATTCACACAATAAAATATTATGCAGCACTGGCAAACAATGAACTAGGGAAACACTATAGAACCTGGATGAGGGTAGAGGACATTGTGCTGAATGGAATAACTCAGTCACAAAAGGAAAATACTGTGTAAGATCAATGTTATAAATGTTAGGATGGTTACATGAAGGGGCCAGTCAGTAATGGAGACAGGAGTAATAGAATGGATAAATAATTCCTGTATTGGAGTAGATGGAGAGAAGGTCAATCTGAAATTAATAGACAAACAGATATGTATATTGTTAGCAATCGGGAATGAGGCATACAATATTGATTAAATGCAGATGAGGGAAGAAAAGGTAAAAAAATAATAAAGAGAGAAGGTGGAAAGTTGAGGAAATAGAAATATACAGTAAAAGTTTGGGTAAAAGAAAGAGGAAAGTCCAGTGTGAAAAAAATAGTACACAAATTTTTAAGTAAACCAGTATAAAATAACATTTTTTAAAATGTTTGCTTAAATATTATAAGAATTGTATTAATATGTGGTAATTAATGTCTATGAATGATAGACTGAAAAAAACAATGATTTGTAAACTTTCAGCCATGTAACACAGATTTTTTTAAAAATAACGATGAAGAAAAACCAAGAAACTCACTGATATTCCTTACTTTTAGCCAAGAGCCAGCTGACGTCGGCAATGACATCCCTGGTGTTATAGCCTCTTCAAAATCCAGCCTGAACCTCTGGCAGTTACCTATCAATGTGTTGTTCTATCCACTTTTTAATGATCTTCAAGAGTATTTTGCGTACATGTGATATCAATGGTATTGTTCGATAATTTCCACATTCAGTTGGATCATCTTTCTTTGGAATGGGGAAAAATATGGACATTTTCGAATGTGTTGACCAGACAGTCATCTTTTAAATTTCCTGGCATAAACAGATGACTGCATCCAAAGCTGCATCTGTTAATTGAAATAAGTCAACTGCTGGGGCCTTATTTTTTGCCAGTGTCTTCAATACAGTTTCTACTTCCTCCTTCATTACTATTGGCTCCTGTTAATATGGTATTTCCTGAAACTTTTTAGTGTCAATCAGCTCTGTGTGGGAAGCCTCTTCTATAGGCAAACAGAATCTGATGGTGGGTGGGCCATTGTACTTAAAAGGTGGCTTCGTAATAAATGCTGGAGAGGATGTGGCAAGAAAGGAACTCATACATTCTTGGTGGGATTTTAAAATGGTACAACCACTCTGGAAAGCAGTTTGGTGCTTCCTCAAAAAGCTGAACTTAGAAATTCCATATATTCCACTACTGGAATATACCCTGAGAAAATGAGAATTTAGGTACAAACTGAGATTTGTATACCAGTGCTCACAGCAACATTAATTACCATTGCAAGAACTTGGAAACAGCCCAAATGCCCAACCACAAATGAATGGATTGAGAAATTATGGTACAATCACACACTGGAGTACTGTGGAGCACACAGGAGCAATGATTTTGTAAATTATTACCTAATTTGGGAGGGACTGGAGAGTATTATGCGGAGTGAATTAACTCAGTCCCACAAGAATAAATATTGTATGAAACCATTATTTTAGAATGAATATAAGGATCCAGAGTAGTGGGAGAGGCTGGAGGTAGAGGGATGAGGATGTTCAGGGGAAGAGGGGGATTAATCATGGGATTGTACAATTTGATGGGGGGGTGAGGGACATTGAAAAAATTTGTTCTTGAAAACAATGTATTTGAATTTTGTAAACAAACTAGTAGAAAAAGAAAATAAAGTGACTTGGTCCTGCCTGGGGGTGAGACTTTAGCTTGGCACAATTAGATCCTATAGGGTAAGTTTTTTATTTACTTGAAGGCTGGGGGTAAACTGTTTGGGCATTTCTGGTTGTGTTAGCAATCAAGCGTAAGCTGATTAACTGTCTCTGATTTTGTTTACAATCAGCTGGGGGTGAGAAGCTAATTAATTGTGTCTGAATATGCTGGTGGGGTGAAACTGCCAGCCTTTCTCTTAGCAGCCCAACGCTTAACCCACAATGTCAACAATGCTTCTAAATCAGGGTTCATACCAAGATCTTTCTTCTGACTTATAAGGCTTTTCTTGTTCAGTACTTTAATCATCACAGTGTAGGATGTTACTGTTATTGGATGCAGTTAAGTTGAGTAAGACCGATAGTGACCCTGTGAATAACTAATCTGAACCTTGTTCTATCCTGTATCAACATCACAATCTCTGACACACTCAAGACCATTGCTTCTGTCACTGTGTCAACCCACATGGTTGAGGATCTTCCTTTCTCTCACCACCCCTTTACTTTCCAAAGCATGATGTCCCTTTTCAAAGAATAACTTCTCTTAGTGATATACCCAAAATATGTGAGATATTGGCTTCATCATCTTTGCCTCCAAGGAGCGCTTGGGATGAACATTTTCCAAAATATATCTGTTTATTCTTTTGGCTGTCCATGGGATCATTCGCGATCTTCTCCAACATCACACTTCAAAGCCATAAATTCTTCTTCTGTCATCCTTAGTTATTGTCTAGCTTTCAAATGCATTGAAAAGACCATGGCCTGAATCAGGCATGCATTTGTCCCCAAACCAACATTACTTCTCAATAATTTGGAGAGGTCCCTGACTGCAAACTTGCCCAATCCAATGTGTCTTCTGAACTCCTGATGTATTGCTCTCCAAATGTATTGATTATGGATGCAAGTAAGTGGAAATCGTTGACAGTCTTGACCCTTTCTCTGTCCATCATGATGTTGCCTATCAGGCCAGTGGTGAAAATTTTTGTTTTCATGATGTTGAGATACGATCCATATTAAACACTGCAGTGTTTAACCTTCTGCAGCAAGTACTTCCTCACTTTTATCAAACAAGGTTGAGTCATCTGCATAATGAAGGTTACTGATGAAACTTCCTCAAATCCTGATGCCACATTTTTCTTCATAGTGTTCTGCTTCTCAAATAATTTGCTCTGACATATAGATTTAATAGGTATGGAGAAAGGCTACAATCTTGATAGACACCTGTCCTAATTTTAAACTACATTGTATTCACTTGCTCTGTTGGCACAACAGCTTTTTGGTTTAGGTATAGGTTTTGCGTGAGCTCAAGCAAGTGTTCTGAAATTCCTATTCTTCTCAGTATTAGCTACAATTTGTTATGATCCACACAGTCGAATGTCTTTGCATTATCAATAAAGCACAAATAGACATTCTTCTTGTATTCTTTGCTCTCTGTCAGGATCCATCTGACATCAGCCTCTTCTATTCCTTCTTGAATGTCTGGAAGTGGTCTGTTTATGCATCATTCTAGGCATTTTTCAATGATCTTCAGCAGTGTTTTGCTTGCATGTAATATTGATGATATTGTTTGATAATTTCCACATTCTGTTAGATTGCCTTTCTTGGCAATGGGAACAAATATTGATCTCTTCCAGTCAGTTGGCCAAGTAGTTGTCCTCCAAATTTCCTGCCATGGACTGGTGAGCACATCCAAGTCTGCCTCTGTCATTTGAAATATTTCAGTTGGTATCTTATATACTCCTGGAACCTTATTTTTTGGCCAATGTCTTCTGTGCAGCATAAATCTCTTCCTTCAATATTATTGGCTCTTGATAATATGGTACTTTTTGAAATTTTTCTGTGTAGGCCAATTCTTTTTGGTACAGTAGCTCTGTGTATTCTCTCCATCTTCTGTGATGTTTGGGAATCAGTCAAGATTTTGTCCATAGCATTCCTAAGTATTGCAGCTCATTTAGCTCCTTCAACTTGAAACATGCAAAAAAAGTTCTTCCCTATAATCATCCAGTTCTAGGTGTCTACACTTAACACAAAGAAAGTGAAGATTTTCACCACTGGACTTTTTGGCAGCATCATGATAGATGGAGAAGGAGTCGATATTATTAACAGTTTCAGCTTGCTGGGTTCCACAGTCAACAGCCTTGGCACCAGCCAGAAAAGAAAAGATAAATTGCATTGGAGAAATCTACTGTCAAGGATTTTTCCAGAGAGCTGGAGAGCAAGGATGTCAGTGTAGAGACCAAGGTATACCTGATTCAGGCCATGGTCTTCACAATTACTTGTTACACGTATAAAAGCTCTACAATGACCAAGGATTCCAGAAGAAAAATTGATACCTTTGAGTTGTGATGCTTGAGAAGAATATTAGACACACCATAGACTGCTAAGAGAACTAATGGGACTGTCCTGGAGAGGGTGAAACCAAGCTGCCCCTTGGAGGCAAGGGTTATGAGACTCCATCTCATGTACTCTGGGCAGGTAGCCAGGAGGGACCAGTCTTTGGAGAAGGATATCACATGGAAGTTTGCAGGGACAGCAAAGGAGAGGAAGACCCCAGATGAGATAGATTTACACAATAGTAATGAAGGTAGGTGTGTCAGAGACAATAAGTTGTTTGTTTTTCAATGCAGCATATTATTCCATTGTGTGAATATACCAAAGCTTCTTTAGCCATTCGTTTGTTGATGGACACTTGGGTTCTTTCAACTTTTTGTGAACAAATCCACAATAAACATGAGTGTGCATATATCAGCTTGGGTGGCAGTTCTGGTTTCTTTAGAGTATATTCCCAGTAGTGGAATTGCTGGGTAAAAAAAAAAATGCATTGCTTTTATAATTAAGAAAAAGAAAGTTTTTCTTGAAAAAAAATCAATGTACTGTTTAAGGAAATTCCATTATTAAGTGGAACAGGTACAAAACCATAGTTTTTTTTCCTTTGTTAACTCTGCTAAGATGATTGTAGCTCTATCCTGTGCTCTAATTGACTCAACAGAGGGTTGATGTGCCACCACTTTGTCCAACAGCCTATTGGTAAACTCCACCTGATTGTAAAAGATCATTACGTCTACAGCTAAATTTCCTATTGTGCCTTGAAATATATCTTTCCTTGTATTTGCAGTCTTGGTAAAACAGAGTTTAAGATACTTCTGTGAGAGCCTGGAAATCTTTATAGATGTCTTTATTAACTTTAACCCACATTGACTGAGCTATGCCAATGAATATGCAAATGCTATGGTTTAATACTCTTAAAAAAAAACTCACCATCTCACCATTCTGTGCTCCAGTACACTATCTAAACCTCTAATTATTGTCTTTTTTTTTTCTCATGTATAATAATACAATTCAACTTGTAATGCCTTATACGCATTCTAACATCAGGTTTTTCACTTCCTTTTGAATTACACCTCTCACACCTAGCCTGCTTCCTACTACCACTTTAGCTCCAAGGAAATTGGTTGATCAATTGCAAGACTTGATTTGGGTGTTGTTTTCTAAGCTTTCTCTCAGAATGAGTAGCTCTTCCTCTGCAGTTCCACAGATCACGTGATAATGGTGGAGAACATTGAGTACACTCTCATTGTAGGCCAAGCACCATTCTAAGGGCTCTTCACATATTTCAAGTCATTCAACCTTCATCGTCGTTGTTGTTAAGAGTTGAGTATGGCTCATACAGACCCTATGAACAACAGACCTAAGCTCTGTCCTATCCTGTGCCATCCTCATCATCTTTATACAATTGAGACCATTGCTTCAGTCACTGTGCCAATCCATCTCATTAAGGGTCTCTCGGTTTTTCACTGACTCTCTAACTTTGTAAGCATGATATCTTTTTCAAAGGAATAGCCTCTCCTAGGAACACACCCAAAGTACAAGAGATAAAGAGCTTCACTATCTTTGCTTCTAAGGAGCACTGGCAGCATTTTCCCAAGACATCTCTGTTCTTCTGGCAGTTCAATGCTCTTCTCCAACACAATTCAAAGGCATCAGTTCTTTGTCATCTTAATTCGTTGTCCTGCTCTCAGACGCATAGCAAGTGATTGAACTTCTATGGCAACTCTATATTTGTTGTTGTTGTTGTTGTTAGGTGCTGTCGAGTTATAGATGACTCATAGCATTCCTATGAACAAAAGACCTGAACACTTGTATAATTTTCGTAGTTTCTCCAGGTTCATAGAGTTTCTGGAGGCAAGCTATTGAGGAAGTGGACCCTACTCCTGATTCTAAGCTTGTTTTAATCAGAGAGCTCCACCAAACACTGTCCACCATGGGTAACCATTATCACATTTGACACATCAGTATCACAGTGTTTAGCATCACAGTAACCATGAGTTGCCTCTGTACCACAAATTGACAGACCAGTGCTATACCACTTAGAAGAATGTTTGAGAAAAAAAAACAAACAAAAAACAATGAAAACCAAGCCCGAGGGCTGCAGATTAAAATCTCCCTATTAGTTTAGTGGTAAGGAGCTGTGCTGTTACCTGGAGGCATGCATTTGTTCATCCGCCAGCTCTTCTGTGAGGGAAAGAAGGACAATCTTCTCCCTTGCAGTTTAGTGCCTCTGAAAACCTGCTGGAAGGTCAGCTGTGGATCAGTTCTGACTTTACGGTGCACAACAAAAACATTATTAGTATTATTCATCTTTCATAAGTTGAAGTTTGTTGTTGTTATTATGTGCCATCAAATCAGAACCGACTCATACAGAGCCTATACACTGCACAGGAGGAGACTGCCCATCATTGCACCTCAGAGCAACTGATGGGTTCATCTGGGCTGACACTGCACTGCTGGACCACTAGGCCACCAGAGTTCCCTTAGTTGAGGTTTAGAGAGTTTAAATAATTTACCAAAAGTCAAATGATTATAAAGAGATAGGGTGAGCATTTAAAGCCAACCTGAATCCTATTACTTTATTTCCTTTTCTAATAGCTGTGGACCAAGAGGCAGTCGTCAGAACAGAGCAGGGCAACACTGCATGGTTCAAAACTGGGAAGGGTGTACACCAGGGTTGTGTCCTATCTCCATACCTTTTCAACCTGTATTCAGAGAAGATTATCCGAGAGGCTGGGCTCTATGAGGAGAAGTGTGGCATTATGATTGGTGGATGATCTATCAACAATCTGCGTTATGCAGATGACACAACCCTGCT
>NW_006399791.1:16143849-16147589 GCF_000299155.1 Elephantulus edwardii
ACGACAACAACAACAACGTCTTTTCATTCTTTTAGGCAACTACTTTGTCTGCAAATAGGTTTTTCATGAACAAAGTAAAATATTCTTGGAGTATCATTCTTCTCAATGTTAGCTATAATTTGTTGTGATAAATACAGTCAATTTTCTTTGCATAATCATTAAAACCCAAATAAATATCTTTTTGGTATTTGCCACTCTCAGTTAATTAAGGTCCATCTGACGTTAGCAATGATATTACTAATTCTACAGGCACTTTAGAATCCAATTTGATTATCTGAGAGTCCTCAGTCAATGTAGTTTCAACTGTTTTCCATTATCTTCAGCAAGATCTTATTTGCATGTGATATTAATGATCTATAGTTTACACATTCTATTGGATCAACTCTTTTTTTTAAAAAAAAAGAATGAGAACAAATGTGAATCTTTTCTAGTCAGTTGACCAGGTCAAGTAAGTTTTCTGGCACTGACTGGTGAGCATATCTAGGGCTGCATCTGTTTTTTTATACATGTGAATTGGTTATTCCATCAATTTTTGGAATCTTATTTTTTGCCAATGCCTTCAAGGAAGCTTAAAATTATTTTTTCAGTACTACCAAGTCAAGTTTTTATGCTATTTTCTGAAATTGTTCAGGGTCAATAATTTCTTTTTGGTACAGTGACTCTGTGTATTCCTTCCATCTACTTTTGATGTTTCTTCATGATTCAGTATTTTGCTCATATAATTCTTCAGTATTGCCACTTGAGGCCTGAATTTGTTCTTAAATTATTTCAGTTTGAGAAATGCTGAGCAAGTTTCTTTTGGTTTTCCAACATCAGTTCTTTGCATATTCATTATATTGCTTTACTTTACCTTCTCTAACTTCCCTTTGAAATCATCTGTTCAGAATATTACAACATGAAATAACTCATGACACTAAAGTCCATTAGTATGCTGTGCACACTGAATGATAGCAGATACACTAGGTTTATCAATGCTAAGTTTTAATAACTGGCAAGGTGAGGTTGATGACTTCATCAGGTTTGTATTCTTTTCTAAATTAAGAATGGACTCAAGACCAGAGCTGGACACAGCCTAAAGTAAAGTGATGTTTTTAAGGTGGGAAATGCTTCAAATTCTGAGTAATTACCTTAATGAGATTTCCTGGTGAAAATATTTCCTCCTTAGACACTAGAATCTCCAAACTCATTGAGCCCATAATTACTCGAGGAGGAAGTAAAAATTATTCAAGTTTGTTATTGGTGTTGCTTTTAGGCATCACTGAATTAAGTATCATACATAGTGACCCTATGTATACCATTGTTGTTATTTGCTTTAATGTTGACTGTGACTAATAGTGACCTTATGAACAAAGGCTCTGAACTTTGTCTTATCCTGAGTCAACTTTACTGTCTCCGATACTCTTGATCCGTTGCCACAATTCACTCCATCTCATTCAGGGTCTTCTCCTGTACTGACCTTCTACCCTTTCAAAGATGATGTTCTTCTCCGAGGCCTAGCCCTTTCTGGCAGTATTCCCAAAGACTGTGAGACAGAGTTTTAAAATCCTTGTCTCTAAGGAGCAACCTGGCTTCAAACTTTCCAGAGAAGACATGTTTGTTCTTTTAGTAGTCCAATACTCTTCTCCAGCACCGTAACTCAAAGGCATTGATTCTTCTGTCATCCTTAATTATTGTCCAGCTATCTGATGTATAACAAAGAACTGAGAAGATCATGGCTCGGATCAGGCTCACCTTAGTTTTTAGACTGACACTGTTGCTCTTTGGAGAAGTCTGAAGAGCACTCTAGAGATGTCCTTAACAGAAGATCTTCCCAGTGCAACTAATTGTTTTAAAATTTCCTGTTAGTAAAAAAAAAATAATAAAATCCTGTTAGTGCCAATGGGGTTGACTGAAATCTAAACAAGGTGAAATTGTTAACAACCTCGATCTGTTCCCCACCTCTCATGATACTGCCAATTGACTAGGTGTCGAGGATCTTTGTTTTATTGATGTTAAGATGCAATTATTATTGAAGACTGTAGTCTTTGACTTCCAGCAAATGCTTTAGGTCCTCCTCAATTTTGGTGAGCAAAGTTGTGTTACTTACATAATGCAGAGTATTGACAAGTCTTGATGGCACAGTTTTCATAAAGACCAGCCTCTCAAGTGATCTGTTCCTCTAATAGATGGAATAGTTATGGAGAAGTATACACCCTTGAAGTGTTCCTTTCTTGATTTTTGAACCATGCACTGACCCTTTCCTCTATTCAGACAACAGATTCTTGGTCTAGGCATAGGTTTTGCATAAATACACTCAAATATAGTGACTAGATAGATAGATAAGTAGAATTATCAATTATCCATGTCTAAGTTCAAATTGAGGCTGAAGAAAATGAAAACAGGTACACAAGAACCAAAATATGATGAGTCTATTCCACTTGAATGTAAAAATCACCTTAAAACAGATTTGAAGCATTGAAAATTAGTGATCAAAGATCAGATGAGTTGTGGGATGACACCCAGGATATCATTTATGAAGAGAGCAAAAGGTCATTAAAAAGACATTGGAGAAAGAAAAGAAAAATAAATATCAATGAAAGATTTTTTTCTTTTACTTTTCAAAGGGAAGAGCAAATGGGGGGGAGCACAGGGAGAAAAGGGCAATAATGAATGAATGGAAATCCAAAATCTCTGTAAATGTTCATTAAAATTAATTAAAAAAAGAGATGGGACTCTAAAAATTGCACTAGAGCATTGACAAGCCAAAACAAAGAGATGCTTAAATAAAAGTAGTAAGCACTAGATATCCTAGGTATAGTTTCTCCTGTATCTGTCCCTTCAGTTTCAAATTCATACATTCTGGTTGTGGGGAAAACAATACCATACACAACCACTGGCTGTATAGGATGATGTCCTATGGAACAACATTCCGACCTTGAAAGGTATTGCCTTCAACATAAGACTATATATAGCAGAAAGTTCAATAGGGAATTCAGCTATTTCATCAAGCAAGGTACTTTGAATGATAGGACACATAAGACAGTGAAGTCTGTGAGTATGAGCCTCCAAATAACTGAATTACTTTTGCCATAGATTGTGTTTCCTGGATGGAAGAGATGTAGTGTAGTAGTCCACAGCAGTGAGTAAGGAGTTCTGTTAACCCACAAATGGTGGTACTAGCAAAAGACTTTATATAGTTTACAGAGTTCTGGTGAATAAGTCAGACAGAGAAGCATGCCAAAATTTAGTATATGTGTTCTTTGAATCCCAATATTCTCTCTAAAATCCAATACATCGTGTCTCCTTCTTAGTTGTGGGTGGAATATATTTTAATACATCGTTTCTAACTTTAGAATGATGTTTAATTCTAAAGCATCATTTCTAACGTTGTTGTTGTTGTTATGTACCGTCGAGTCATTTGTGACTCATAGCGACCCTATGTACAACAGCCCTAAACCCTGCTTTATCCTGTGCCAATCGCGTTGCCTCTGACACACGCATCCCGATTACCCCAGTCACTGAATTAATCTACCTCATAGAGGGTCTTCCCCTCCTGCGCTGTCCCTCTACCCTACCAAGCATGATGTACCTCTCCAAGAACCTGTCTCTCCTTACAACATGTCCAAAGTATGTCAGACGAAGCCCCAGAATCCTTGCCTCCAAGGAGTAGCCTGGTTTAACCCTCTCTAGGATGGATCTGTTTGTTTTCTTGGCAGTCCATAGAACTTTCAATACTCTTCTCCAGCACCACAGCTCAAAGG
>NW_006399791.1:16147689-16153167 GCF_000299155.1 Elephantulus edwardii
TTGGCACATAACAACAACAATAGCTGTGGCATCACCAAGGTCTCATAAATGGCCTCAACAAGGATTGGATGATTAATTGATTGGTGTTTCTAGAATAGAATATTGTATTTGCTTCTTATAGTTAATTTCTAGTGTAACTAACATTCATTAACAAGTATGCCATCCAAGGCAATTAGTTCACTACATTCTGGCTTATATACACAAAAATTCAGCTTTTCCATACTTTCCTATAAGGGAGCTCTGGTGGCCTGTTGATTAGAAGCTGCACTGCACTGCTCCAGATGCACGAGGTGCAAACCCACAAGCTGCTCCACAGGAGAAGAATGAGCATTCTCCTCTAGGGTGACTGTCTCTGAAAACCTGCTTGGGGATCAGCTATGGCCAGCTCCACCTTGATGGTACTACTTAACAACAACAACAATGTACTCTTCTATGTATAAGATGAATTTTAGGACTCTATCTATACATGCTGAACATTTATCTCACTGGACACCTCTCTACCTTGAAAATCAAATCAATATGCCCAAATGAATCAACTACACCAGAAAAATTCACATCAATTGCCAAGTAATTAATAGGAACATCTGGATATTTTGTTGGTCCTAATTACCAAATCAGTTGAATCTGTCACAGTCCAAGTAGAATCATAAATCAAATTGAGTAGAAATAGCAACAGAAGTCTAATTCAAGATAACTCATCAACATCTTCTATTGGCTCCAGGCTTGCTTTTGTTATAATGCTTAGGAACCCTGAAGACAGACTGTCTAAGTTTTGTTGACACACTCATAATAAAAAGAACTCTTCTGGCTCCAAGCACCTATGATTCAATGAGTAATCTTATTATCTCCACTACAAGCTTTCAGATTCCTGTTTAGACATTATGCTCTGCTTTTGCAGCAATTTATGATACTTTTAATTTCAAACATGTGAAATCTTTCATCTTAAGGAGACATGCGTTGTATATTTGTTTTATTGTACCTCGGGGAGCAAAGCCAACACGCACTAAAGATTCAATTAGCAGTAGTGAAGATTGTGATTAAAGAGCTAGAATCGTCTGGCTGTGCTATTTATTTGGTCTCTTTTCATCTACATTTTTAGGGCCTAAATGTAGCTTGAAATAAAGTTTTATTTTAAATAGCTGTTAAATGCTACACAGCTAAGAAAGACTGCTTTTCCAAATGTGTTCCCTTTTGCACACAGAGAAATTCATGATCTGCTCTCCAACTACGAGTGAACTGTTCAAGTTATTGAAAAGATTGGTAAGCTGGAGGGTGGAAAGATTGTTGTGTTACTAGAAGATTAACCTCCACTTTCTCATTTTACAGCAGAAATCACCATCAAGTTATGTGTGGATTATATCAGTACTTAGCTACCTTCTGAATGACAGCATGCATAATTTGAGAGGCATCAAATAATGGAGGCTCTAGCTTCAACTGCCTAAAATTAGTAGTTGCTGCCCTGTTCTCCCCAGGCATGTAAACGCTTGCAAGGATTTGTATCCTCCAGTTGTCACAGTTCCCACTGATCAGTGTCACTTATTTATGTCATCTGCCTGGCACTTAAAGCAATTCTCATTTTCAGTTTTTAGTCTGCGCAAATCTTGATAACTATATACAGCAATGTGGAGTTTGGTTGTAGAAAATAGATTGTGGGTCTGCAGTGGGGCCCACCCAGCCGTACTCAGTACAGAGGCTGGTGTAAGTTACTCTAAGAGGAGGCCTGCAATATACGTAAGATTGAGATATGAGGAGCACAACTCTCAGTTGGGGTGCAGGCAAAATTCCAAGGGGAGCAGACAAAAATGAGGTGGCAAGGCCCCAGGAAGTAAAGAAAATCTAGAAGAGGGGAAAACATGACTGTTAGAACACACAGACAGTGAGAAAAAATTACTAAAGTGTATCAAAGCCCTTCTGTGCAAATAAAGGCGTTAAGAATGTCATCACCAAGAAAACAGAAAGAATGAAGAAATCCAGTGTGGAGAACTGAGGTTCACCATTACCATCACAGGGATTTAGGACTGGGTCTTGTTAGGAAAGCCAAGTGGCAGCTCAGGGGTAAAGTTTGAGCCAATCATATGTGGCCGTTTGGCCAATGATCATTTTCAATGATTGGCAGGGTGAGGCTGATGACTTCTTCAGACCTGGCTCCTTTTCTAAATCAAGAATTGGTTCCCGATCGAAGCCAGGTAATCCAAAAGGTAGGTGATGTCTTTCACCCTGACTTTATGGATCTGTAAAACCAGATGTAAAGTAAGGCAAAGACTGAAAAGAAGGAGGTCACATGTTTCAATTGTTAATTTGCCGACTGATGACCCCATGGACAACAGGGTCAACCCTCTGTGAGCTAGAGGAATGTCATTGGCCTCTTCTTAAAATGAAATTGTCAGATCTTTCTTCTTAGTCCATCTTACTCTGGAAGCCCCACTGAATTAATCAAAGCAACAGCAAGCTTCTACTGACAGATGAGTGGTGACTGTCCACATAGTTTAATGAGAGCAAAGTATTTGTCACTATCACTCACATGTATGTTTGGCTAGCATAAAATTTGAAAGTATGTTATTTAGAAAAAAGCCCAAGGGTGAAGATCCCTAATAACGTGAGATTATCAAAAGTGTCATCTTTGCACACCAGCATCTATGCAGCTGATGTTAGCAGACCAGACACGTGCAGAGAAAAACCAAGAACAACAAAAACAAAAACCACTTTCATATTTGTGAAGTTACTAGACTGTGAATGCTGCAATTCTTGTCCCAAGCTCCAACTTGTTCTCTTTCTTTAGGAGCAATGCCATTTGTCTCTTGACTCTGAGCATCTCAAGGTTAATTGCCAAGAAAGAGGCAATGTGGAAGAAGCAATCAGCCAGAGAACAGTTAACTATGTAGCTGTTGGCTGCCATACCTGTTTCCGGTCCCTGGCAGCCATCACTAATTGATTACAGCTCTTGTTTCTGCTGAGTCTCAGAATTTCTCTCAACACTGATCCAGGAACTAATCAACTAGATTTGACACTGGAAATTAAATACATATTCTCTTTTTTGATTAGGGCTTTTCCTACCACAGTAGGCTCAGCTGCTAGTCCAAATGTCAGCAGTTCAAATTCATGAGTTGCTCTGTGGGTAAAAGAGGAAACAGTTCCCTCCACAAAAATTACAACCTTGGAAATCATCTGGGGCAGATCTATTAGATTTAATAGCATTGTTATGAATCTGAATTAACTTGGCATTAGAATGTTTGCTCTTGTTCAGAGAATATCCAGGTTAGGTCTTCCCTGTGTAGACAAAGATTTGTGTCCAATAGAGGACAACAAAAAGAGAAAGATCAGTCCAGGACGTATCTCTAGGCTTTAGCCTAGTTATGGTCTGCTCAGAAATAAGAAAGCTGGCGTGAGTCATGCCTTTGTTAGAGCACACGATGGAGAGGGAGCATGAGGAGACAGGATGTGGAGGAGAGAAAAGGTAAGTTTATTAGAAAAGCTACATCTCTAAAATCGAGATGGGCCTCTCTGGAGAGAAGAGGTGGAAGAAGGCACTTTGCCAATCATAGCGTCTCCTTCAATCAGCTGGCTCCACAGTTTGACATACTTCTAAGCTTCGATTTGGATCTACGAGATGATGTGGTGGGCGTTTCCACTCTGTTGCTCTTGACATCACTTATGTGCCTGAAAAGACTAATTAGGTCAATGTGCATGACAGAAATAAGCCATCTCTGTCTAACTTCTTCCTTGTGCTGATGTGTGCTATAGAGTCGAAACTGACCCCTAGCCAACCCTCTGATGAATATACAGAAGCAGTTAATCGTATGGGAGGAGATAGCACATCCCTCCCCAGAGAAGCAGCTGGTGGCCTTGAACTGTGTGCCTTTGGGATTGTAGCACAGCTACAATCTGTCTAATTCTGATCCTAACATTGGTGAAGATGGAAGATACTAAATGGGGAAGGGTACGTGTGCTCACATGGAGAGCAAGCAAATTTTAGTCAAGGAAGCCCATTATCAGGAAAAATGATTTGGACATATTGGTCAACAGAGAGCAGGGTGGGGTGTGGGAAAGGAAAGTACATTCATATCTGTCACTTCCCAAGTAATTTGCTTCCAACACTCACATTTGGGTTTGTAATTGACACAATACCTGGAGGAATATGGGCAGATGTGCTGGAAGTAGTTATTTGGCTCAGGACAGGACAGAGTTTAGAGCTATTGTGTATAGAGTCACTGTGAGTCTCAGGTAACACCATGCCACATAACAACAACACAATATCAGGTACAAAATAAGTTCTACCAAGTACTGTATCAAGCGGTAATATAAACTCAGTAGTGCTTCTACATGAAATCTAAAATTTTGACCACTATCAGGCTCAACAGAAGATTCTAGAGGAAAATAAGGGGAGAATGAATGTAAAACATGTGAGTTCTGCTGTCGGGAGGCTCTGCATTTTCCTGTGGTTTAGGTGCTATGTTCTGTGTTGTTCTGTGTTCTGACTCATAACAACCCAATATGCAATAGAACATTGCAAGTCCCATACCTTCTTCACAACAGACCCTGCTGGAGCCAATTCTGTATCAATATCATTGAGGGTCTTCTGACCATCCTGGCTTCTGAGAAGCATTAAGTCTGCATGTCTTTCAAGACATTCTTGTCTATGTTTCTGACAGTCCATAGTGTATTCAATATTTTGCACTAACACCATAATTCAAATGCATTAAATTTTCTTCAGTCTTCTTTATTCACTGATCAGTTTTTTTCACAAATATAAAGCAAGTGAAAATACCATGGCTTAGATCCCTTGCCTTTTGTCTTCAAGATGATATCTTTGCATTTTAACGCTTGAAAGAAGTGTGTGTGTGTGTGTGTGTGTGTGCGCGTGCACACTCAGATTTGTTCAAGTTTATAAATATTTAGTTTTCTTGACTGCTGCTTTCATGGGTGTCGATTGTGGATTCAGGTGATCTTTAACAATTTACATATTTTCTTCATTTATCAGTATATATATATCAGTATATATCAGGCCAATAAGGATTTTTATTTTCTTTATGTTGAGGTATAATCCATACTGAAGAACTTGCTCTTTGATCGTTAATAGTAAGTGCTTCAAGCCCTCCTTCCTTTGAGCAAAGTTACATCATATACATATTACAGGTTGGTAACAAATATTCTTGATGCTATATTGTGTATAAAATTCAGTTTCTCAGAATATTTTTTCAACATACAGACAAAGCATATTCAATATTCAATACTTTCCTCCAACACCACATCTCGAAGGCATCAATTCTCCTTCTATCATTCATAGTTATTGTCCAGCTCTTTGATGCATAGCAAGTGATTGCAAAGACCATGGCCTGTATCAGGTGCACCTTATACCATGGACTGTTCAGAGAACAAACAGGTCCCTCCTAGAGAGGGTTAAACTAGGCTACTCTTTGGAGGCAAGGATTCTGAAGCTTCGTCTGACATACTTTAGACATGTTGCAAGGAGGAACCGTC
>NW_006399791.1:16153277-16154769 GCF_000299155.1 Elephantulus edwardii
TAGAGACAATAAGATTGGCACAGGATAGGGCTGGGTTTAGGACTGTTATACATAGGGTTGCTATGAGTCACAGGCAACTTGATGGCACATAACAACAACAACAACAGACGAAGTATGGTAAAAGGATGTAACCCTGATACATACGTTTCCTGATTTAAAACTATTCACTGTTTGTCATGTACAACTACTTCCTCTTGGTCTATGTATAGGTTCCACATTCGCACAGTTAAGTATCTAAAGTTCCCACTTTAAAAAAATATCATTTATAATTTAGTCAGTCAAATGCCTTTGTAGTCAATAGAGTAAATATAAACAGTTTTCTGGTATTCTTTGACACAATTCCCAATTTAGGAATTTCCAATTTAATACTACGTTTATTTTCTTTTACCACCCAATCAATTTTCCCTTTACATTTGACAACACATCAACTGAACATAGTTGTCAAAAATTGCCTAAAATTACTCTTGTTAGGTGCCACTGAGTAGGGTACAACTTGTAGCAACCCTTTGAACAACAAATCTAAACCTAATACTATCTAATCCCATCCTCATACTCTCAGCCATCCTCAAAACCTTATTAAAATAACTGTGTCAATCTATCTCCTTGAGGATCTTCTCCTCTTCTCTGACCTTTTACATAACCTAGATTTTGTCTTTTTCCAAGAAATGACACTTCCTGACAAAATGCATACAAAAAAAAAGTGAGATGAAGTTTCCTCTAAGGAGGGCTTTGATTGTGTTTTCTCCAAGACAGATTTGCTTGAGTTTTTTGAAACCCGTGATATATCCAATACTTGTTGTCAATACCACACTTCAAAGGCATCAGTTTTTCTTTGGTATTCCTTATTTACTGTCCAATTTTTGGATGCATATGAAACAATTGAAAACACAATGATTTGGATTGGGCACACCTTAGTCTTAAACTGATATGCTTCTCTTTAGTACTTTGGAGAGATCCTTGACAGTAGATTTTTCCCAACACAATACATGTTTTGATTTCATGACTACTGCTTCTATGGGTGTTGATTATAAATCTAAATAAAATGAAATCAGCAAAAACATTGATCTTCTCCATCTGTCATAGTGTTGCTCATTGGTCCAGTGGTGAGGATTTTCATTTTCTTAATGTTGAGATGTAATCGACATTGAAAACGATAGACTTTGATCTTCTGCAGTAAGTGCTTCAAGACTTTTTTTTCTGTAAGCAAGATTGTGTAATACACATTGTTGATGAGTCTTCATCCACACCAGATGCAATATTCTTCTTCATATAGTCCAGCTTCTTGAATGATGTGCTCAGCATACATATTGAATAGGTATAGAGAAAGGACACAACCTGGACACACACCTTTCTGGATTTTAAACGTATATTGTCTTTTCACAGTCACAGTTTGTCATTGTCCACACAGTCAAATGCCTTTGCATAATCAATGAAACACAGATAGACATTCTCCTGGTATTCTCTGCTTTCAGCGAAGATCCATCTAACATCA
>NW_006399791.1:16159085-16160585 GCF_000299155.1 Elephantulus edwardii
GCTGATTGTGGAACAGACCACCAACTACTCATATGCAAGTTCAAGCTGAAGCTGAGGAAAATTAAATCAAAACCACAGGAGCCAAAATATTACTTTAATTTCATCCCACCTGAATTTCAGAATCATCTCAGGAACAGGTTTGAGGCCTTTCTAACTTTAGAACAATAATATTCTAATAAAGTTTAGTTCTAACATGTCATTACAATGGAATTCTAGAGACCTTATTAGAGGGCACTATTAATGTTGTTGTTGTGTGCTCTCAAGTTGGAACTGACTCATAGCTGTTCTGCCAGTGTCTCTACAGGGTCTTCTATGTAAATTACATACAAGAAGATTTCTCAAATTTTTTCCAGGGAGTAGCTGGTGGATTTGAACCATGTGCCTTTGGGCAGGTAGTGCAACTCCTTAACACAAGGTACCAGAGTTCCCTAAGAGAGAAAAGTGTTGACTCTACCATGGACTACCCAAAGAACAAGATATTTGTCTTGAATAACATACAATCAGAGTGTTCCTTAGAGGTAAGAATGGTGAAAAGTCATCTCACTTACTTTGGACATATTCTCAGAAGAAACTAATCTTTGAAGAGAGACATTGTGCTTGGAAAGGTGAAGGGTCAGAAAAAGGAATAAGGCCCTTAAAAAGATGGGTTGACACAGTGACTGTAACAGTGGGTCATGAAGATAGTGCAGTAGGAGAGGGCAAGTTTCACATCTGTGGTTCATTGAGTCACTTGTACTTTGAGTTGACTCATCAGCATCCAACGACAACATTAATAGAGTAAAAGGGCAATTCCCAAGAGAAGCTATATTACACACATTTTATATCAAGAGTGAAAAACCTAGGGAGTTTTATGGATTAAGTGTTGGACAGTTAACAGACACATCAGATGTTTGAAATCACCATCTACTATAGGAAGAAAGATGGGTCAGTTTAATTCAGTCAAGATTTACAGCTGTGGTAACTCTTATAGTAATTACATAGATTGAGAACCAAAGATATTGAAGTAAAAAGTGCAAGACACACTATTGTTATAATGTGCTGCCACGTGAACTGCCTATCATAGCAACCCTAAGTACTATACGGTTCAGAAACCCCACTCTATCCTGAGCTAGTCTCACTGTCTCCGAGACACCCTCATTACCCCACTTATTGTATAAACCCATCTTATCCTGGTTCTTCTTCTCCTGCACTGTCCCACCACCCTTCCAAGCTTGATGTCCTTCTCCAAAAACCAGTCTCTCCTGGCCACAAGCCCAAAGTATATGGGACAGAGATGCAAAACCCTTGCCTCCAACAAGTAACTTAGCTTCACTCTCTCCAGTACAGACTTGTTTGTTCTCTTGGCAGTCCATGATATATTCAAGATTCTTCTCCAGCACCACAACACAAAGGTATCAATTATTCTCCTGTCATCTTTAAACACTGTCCAGCTCTCTGGTGCATAGCTAGTAATTCAGAAGGCCATGGCCTAAATCAGGCGTACCTTAGTCTCTAGACTGA
>NW_006399791.1:16160890-16162119 GCF_000299155.1 Elephantulus edwardii
CAAGTAAGGTTGTGTCATCTGTATCATTCAGGCTGTTGAAGAGTTTTCCTGAAAGCCCAATGTCACATTCCTCCTCATAAAGTCCAGACTCTTGAATGGTCTGTTCTACATACAGATAGAAAAGGTATGAAGACAGGAGGCATCCTTGATACATTCCTTTACAGATTTTGAACATGTAGTGCTTCCTTGCTCTGTTCTGAAAAAATGCTTCTTGGTCCAAGTATAGCTTTCACATGAGCACAATCAAATGTTCTGGTATTCCCATTCTTCTAAAGGTTGGCCACACTTTGTTGTGATCCACACAGTCTTTGACTCAATGAAACACATATGGGCATTCCTTTGTTACTCTTTGCTTTCAGCTAAGATCCATCTGCATTGATGATAATGTCTCTAGTGCTACGGCCTCTTCTAAAACCAGCTTGCATTTCTGCTAGTTCACTGTCAATGTATTGTTCCAGTCATTTTATATATATATTTTTTTTTCAGCAGGATTGTGTTTGCATGTGATATCACATAAGTGATATTGTTCATAATCCCCACATTCTGTCGGGTCACATTTAAAAAAAATGAGAACAAATATAGATCTTTTCCACTCAGTGCACAAAGTAGTTGTTCTCCAAATTTCTTGGCAAAACATGATGAGCATGTCCAGGGTATCATCTATTTGTTGAAATATGTCAATCGGTATTCCATCAATTGCTAATGCTGTGTTTCTCGCCAATTCCTTAAGAGCAACCTCCTTCATCACCATTTCCTTTTGATCATATATTGTTTCATTAAATTCTTCTGTGTTAGCTAATTCTTTTTGGTACAGTGACTCTACATACTCCTTGTATCTTTTTTTAATGCTTCTTGGATCATTCAATATTCTGTCCATGTTGTTGTTGTTGTAGTTTTGTGCCAGCAAGTCATTGGCGACTCATAGCGACCCTATGTAAAAGAGTCCTAAACGCCATTTTATCCTGTGCCAACCTTGCTGTCTCAAACACATTCATTCCCACCACTCCATTCACAGAATTGATCCATCTCATCGAGGGTCTTCCTCTCCCGTGCCATCCCTCCACTCTCTCAAACATGATGTCCCTCCCTCTCCCAGGACCAGTCCCTCCTTGCAACATGCCCAAAGTATGTCAGAATAAGCTTCAGAATCCTTGACTCCAGGGAACATTCTGGCTTTACCCTCTCCAGGACAAACCTGTTTGTTTTTCTAGCAGTCCATGGTATATTCA
>NW_006399791.1:16162739-16205890 GCF_000299155.1 Elephantulus edwardii
CAAGTATAGGTTTCGCATTAGCACAATCAAATGTTCTGGGATTCCCATTCTTCTCAGAGTCAGCCATAGCTTGTTGTGATCCACCCAGTCAAAAGCCTTTGCATAGTCAATGCAGCACAGATAGACATGCTTCTGGCATTCTCTGCTTTCTGCCAAGATCCATCTTACATTAGCTTTAATATCCCTAGTACCACTGCCTCTTCTAAATCCAGCCTGCATATCTGGCAGTTCTCTGTTGACATATTGTTCCAAACGTTTTTGAATTATTTTCAGCAGAATCTTGCTTGCATGTGATATCAATGATATTGTGTGATAATTTCCACACTCTGTTGAGTCTTCTTTCTTTGGAATGGGAATAAATATAGATCTTTTCCAGTCAGTTGGCCAGGTGGCTGTCCTCCAGATTTCCTGGCACAACTTAGTGAGCACATCCAGGGCAGTGTCTGCTTGTTGAAATAAATCAATTGGTATGCTGTCAACTCCTGGAGCCTTGTTCTTTGCCTATTCCTTCATAGCAATGTGAACTTCCTCCGTCATCACCATATGTTATTTCATGAAATTCCTCTTTGTCAGCCAATTCCTTCTGATACAGTGACTCTGTGTACTTCTTCCATCTTATTTTTATACTTCCTGGATCATTCAACATTCTACCCAAACTATCTTTAAGTATTGCTACCCATAGCTTGAATTTGTTTTTCAACTCCTTTAGCCTAAGAAACGCTGAGCGAGTTCAGCCCTTTTGATTTTCTGACTCCAGCTCTCTGCACATTTCATTATAGTATCTTGCTTTGTCACCCTGAACTGCCATTTGAAATTTTCTATTCAGCCCTTTGATTTCTTGATTTCTTCTTTTAGCTTTGGCTTCTCGGTGCTCTAATGCAATACTCAGAGTCTCATCTGACATCCATCTTGGTCTTTTCTTCTTCTTTAGCCTTTGTAATGATCTTTTGCGTTCTTCGTGGACGATTTTCTTGATATCCTCCCAGAGCTCATTTGGTCTATGCTCATTGGTGCTCAAGGCCTCAAACCTGTTCCTGAGGTGGTTTTTAAATTTGACTGGTACTTAGGACATCACATCAGGGGCTGGTCAATGGGAGATGGGTGTTGAATGTTGTAAGCAAAAGTAGGAAGGGTTGGTGGTGGAGTAGGGAAAGGGTGGATTTAAAAAAACAAACAAAAAACCTCCCAAAGCCCAAAACCAACGAAACATGTAGCCGGGTGGGCAGCAACATTGAATATTGGTCTTTCTAACTGGTAAATGTCTTTCATCTAATCTTCTTTGTAGAATGCTTGTGTCTCAGATACTATTATATATATTTAAAAATTGAGACAGACTAGGAAGAAGGATTGGCTATCCACTTCTGAAATTACAGGCCTTTGAAAACTCTATGTACAATAGAACACACTTAGATTATCATATGGACTAACAGACATGGCAATTGAAACTGAAATCTTAGAAATGGAAACACGGAGAAAGAGAAACAGCTGTAGGGAGACACTAATGATTGGAACGTGGAGTGTGAGAAGCATGAATGTAGGAAAATTGGACATTGTTAAGAAAGAAATGGAACGCACAAATATTGACATAGTAGTATTGGCGAAATGAGATGTCTTGGCACGGGACATTTTGAATCAGATGATTATATGATTTACTATGCTGGGGATGAAAAGGTGAGAAAAAATGGGGTTGGTTTCATAATTTAAAAAATCATTTCTAGATCTATCCTGAAATACAATGTGGTGAGCGACAGGATAATATCCATACGCATACAAGGAAGTCCAGTGAATACCACTATCATTCAAATGTATGCACAAACAACTAGAGCCAAAGAAGAGGAAATAGAAGATTTTTACCAACGTTTGCAGTCAGAAATTGATCAAACATGTGATCATGATGCATTGATAATAATGGGCGAGTGGATTGCAAAAGTTGGGAACAGGGAAGAAGGATCAGTAGCTGGAAAACACTGGCTCGGTGAGAGAAATGAGGCTGGAGATAAAATGGTAGAGTTCTGCACATTCAATGATTTATTCATTGCAAATACCTTCTATAAGAAACATAAAGTCAGGCTTTACACATGGATTTCACCTGATGGTATGCATAGGAATCAAATCGATTACACTTGTGGAAAGATTCACTGGAGATCTCAATATCAGCAGTGAAAACCAGGCTGGGTGCTGATTGTTTTGTTCTCCAGTTGCTTCAGTTTGATTTATAAATTTAGGCAGGATAGACTTATGGTTCTTGTTGATTTGATTGTATCTTCTTTAGCTTCAGTTCGAACTTACATATGAGTAGTTGATGGTGTGTTCCACAATCATCACCTGGCCTAGTTTTCACAGCTGATAGTGAGCTTCTCCAATAATCTTTTCCACAGATGTAGTTGATCTGATGCGCGTGTATACCATCAGGTGAAATCCATGTGTATGATCATTGTTTATTTTTCTTATCAAAGGTATTTGCATTGAATAAATAATTGATGGTTAAAGTTCTATTATTCTCTCTCCAGCCTCATTTCTGTCACCAAGCCCATGTTTTCCACCTACTGATCCTTCTTACCTGTTCCTAACTTTTGCATTCCAGTCATCCATTATTATAAATGCATCTTGGTTGCACATTTGATCGATTTTTGACTGTAAAAGCAGATTGAAATCATGTATTTCCTCCTCTTTGGCACTGTTTTTTGGTGTGTATGTTTGAATGATAGATGTATTAACAGATCTGAAATGCATATTAAAAATATCAAAGACAAAACAAGCTCAAGGTTCCAGAATTCCAGAACTAACCACCAGAACCAGACCAGAGCACCAACATCACTGAGGATTAGAGATATAGTGAAAAGATAGAGGTTGCTGGAGGACTGAGTCATTATATCAGGGGTTAGTTGGAGGGAAGGAATTGCCAGTGGGCTGGAGGCGGGGAAGAGACCATGATACACATGCTGAAGGGGGAGAACAATACCAAATCTGTTATTTTTATAATAGGGAAGGGTCTTTAATCTGCTCTTTTAGTTTAAATGCTTATCTGTCAAATATTATTCTAAAGCTGAACATGCAAGTTTAGATAGACTAGGAAAGACTGGCCATCTACCTCCAAAATAACATGCCCTTCAATACCCTATGGAGCTCTCTAGAGTGTGGAAGAGTAAAGATGTCAGTCTAGAGACTAAGGTGTTCATGATCTAGGCCATGGTCTTCACAATTATTTGGTATGCATCAAAGAGTTGGAAAATGACTAAAGATGATAGAAGAATTGATGCCTTTGAGTTATGATACTGGAAAAGAGTTCTGAACTTATCAAGGACTGCCAGGAAAACAAATAGGTCTGTCCTGAAGAGGGTAAAACCAAGTTGCGCTTTGGATGCAAGGATATTGAAGTTTTGTCTGATATACTTTGGGCATGTGGCAAAGAGGGAACCAGTCCTTGGAGAAGGACATCATACTTGGATGGGTGGAGGGTCATCACGTGAGAGGAAGACTCTGGATATGATGGAGTGTCACAGTAAATGGAGTATTGGGGTAGGTGGGAAGGAGATGGTGAGATTGGCTCATGATAAGGCAGGAGTCAGAGCTATTGTGTATAGGATCACTATGAATCACAAAAGACTTGACAACACATAATAACACCAACCATAATACTAATAAGATGTTTCAACAAACAGATGCCATGCTTGAATCTAATTTGTTTATACCAGGAAGTATGGAAAACAGCCACCAAATTTACAGCTTAGAAAAACCCACGGTTTTTTTACTCTGTCATCTAGGTCTGTTGTTAGTAGAAATCTAGATGACATTGTATGACACCTAACAATAATAACATCATTCATGGAAATAGTTGCAAAATTCCTGAATAAAATATTATTAAAACAAATTCCGTATATATAAGTAGGTTAATACACAATGACTAACTTGGGCTTTTCCTAAGAATGAGATGTTTTAGTATTTGAATATGAATAATTGAGTGAGCTCTGGTGTCATAGTGGGCAGAAGCCGCACTGCAAACTGTAAGCCTCATGATTCAAGGCCACAGACCACTCCTCAGTAGAAAGATGGGCAGTTTCCTCCCCTGAGATTAACTGCCTCTGAAAACCCACCAGAGGGTCAGCTATGGGTCAGTTCTGACGCTATAGTACACACAACAACAACAATAACAACATGAATAATTGTAAATCAATAAGCTGAATAAAAAAGAAACCACATAATAACCAATAAATGCAGAAGAACTACTTTGTTAAGAATAAAAATATATTTGTGACAAAAAATAAACTATACATGGGGATTTCTTGGCAGAACTTGGTGAACACATTCAGGACAGCATCTGTTTGTTGAAATATATCAATTTGTATGTCATCAATTCCTGGGGTCTTGTTTTCTCTCAATTCTTTCAGAGCAGCTTGAACTTCTTCCTTCATCACTATAGGTTCTTGCTCATATGTTGTTTCATGAAATTCTTCTGTGTCTGCCAAAGGGAAAGTATGCTGTCAGAAACCTCTCCAAAGTACTAAAGAGCAACAATGTCAGTCTGGAGGCTAAAGCATGCCTGATCTGGGCCATAGTCGCTGCAATTACGTGCTATACATCAGAAAGCTGGACTAGGGATGATAGAAGAAGAATTGATGCCTTTGAGCTGTGGTGATGGAGAAGAGTATTGAATATACATTGGACTGCTAGGAGAACAAATAGGTTCTTCCTAGAGAGGGTAAGGCCAGACTGCTTCTTGGAGGCAAGGTTTCTGAAGCTTCATCTGACATACTTTGGACGTGTTGCAAGAACGGACCAGTGCTTGGAAAGGGATGTCATGTTTGGGATGATGGAGGGACAGCACAAGAGAGGAAGATCTTTAATGAGATGGATTGATTAAGTGACTGGGGTAATGGTATTAGGTATGTCAGAGATTTGCATAGGATAGAGCAGGATTTAGGGCTTCTTGTACATAGAGTTGCTATGAGTTGCAGGTGACTCAACAGCACGTAATAACAAACAACAGCATACAAGGGGAAAATATAATTAATTTTTTAAACTAAATGGCTCACCATACTGAATTTAATGAGGAACCTGTGATCTTTTAATGGTTTTTGTCTAGTCAGTTGAATATCTGTAATTTAAAGTGAACATTAAGGACTACCACTTAATCACCCGGAAACATTTATTTGAAGTGGAGAACAGATGGACCTAATTGTGACCTAAAGCAGTTAAACTTGGAGAAGCAGAGGTGAAGATTTTTACTGTATTGAGAAAGGCACCAATTTTTTAAACAGGACATGTAAGTCAATAATTGTAAAAGAAAGAAAATTAATACCTTGCACTTTGTTAAGATTTATTAAATAGAATGAAAGAGCAAGTCACAAGAGAAGTCACAAAACATAAAAAAGATTCATATCTGGAATGTATTTAAATTATGCCTACAGATTATGTTCCTAGATTACTGTAAAAATGATTGAAAAGCTTGAAAAATGCTTTACAAAATAAAATATAGCAATGATCACCCAAACATATGTAGAGATGCTAAAAAACAATTTAAAAACCCAATGAAAAATCCAAACAACCCAAGGAAAGAAAAAGTAACAAACCATCTGCCATCAAGACAATTCTGATTCATGGTAATTCTATGTAGAGCACAGATGAATTATTCTCCACAGAGTTTTCATGTGCTAATTCTTTCTTTCAAGGTGTGTCTGGGTAGGTTCCAACTGTCCATCTTTTGTACCATAGCAGTGTTCAGACCAATAGGAGAATACAAACCACAATGTGACATACCAAATACCTACTAGCATGGAAAATTTATTATAGTGGAAATGTGAAAGAAGTAAAACTCTTTTGCATTGTCACTGGGAGTGTTTGATTGGTTCGATCAATTTGCCAAATTGTGGTTGAAATCTGTTAAACATATACTTACCCATCAGTCCTGCTCCTTGACACATGATAACAAAAGTAAGTGCTTATGTTCACTAAAAGACAAGTTCAAGAGTGATCATCTGCACAAATGGAGACTTGTATACCAATGTTCATAGCAGTGTTATTCACCATCTCAAGAACATGGAAACAGCCCAGATAATCAACCACAAATGAATGGATTGAGAAATTATGGTATATTTACACAATGGAATACGACACAGCACACAAGATCGATGATTTTGTAAATTATTACCTAGCTTGAGAGGGACTAGAGAGCATTATGCTGAGAGAACTAACTCAGTTCCACATGGACAAATATTGTATAGAACTCTTGTTGATGCAAGGGTGGGGGGAGGGTCAAAGTAGAAGGATGAGGATGTGTGAGGGGAGGGAGAGATTAATCTTGGGGTTGTACAATTTGATGAGTCGGGGGGTGAGGGAAATTGGAAGGATCTGGTCTGGAAAATATATTTGAATTTTGTAAATAAACTAGAATAATAATAATAATATTAAAGAATGATCATCTGATCTTTCTCCCTATTCACAACTGCCTAAAATGGGAATAAAGTTAATTATCCACTAGGAATAGATCAGCCAAAGTCAATTGTGTTTTTTTCCTTCAATGTAATGACACATGGCTAGGAAATGACAAATCTTTGGTGATATAAGTATTTGCCACAATAAAAAGAATGGAATAAAACAAACCAAAATGTGGAGGAGCAGGGAGAAAATGAACATGGATGGATCTTATTAAACACAAAATTGATCAAAACATAAGATTGCATCCTGTCTGATTCTATTATAAATTTTTTAAAAGTCAGTTCTTTTTGATGTTAAGCAAAGATAAAATCAGTTACCCTTTAGTCAGATCCAAGATGTAATGTCACATTATTGTTGTTGTTTTTTTTTTATTATATGCCTTTCAGTAGATTAGAAATAATAACCACCCTATAAACAACTGCTCTGAACTTCCCTGTCCTGAGACAACCACAACATCTCCAATACGCCTGTCCTCATAAACACAGTCCTGTGTCAATCTATCTTTACCAGGGTCTTCCTCTCCTGTGCTGTCTACCCTTCCAATTTCAATGTCCTTCTTCAAATCCTGGCCTCTCTTGATAACATGTCCAAAGTACATGAGATGGAGTTTCACAATCCTTACCTCCAAGGAGCAATTTGGTTTCACATTCTTCAGGACAGACCTGTTTGTTTTCTTGGCTGTTCATTGTATGTTCAATACTCTTCTCCAGCACCACAACTCACAGATATTGATTCAGTCTTCAATCACTCTTATTAATTGTTTAACTTTCAGAAGCATAGAAAGCAATTGAGAAGACCATGACTTGGATTAAGTGCACCTTAGTCTTTATACTAATGTCATTGCTTTTTAGCACTCTGGAGAAGTCATTTACAGCAGATTTTCCCAATGCAACTAATTTTTTACTTCCTGATGGCTGGTGTCAAGAGTGTTGATTGTTTATCCAAGCAAGATAACAATTGCAATTTTTTTTTCTCCAGCTGGAGATGACAGAAGAAGAATCAATGCCTTTGAGTTGTGGTAACGGAGATAACTCTTGAACATACCATGGACCACCAAGAAAACAAACAAGTGTATCTTAGAGAGAGTGAAACTGAGAAACTGAGCCAACCACATCATCTCCAATACCACCTGTCCTCATAAACACAGTCCCTGTGTCAATCTATCTTTACCAGGGTCAAGTTTCTACTTGGAGACTAGAATTTTGAAGATTTGTCTCACACACTTTGGGCATGAGATCAGGAGGGATCAATCCTTGGAGAAGGTCATCATGCTCAGAAGGGTGGAGGGGCAGTGCAGGAGAGGAAGATCCCCCTATGAGATGGATTGATACAGTAACTAGGACAATAGAGTTAGGTGTGTTGGAGTCTGTTAGACTGGCTCAGGACAGGGCAGGCTTCAGAGATGGTGTAGACAGGGTCGCTACAAGTTGCAGGTGACTCGACAGCATGTAACAACAACAATCATGATGCTGCCTATTCGCCCAATGGTGAGGATATTTGTTTTCTAGATGTTGAGATGTAATCTATATTGAAGACTGAAGTCTTTTTTACTTTTTCAACAAGCACTTGAAGTTCTCCTCAATTTGAGCAAGGAAGGTTGTTTCATCTGCATCACACAGGTTGATAATGATGAGTCATCTTCCAATCCTGATGCCATCTTCTCCTTCATAAAGTTCTATCCTCTCAAATTATCTGTTCAGCATAAAGATTTAAAAGATATGGAGAAAGAATACATTCCTGACACACTCCTTTCTTGATTTTGAACCATGTAATGTTCTTTTGTTCTGTTCAGAAATCAACGTATTGGTTTAGGTTTTAGCACCAGTATAATCAAGTGTTCTGGATTCTCATTTTTCTCAAGGTTAGGTACAATTTGTTGTGATCCATACAGTCAAATGTTTTTGAAGAATTGACAAAATACAAATAGACATCCTTCAGGTACTCTCTACTTTAAGTCCAAGATTCATCTGACATAGCAATGATATCCCTAGTGCTATGGCTTCTTCTAAACTCAGCTTGTATTTCTTGCAGTTCTCTGTTGAGATATTTTTGGATAATCTTCAGCAAGATTTTGCTTGTGTGTGACATTAATGATATTGTTCATAGTGTTTTCCAGAGTTTATTATTTCAGAAGTGGATGGCCAGTCCTTCTTCCTAGTTTTTTAATTTAGGAGCTCCACGTTAGTACACCATCTGACAGACAAGTATTGTACCCCAAAGTGTAGATGATAAACAAGCAAATATATACATATATATACACATACATTATATATAATGTATGTGTACATATATGTATATATACATATATATCTGTATATATGTACATAAATGTATATATACATTTTATATATATATGTGTATATATATATGTATATATATATATAATGTATGTGTATATATATGTATATATAAGCTTGTTAAGGCAGTAACATGCAAAATCACTTCCCAAAACGAGAAAATGGCAGATACATTTTATTCCTAGAAACACATTATAAAGAAAAGCAAACGTACAGATATAATAGCATGGGTGACAAGGGTTCCCACATCAACACAATAGCACAGGTCCAGACGTCCTGGAAGTATCTGTGTGGTTCCCAAAGCTCTTCAGCTTATCCTTTCAGGTTTTCCTTTTAAGGTAAGTAGTGTTCTTTCCCCCATTTGTTTGATTGCAATTTATATGAGTTCATATAAGTGAATTTATCTTCCATCCCTCTAAACATACACATTTTGTTTTGGAGCATTAATTGCAATAATCACGAGATAATAACAGCCTTCCAACTTCCTCCCTGTAATTCCCTTTTGCTCTCAGTATTTCATTCCTTTTATTGGTGAATAATATTTTATTGACTACATTGCATTATTCAAAAACGACTGGAATAGCACATCAACAGAGACCTGCCAGAGTCCAGGCTGGGTTTAGAAGGGATCATGGTAGTAGGGATATTGTAGCTAATGTTAGATGGACCTTAGCTGAAAGCAGGGGATACCAGAGGAATGTGTATCTGTGTTTCATTGATTATGCAAAGGCATTTGACTATGTAGATCGTACAAAATGTGGCTGACTCTGAGAAGAATGGGAATCCCAGAACACTTGATCGTGCTAATGTGAAACATATACTTGGACCAAGAGGCAGTCATCAGAACAGAGTAAAGAAATACTGCATGGTTCAAAATTGGGAAGGGTGTGCGCCAGGAATGTGTCCTGTCTCCCTCTCTACCCACCAAACTCTGTGACATCATGATTTCCTCCTCCCCACTCTCAGTCATCTGGCCCCCACCTCTTCCCCTTTTGGACTGTTATATATGCCTTACTAATTATCCTTCTATCTTTACAATGATAGTCTTATGTAGCATCTATCCTTATAAGAAATTTTGGTACAGTCCCATGATGAAATACCATGTAGTAGTTAGGAGCAAGAATTTTTAAAATGTCATATAACATGGGAGAGGCTGGAGAGCATTATGCCAAGTGAACTAGCTCCCTGTAAATTTATTTCCATTAATCCTTTTATCCTACTCTTTCCTACCTTCTGTGCTTTATCACTGGGGAAATGCTGCTCTTTTGACATTATATGATCTCTTCCCAGGTGTTATTTTTTATCTTTTAGAATTATTTATCTAGAAGTTGATCCATGGGAGTGAGTTTTATTCCAGGTGAGAAAGATTCCTAAGGGACAGAGTCTCAGAGGTTCCACCAGTCTCTGTCTGACCAGAGAATACAATCATTCTTATGTTCTTGTGTTTGTTCCATAGTTGTCCATATGCTATTTAGAATCTTCTCCTGAGAGTGGTTAGAGGTGGTAGACGGGTACTATCTTGTTCTTGTGGTCTCAGACATGGAGGTTGAGATTTGGGTTGTCTATTCATTCCCCTGGATTCATTGTTTCTATGCATCTTTGCTTTTCTTCACTCTTTGCTTCTAAATGGGGGAGAAGATACTTGTCATAAAATTTTCAGACACCAGTCCATACCAGAGTAAGGATACAGAGTGCTGTTTAACAAAAATTAATACTCATGATAGCAGCAGTCAAGAAACTAAAAGATGTGTTGTTGCAATGGAAAAATGTGCTATCATGGATCTCGCCAAAGTACGAAAGGACAACAATGACAGCTGAAAATCTAAGGTGTAGTTGTCATGAGTCGGAATTTATTTGATAACAGTTGATTTGGTTTTTATTTTAATATTTGTCCAGTAAGAATTTTATAATGCCCTTAGTGGAAATGTGTCTTCACTGAATACTGAAACTTCTCGATCTGCAGAGTCTAGTTGCAGTTTTGTTATTATATCACCAGGTGTAAGCACAAGCAGTTACCTCTACCTCCACCTAAAGATGAACTTCTTTTTTTCTTCTAATTATTGGAGGAAACAAAACCCTATAAAATAAAATAAATTATTAATGAAATGGAAAAAAAGTTAAGGTGTGTATGATCTAAACTATATGCGTCTGAAAATTGGACAATGAATAATAACGTGATGGTGAAGAGTATGGAATATCTCATAGAGTGTCAAAAGTGTATCTTGGAGGAGGTGCAACCAGGGTGCTCCTTAGAGTCAAAGATGGTAAAACTTATCTTCCATTCTTTGGGCATGTTGTCAGGAAGGGCCAGTCCCTGGGAAAAAGGTATCACGCTGGAAAAAGTGGAGGATTAGAGAAATAGAGGAAGATCTTCGGTAAGACTAATTGACACAGTAACTAATAATGGGCTCATGCATATTATGAGGATGGAGCAGGATAAGTCAAGTTCAGATACACTGTTCATAGAGTCACTATTAATAACAACACCACCACCCCTATTAGTTTGTCTTGCCTATTTGCCTATATAGTTGTCTGCAGAGGAATGTTTAATATTGCTGGAGTTGCAGGCTATCTAAGCAATAGAGTTTACCATTGTTGATTTTATTTCTTGGGAATCTCTTGATGTCTTCCTTTTCTTAGTGGTATTGTGATGTTAAGTATCCCTTTACTATATATTGCCTTTCCTGTCAATTATCTTCATATATATGTTATCTATTTACTGAATCTTTTCTTCCTTCCTTACTTCCCATTCCTAATAGATACTGAAGAATGATTCTTTCTTCTGGTAAACCTTTATTTAGTTTTCATGATATTGAACATTAGTGTACAGTCTACAGTGTTTGTTTCCCTCATTATGGTGTCCTTTACATTCATTCATGTTATGCAGTATTTTCTGAATTCATTATTTTTCAGGGTTGCATAAAATTCCACTATATGTGTGTGACATAAATGTTTATCCATCCCTGAACATCTTGTGGCTTTCCCCCCTCTCTTTGTTATTGTTATTGTTGTTATTGTATATAATGCTGCAACAAATAAGAGTGTGGAGACATATGTATTCTTAGTATCATTAAGTTGGAAGCAACTCATAGCTGACCCTCTAGTGGGGCAATAAATTGCAGGGAAGGAGATTGCCCATCTTTCTCCTGCCATATATTTATAATATAAATTAATCTATAATCTTCTAGTTGTTATATTTTATCTGCAAATGTATCAATCTCTACACTGAAGAAGAGTATATTTGAAGAGTTACAAATTCAATTAAAGTATTTTATAATGTTAAGGGGAAAGGCTGATTCAATTAAAAATATTTTAGAACATAGAGGGGAAAGGGTGAGTAAGACATGTAAGAATTGAAAACTTGATTATATCCTCAGATATTAACACAAGGGTAATTCTACAATATTGCAAATTGTCCTGCTTAAGAATTCTGTTCATATCAGAATGATGTGATTAACATAAATAGATTTCTCTCCAAACAGCTAAGCTCTATGCTTGATTCTCCTTCCTACTGTTTCTTTATTAGTCATGCAACCAACTAGAGGTACCAAGCTTTGAATTCAGACAATCTGAGTCAGGCTCCAAGATCTGCATGGCAAGATTATTTATCAAAACACTACATTTTGTCAGCATGTTGTTTGTAATTTTCTGAATATGTGCTTGCTTAGGGTGAAGTAACAGTAAATGTGATCACACAGTAGCATGCTACACCACCAGAGCTTCTTATTATGCCAACAGGTCTCTTCAAACCAAACCAAACCAAACCAAACCAAACCAAACCAAACCAAACCAAACCTGCTGCTTTTGACTTAGTCCTGACTCAAAGTGACCCCATAGGACAAAGTAGAACCTCCCCAAAGAGTTTCCATGACTGTAAATCTTTACAGGTTGCCTCATTTTTCTCCAGCTGAACAACTAATGGTCTAAACTGCTGACCTTCCAGTTAATAGCCCCATGCTTAATCCACTGCACCACCAAGTCTCTTAAATTGTATATTACTTTTCAACATCAAGAAATCAAAGGTCCTTACCACTGAGCCAATAAACAACTTCATGATAGAGGGGGAAAGAATTGAAACTGTCAATTATTTCATTTTACTTGGATGCAAAATCAACATTCTTCATACCAGAATTCAAGAGATTAGGAGACAAATGGCTTGGGCAAGTCCCCTCTCAGGGACTTTTCGAAAATACTGAAAAGCAATGATGTCAGTTTGAAGGTTAAGGTGTGCCGGATTCAGGTCACTTGTTGTGCATCTAAGAACTGGACAGTGAATAAAGATGATAGAAGGAGAATCGATGTCTTTTAGTTGTGATGTTTGAGAAGAGTATGGAATAACCTGTGGACCACCAAAAGAATGAACAGATATATCTTGGAAAAGGTACAGTCAGAGTGGTTGTTGGAGACAAGTTTCATCTCTCAGATTTTGGACCTATGGTTAGGAGAAGCTCTTCCTTGGAAAGCGATATTATGCTTGGAAGAGTAGATGGTCAACAAAAGAAGACCCTGAACTAGATGAATTGACATAGTAACTGCAGCAATAGGATCGAGCATATTGGACATGATGAAGATGACACGGGATGGGACACTATTCAAGTATGTTGTTCATAGGATCACTATGAGACATAGTTCGCCCAGCGATACCTAACAACAACGTGGCTCCATCCTAACAAGGATCAGAGAAGTTAGCAGGCTTTCCTGAATGCTACAGAGAAGCAGTTCTTTGACTAAAAATACAAGTAGTATAGGTTGCTCAAAACTGTCTGGATTGGACAAGGAAGATCATTTGAGGAAATATATATATAAACCAATGAAAAGGATTGAAATAATAAGGTTTCTCTTTTCAACATTTGGACTTTCTGAAGGAATTTTGTAATATCTTTAACTTGCTAGTTAATGCAAACACTTTCAGTTTTTGCTTAAATATTAGAGTGTTTAGTGAGTGTGTGGTTTCATTAAATACCCCCATCATCTCTTTAGCTTTTTAAAGGATCTTTATTGAGTCCTCTCTATTCATTTAAGAACGAGATAATCTTTGTCTATTGACATATATCAAACATTTCCATTTTCCCCACAAGCACATCTGTGCTCTAATGATTTTTCCAGTATCGGCTAGAATAATATGCCAGCATCTTTATGTTTACAAAAGACTTGTCAGATAGATGTTTAAGCAGAGCTCATGTATAGATATAATTATTTCATGGCTAATACACAAAGCACACAATCATCTGAAATGACATCTACTGTGGTTTTGATAAATTTATCAAATTACAGGGGTTGGTTAGTTGGTCAATTCTTCTAAAATTCGTTTTTCTTCCCCTTTACTTGATCAAGATTGGGAAAAGCTAAAGGAAATGAATTAGCAGATTGCTTGAATTTTGGGTTGTGATCTATTAATTCATTTGGTAACCATTTAATGAGTACCTAGTATGTGGTATCATCATCCGTCAGTGTGTTGTGCTGTAGCTGCTAGTGTGTTCCCATGACTCTGTCATTAGGATTTAAAATACCAGCAGGGTCTCCCATAATAGACATGTCGATTTCAGTGGAGCTTTCAGAATAAGTCAGGAAAGAAGAGCAGGGCAGACACTCTTTCATTCTGCTCCATATAAAGTTGCCTTAGTAAAAATCAGCTCAATGGCAACTAGCATTATTATTGGGGTAAAATTTTCTCCTTGGTCCCACAGGAGACAGAATAACAGAAATGGTATTACTTTAAAATATAGGTACAAACAAAGTTTTATGAGATTGCTGAGAGGAAAGAATTTAATTCTATCTAGTAAGATCAGAATAGACTTTCATAAGAACAATGTAAGTTTCCCCTGAGACCTGAGCCAGATAGTACCCCATTTTTGCAGTGGAATGTTCTGAAAGTGATCACAGTAGAAGGTCCCTGAGAAAGTAGGAGAGAAAAAGTGGAACAAAACACTAAATTATAAAAAAGTCCAAGTGTACTGGTCTGATAGAAATTGGTAAAACAAAATTATGACTTAAGTCACCTTGCACACCTGAAACAGATATTGTCTCCCTTACTGACCTCCCAGCCAGACAATGTTGTTATATACTGTTGAGTCTCCTGCGACTTAATAGCAACCCTGAGCACAATAGCTCTGAACCTTGTCCTACCTTGAGCCAGTCTGGTTGTCTGTGAAATACCTGCACCTTTTATTTTAGTCAATGTATCAATCTATCTCATCCAGGGTCTTTCTCTCCTGTGTTGTTCTTCCACTCTTCCAACCATGATGTCCTTCTCCAAGCACTAGTCCCTCCTGACAACAGGCTCAAAGTATGGCAGATGGAACTTCAAAATTCATGTCATCCTGAGAGCAAGTTGGTTTCATTCTCTCCAAGACAGACCTGTTTGTTCTCTTGGCAGTTCAAGGTGTGTTTGATACTCTTTGTCAGCCTCACAATTCAAAGGAATCAATTCTTCCATCATCTTATTCATTGTCCATCTCTCTGATGCATAGCAAGTAATTGCAAAGACCATGGCCTGGATCAGATGCAACTTGGTCTCTAGATTGGCATCTTTGCTTTTTAGCACTTTGGAGAGGTCCTTGAGAGAGGATTTCCCTACTATAATTCATCTTTTCATTTCCTAACTACTGGTTGGTTCTAAGAATGTTGATTGTTGACCTGAGCAAGCTGAAATTGCTAACAATCTCAATCTCTTCTCTATCAATCATAGTTCAGCCAACTGGCTGAGTAGTGAGAATCTTTGTTTTTGTAATTTATATTGCGCTTCAATCCATATTAGGGGTGCAGACCTTGATCTTCTGCTGCCAACACTTTAGTTCTTCCTAAGTTTCAGCAAAAGGTTGTGTCATTTGTATAACACAACTTGTTGGTGTGACTTCCTCCAAGTCTGATGCCACATTCCTACTCATAAAGACCAGCCTCCCAAATGATCTGTTCTGCTTATGGGTTAAAAATATATGGAAACAGGGCACATCCACAGCGCACTTCTTTCCAGATTTTGAACTATGCAGTGTTTCCCTGCTCTATTCTGACAAGTGCTTCTTGGTCAAAGTATAGGCCTTGTATCAACATAGTTATTTGTTCTGGGATTCCCATTCTTCTCAAAGTTAGCCAAAATGTGTTGTAATACACACAGTAAAATGTCTTTGCGCAGTCAATGAAGCACATATAGACATTCCTCTGGTACTCTCTGCTTTCTACAAAGATCCATCTGACATTGGCAGTGTTATGCCTACTGTCATGGCCTTTTCTAAACCAAGCTTGTATTTCTGGCAATTCTCTGTTTATGTTCTACTGTTCCAGTCATTTTGAGATAATATTCAGCAAAATTTTGCTTAAGTATAATATTGTTAGACATTTCTACATTGTCAGATCACCTTTTACTGGAAATGGGAATAAATATGGATTTTTAAAATCAGCTGGCCAGGAAGTTGTCCTTCAGATTTCTTGACACAACCTTGGCAGCATCTGTTTGCTGAAATATGTCAATTAGTATTCCATCAAATCCTGGGGCCTTGTTTCTTGCCATTTTCCTCACAGAAGCTTCACTCTTTTCCTTCATCATTATTGTGTTTTGATCATATATTGTTTCATGAAATTCTTCTGTGTCAACCAATTCTTTTTGGTACAGTGGCTGTATGTACCACTTCCATCTTCTTTTGCTGCTTCATTGATCATTCAATATTCTGCCATAGCACCTTCAAATATTAAAACTTGAGGCTTGAGTTGTTCTTTAGTTCCTTCAGCTTAAGAAATGTAGACTGAGTTCAGCCATTTTGATTTTCTGACTCCAGCTTTTTGCACATTTCATAATATTTTACTTTGTTTTCCCCACTCTGCCCTTTGGGATCTTCTGTTCAGCTCCTTAACACCCTTTTTTATTCCGTTTACTTTGGCCCCACTGGGCTTTAGTGCAATATTCAGAGTCTCTTCTGACATCCACCTCGGTCTTTTACTCCCTCCTCTGTCTTTGTTATGACCTTTTGCATTCACCATGGATGCTATTCTTGATATCCTTCCACAACTCATGTGGTCTTCTTTTATTAGTGTCCATGACCTCAAACATGTTCTTGAGATGATTTTTACATTGAGGAGGGATACACTCAAGGTAAAATTTTTATTCTCATGGATTTGATTTCATTTTCTTTAGTGTCAGTTTGAATGTGCATATGAGTAGTTGATGGTCTGTTCAACAATCAACATCTGGCCTAGTCTTCACCACTGATATTGAGCTTCTCCAATGATTGTTCCCATAGATGTAATTAGTCTGATTCCTGTGTAAGTCATCAGATGAGGCCCATGTGTTTAGTTGTCCTTTGTGTTTCTTATAAAAGGTATTTGCAATGAATAAATCATTGATGGTATGAAATTCTATTATTCTATCTCCAGCCTCATTTCTGTCACCAAGACCATGCTTTCCAACTACTAATCCTGCTTCCCTTTTCCCAATTTTTGCATTCCAGTCACCCATTACTGTTAATGCACCTTCTTTGCATGTTTAATTGAGTTCAGACTGCAAAAGTTGGTAGAAGTCCCCTATTTCCTCTTCTTTAGCTCTGATTGTTGGTGCGTATATTTGAATGATAGTGACATTAACAGATCTTCCTTATATGCATATAGACATTATCCTGTTGCTCAAAACATTATATTCCAGGATGAGTCTAGAAATAATCTGTTTATCTAAGAATATGACCCCATTTTTCCTCAGTAGATCATATGATTATCTGATTCAAAATATTCCATTGCCAATTCATCTCTGTTGCCAATGCTTAGTATGCCAATATTTATACATTCCATGTCTTTCTTAAAAATGCAACATTTTCCTGCATTCATTCTTCCCATATTCCATGTTCCAATTACTAATAATTACTAATGTCTGTTTACAACTGTTCCTCTTCCTGTGTAATTTCAGGTACAGGGCTCAACTTCCAGAAACAGATGCTTTCTACCACGTTTTGCAGTCAGAAATTGATCAAATATGCAACCAAGATGCATAATAATGGGTGATTGGAATGCAGAAGTCAAGAACGAGGAAGAAGGATCAGCTAGTCTGCTAGTCTAATCTAAGCGTGCTCTATTGTGCATAGGTTTTTTTAAGGACTGTTATTTTGGAAATAGATGGTAAATTCTCCTTCCTAGTCTGTATTACTTTGAATACTTACCTTACAGCAATATCTGACAGGAATTTTACTTAAAACATACAGGCTTATTACATGGTAAATAACACTGGAGAACACACACCTTAGGATAATTAAGCGTACAAGATCAAAAGGGCAAAACTAGATGAAGATAAATCTCAGAAGACAGAAGAGATACAAAAGAAGGATGAATAGAAATGGTTATACAAACAGGAATTAGGAAAAGTATCATTATAATCTAAGGATTATAATAAAGAATTCTGTGATTCTAACTCCAGGCTAATTTCTGTCACCAAGTCCATGTTTTCTGACTACTGATCCTTCTTCCTGGTTCTCGACTTCTGCATTCCAATCACCTACTATTATTAATGCATCTTGGTTGCATATTTGATCAATTTCTGACTGCAAAACATGGTAGAAATCATGTTTCTTCCTCTTCGGCTCTGGTTGTTGGTGCATAAATTTGAATGATAATGACATTAATAGGTCTTCCTTGTATCTGTATGGTTACTATACTGTCACTGGTGAAGTTGTATTTCAAGATAGATCTACAGATGGCATTTTTAACTATGCAAGCAATCCCATTTTTTCCTTACCTTTTCATCTCCAGCATGGTAGATCATATGATCAAAGCCACTAAAAATTATGTGTAGAAATTGCTGAATGGAAATCAATTTGCTCTGTAGGACTTTACTCAAATCACAATGAAAAGACCTTAAAACAAACAAGTTGGAAATATCTATATGGAGAGGGAAGAAAGGAAAGAGATGCTAAGATGAAGAGATGCACTAACTAAAGACAGAGAAATTATTGGTCACTTTAGATCCTTTTTTTTGGTATGTAAAACATATTACAATTAGGTTGACTATTTTTGCTGATAATCAATGGAAATCAGAAGAGAGAGACATAAATGAGCTTTTTTTTTTTACTTTATCAAGATCAGCTATTTAGAAACCAAAACAGCATGGTACTGGTATAATGACAGGCATATAGACCAATGTAACAGAATTGAGAACCCAGAAATTGACCCAATTATCTATGATCAACTTATATTCGACAAGGAAATAAAACCTATCAAATGGAGAAATGACAACCTCTTCAATAAATGGTACTGGCAAAACTGGACTGCAACATGCAGAAAGCTGAACTATGATCCACATATCACACCATACACAAAAATCAACTCAACAGGATTCAGAAACCATCAATTAAAGCCCAAAACAATAAAGTTCATAAGAGACAAACTGGGACCAAGCTTAGAAGGCCTACTCTATGGTATGAAGAGACTGCCAAATACAGCCAGAAATGCACTATCTGAAGAGGATAAAATTGATGAAGGGGATCTTCTAAAGATTAAGTCCTTGTGTACATCAAAAACTTTTCCAACAGGGTGAAAAGAAGACATTTCTACTGGGAATAATCATTTGGCGATATCATCTCAGAAAGAAGTCACATAATGAAAGTTTACAGAATACTCCAGGGTTTCCAGAAGAAAAAATATTGAACACCCAATTGCAAAATAGGCAAAAAAAAAACCATGAAAAGAATTTTCACAGAGGAAGATATTAAAATGGCCATCAGATACATGAAGAAATGCTCAGAAACACTGGCAATAAGAGAGATGCAAATAAAAATCACAATGGGATGGCATATCACTCCAGTAGCAGTGGCAAAGTTTAACAAGACATTAGGTAATAAATGTTGGTGAGGATGTGGCTAGATAGGGATTTTTATCCATTGTTGGTGGAATTGTACAATGGTACAACCACTCTGGAAGGCACTTTGGTGCTTCCTCAAAAAGCTGAACATAAAAATTCTGTATGACCCAGCTATTCCACTGCTTGGAATGTACCCTAAGAAAATGAGAACTGAGGCTCGAACAGAGACTTGTACATCAATGTTCATAGCAGCATTATTCAACATCACAAGAATATGGAAACAGCCCAGATGTCCAAACACAATCGATTGGATTGAGAAATTATGGTACACTCACACAATCTAATACTACACAGCACTCAGGCACAATGATTTTGTAAATTACTATCTAACTTGGGAGGGACTAGAGAGTATTATGCTAAGTGAACTAACTCAGTCTCATAAGGACAAATACTGTATAAAGCCATTATTGTAGAATGAGTATGAAGATCCAGGGGCAGGGGTGGGGAGTGGAAGCAGAAGGGTGAAGAAGGGTTGTAGGGTGTTGATCATAGGGTCACACAATTTGATGAGGAGTTGTAAAGGAAATGGGAAAGATTCAGTGTGAAAAACAATGACTTCCAACTTTGTAAATAAATAAGTATAAATTTAAAAAAAATAAAAATAAAGGTATCAGTTATTTAATATTCTCATTCAAAGAATCAAAACTATGCTTCATGAAAAGCTTAACAAGCAAAACAAAGAATAGAAATAGGTAAGGATAAGTATCAAGTGAGAAATCATTTGTCAGTGAAAAGACTAAAGGAGAAGCAAACCTGAAGACATTTATACATTAGTATGATCAATTCCATCTCCTTGTCAGGAAGGGTACGCCTGGTTTACTTCCCAGACTAGTAATACATATGGGTCCTTAGCTGAAACATGCTGAGCAGGTATTACTCTATTTGTGACAAAGCTTCACTCGAGTTGAGAATTGCTTTCTTCTATTTTATGTATGAGCATGCAGGGTTGAGCCTACCTTTAATATTATATTGTCTCAATAGTTCCGCCTAGTAGTCTGAAGGTCTCCAGGTATTGTTTGAGCCCTGGACCACTACCAAATACTTTTTTCCCCCAAGTGACATTCCATATCATCTCTCCAGTAGTCAGTAGAGAATTAATCCCTCTATTGCCTAAAGCAGAGTATTATCTGTGTTTCCTTGGCTATGCAGACATTTGACTGTGCGGATCACAACAAATTATGGATAACCTGAAGGAGAATGAGACTTCCAGAACACCTAATTGTGCTCATGCAAAATCTATACCTGGACCAGGAAACAGTAGTCAGAACAGAACAGGGAAACACTGCATAGTTCAAGATCAGGAAAGGTGTGTGCCAGGTATGCATCCTATCTCCACACTGTTTCAATTTATATGCAGAATAGATTGTTTGAAAGGCCAGACTTGAGGAGGAATGTTGCATCAGGATTGGAGGAAGATTCATGGAAAACCTGCATAATGCAGATGACACAACTTTGCTTGCTGACACTGAGGAGGAGCTGAGGTTTATGCTGAAGAAGGTCAAGGATTATAGTCTTTAATATGGATTGAAGCTCAATATCAAGTAAACAAAGACTCTCACTACTGGACCAATTGGCAGCTTCATGATATATGGAGAAGAGACTAAGACTGTTAACAACTTTAATTTTCTTGTTTCCACAATCTACACTTTTGGCACCACCAGTCAGGAAATGAAAGATGACTTGCATTGGGAGAGTCTGCTGTTAAGAACCAGTCATGAGACAAAAGCTTGCTTGATACATGCTATGATCTTCACAGTAACTGGTTATGTTTCAGAGAGCTATACAATGACTAAGGATGATAGAAGAAGAATCGATGCCTTTGAGTTGTGATGTTAGATAAGAGTAATGAACACAGCATACACTTCCAGGATAACAAACAGGTCTGTCCTGGAGAGGGTGAATACAAGCTGCTCCCTTGAGGCAAGGATTCTTAAACTCTGTCTCACATACTTTGGGCTTGTGGCCAGGAGGGACCAGTCCTTGGAGAATGACATCATGCTTAGAAGTGTGTGTGGGTGGGTGGGGGGACAGCTCAGAAGGGCAAGACACAGGATCAGACAGATTGAGTTAGTGTTTGGAGAAATGAGATTAGGTCTGTTGGAGATGATAAAATTTACTCAGGACAGGGCAGGGTTCAGAACTATTGTATATAGGGTCACTACGAGTCACAGGGGATGCAACAGCACATAACATTTGTCCTGCCATCACAGATTCACAGAAGGTATAATGCTTGTACCCATTTGATGGCACTCATGGAATTGGATGAGCATTGCTCTGCCCTGTTGTTTGGTACTTGCACAGCACCTACCTGTACAGTAATTAACATTGAATTTAAGCTGTCTTCACCCTGGCAATGTTCCTGGCTGCATTCACGATCTGCTGAACTCGAACCCTCCTAACGATATAATTTCTATCCTACTCCCATTCCTCCTAAGTTTCTTTTATGGCTTTGCTACTCTATCATTTTCTGTTTCTCTCCTTACTCCCTTCCCATACTCCTTTATGGATCCTTTCCATTTTTTTTAATATCTTTTCAATTGGTTTGCTTACAGAGTTCACAAATATTGTGTTTCACATTATTTTTTCATATAATCATTCACATGCATTATGTTTTATAAAATTAATCACCACTGAACAATGTCCAATCATTACTCTGTCTTTTTGCCCAGATCCTTCTCATTTCCTTCCTCCCCTCACTTCACCCATCAAACTGCAACCCTGTGGTTTCACCCCTACTTATCCTCAGCTCTCCCCACCCTTGAGTTCCCATACATGTTTTGCTAGTTATCCTTCTATTTTTATAATAATGGTCTTATGCAGTATTTGTTCCTATGAGACTGAGTTAGTTCACTCAGCTTAAGTTCTCCAACCTCTCCCAAGTTATGAAATATTTTTCAAAATTATTGCTCTTGAGTGCTGCGTAGTATTCCATTGTGTGAATGTACCATAATTTCTTAATCCTTTTGGTTGCAGTTGGACATTTGGGCCGTTTCCATGTTCTTCAGTGGTGAATAACATGGCTATAAACATTGGTGTACAGATCTCCATTTGTGTCTCGGATCTAGTTTCCTTGGGGATCATTTTAAGCAATCCATTCAATTTAGTCTTATCCCTGGAGTAATGCAGGCCACCGAAAATGAAGCTTGGCTTACTATATTAGCAACAATAACTAAAAAAATGTTCTCTAGAATTTAATATTCACAGTTTCTTTTAGGTTATTCACAAATATTACCACTTTTTATACAAAAATTCCACAAATCAGCACTAAAGTATTTTGTCCAATCTCGTGCTAATTATCATCAAATGCCCTACATTCTCGTGTTCATACAGAGATGGCATTTTGTTCTCATCTACATTAAATGAGACTCATATTTTAAATAATTATGAGCTAATTAATGACGTCAGCCCTGTTGTCCACAACTGTAATACTGCTTTTTCCCCCCTCACTTCCTCTCATTTCTTTTTGTTCCTCTCATCTTCCCTTCGTCTGGGTATAATATTGTTCTCCACCTTGTAGGAGGACACAGTTCAAACACACGACTAAAGTTGTGTGCTAACTCAAACACACGACTAAAGTTGTGTGCTAACTCCCGGTTTGGAGATGAGTGTCAGAAGAAAGATTTCCAACCAAAGAGGGACAGCCAAGCTTAGTGGAAGCATGTTCCAAGCAGAGAAAGGAACAGAAATAAAGTAATGATGTTCTCAGGAGGGAACACCATAGTCTTAGTCCAGAAGTGATAGCTATTTTATTGTTCATTTATTTCAAATAGCAAATGCACACATTGAGAAAAACATTATCTAAAAATGTTAGGAGGAAGAGATGTTTCTGGCACAGGAGATTAATTGTCTCCATGAGCAATTGTCTTCTTTGCCAGAAGATTAGATGAAGCAGAGAATGTCCGGGTACTATATGGTCTTATAAAAAAAATCACAGAAGAATCTTCCTTGATCAATAGAGGAGATATTCAGAATAGAAATTCAAATTCTCAGGGAGTCTAAATTTTTTGGTTCTATAGGAGATAGATGGACCACTGCAAGTACTTCTCTGAAATTATATTTCAATCCTAAACCAAAAATTTCTCCTAAAATTGTCTTAAACCCAAACAATAGCTTCACTAGAAAAAGAGTTAAGTCTTTACACATCTACTCTTTTACGTTCACTTTTTGAACATACATTTGAACATGCACTTTTTAACGCCCTCACATTCCTTAAACACAGGGCTGCTTGTAAAACTACTGAGATGTAAATCCACTGAGATGGATTGATTCAGTGACTGGTGAAATGGGATTAGGCCTGTTAGAGATGATGAGGTTAGCACAGAATAGAGTAGGGTTCAGAGCCGTTGTACGTAGGTTTGATATGAGTAGCAAGTGACTCAACTGCACTTAAAGACAACAATATATGGGACTAAATTGACCAGAGCAATCAAAAGATGAATTGCACTGGGAAAAATCTTCCATCAGGGACCTCTCCAGAGTACTGAGAAGCAAAGATACGAGTCTAGAACTAAGGTGCACCTGATTTAGGCCGTGGTCTTTACGGTTACTTCCTACGCATTAGAGAATTTGACAATGACTATGGATGACAGAAGAAATCTCAATGCCTTTGAATTGTGGTGCTATAGAAGAGTATTGAACATGCCATGGGCCACCAAGAAAACAAAAAGTCTGTCTTGGAGAGAGATTAGAACCAAGCTTCTCCTTGGAGGCTAGGATTTTGAAGCTGCATCATACATACTTTGGGCACTTGGCCAGGAGGGTACAGTCCTTGGATAAGGACATAATGCTCAGAAGGGTAGAGGGACAGCACACAGAGTACTGACACAGTAACTGGGACAATGGGGGTAGGTGTATTGGAGTCAGTGAGACTGGCAGGACAGGGCAGGCTTCAGAACTGTTGTACATAAAGTTGCTATGAGTTGCAGGTGACTTGACAGCACCTAACACCACCACAAAAGTTTAGATAGGAGTCTTAGGAAAAGTAAGTTTACTTTAGTTTAAGGAGGAACAACTCAAAAAAGGAGGGTGAGAGCAGTTGCACAGCTTGAAAGATCAAAACTAAAAGTAGAACCAATTTAATTGGTGTATGTTTGCTGTGCATCTACAAAAAGAAACTATATATAAGGGGGGGGACACCCACATTGTTTTCCCTAGTAGAAGGAAGGAAAATGTGTGAGGAAAATAAGCTTTGTTTCATTGTTCTGACTTGGAAAATTTTAAACCATAACTATAAAACAAAAGGTGAAAAGCTCACATTTCTATAATTATAAAGCAAATTAAACTAATAACCGATAAATATGTATGAAGTTGATGATATACCAATACAGAGATAATTTAGTTTTCTTAAACACAGTGATTTGAGCAATTTAGTACTTATCTGTGAAAATTCTAGGAATAGAAGAAACTACTTTAAAAACTCCACAAACTATTGTTTTAGTAATAACATTGGCAGAAGCATGTTCAAATGATATAAATATACTGGTGAAATTTGTCTCACATACTTTGCTCTTGTTGTCAGAAGGGGCCAGTCCTGGGGAAAGACATCACGTTGGGCAGGGTGGAGGGTTAAAGAGAGAGAGAGGCTCCAGAAGATGAACTGACAAAGTGACCTCAATGGACGAGAGCATGTTGGAGATCATGAGGACAGCACAGGACAGGGCAAGGTTCAAATCTGTTGTTCATAGGGTCACTATGAGTTGTAGTCAGCTCGATGGCTCACAGCAACAACTATATAGGTTCATATGAAAATAAAAGCAAATAGGTAATTAATAGTTGTTGTTGTTATGTGCCGTCGAGTCGCTTGCGACTCGTAGCAACCCTATGTACAGCCCTAAACTCTGCTCTGTCCTGTGCCAATCACACTGTCTCTGACACTCCCATCCCAATTACCCCAGTCACTGAATCAATCCACCTCATAGAGGGCCTTCCCCTCCTACGCTGTCCCTCCACCCTCCCAAGCATGATGTCCCTCTCCAAGGACTGACTCCTCCTTGCCCCCTGCCCAAAGTATATGTCAGATGAAGCCTCAGAATCCTTGCCTCCAAGGAGTCACCCGGTTTAACCCTTTCCAAGATTAATCTGTTTGTTTTCCTAGCAGTCCATGGTACTCTCAATACTCTTCTCCAGTACCACAGCTCAAAGGCATCAATTCTCCTTCTATCCTCCTTGGTCATTGTCCAACTCTCTGATGCATAACAAGTGATTGTGAAGATTATGGCCTGTATCAGACACACCTTCGTCTCCAGAGAGACACCATTGCTCTTCAGTACTTTGGAGAGGTCCCTAATGGCAGACTTTCCCATGGCAATGCACCCTTTTAATTTCCTGGCTACTGGTGCCAAGAGTGTTGACTGTGGAGCCAAGCAAACTAAAGCTGTGAACAATCTCAATCTCTTCATCATCCATCCTGATGCTGCCATTTGGTCCAGTGGTGAGAATCTTTGTCTTCTTTGTTGGAGATTGATTGAACATGCAATCAAGATGCATTGGTAATAATGGGTGACTGGAATGCAAAAGTTGGGAACAGAGAGGAAGATGCAGTAATTGGAAAACATGGACTCGGTGACAGAAATGGAGCTGGAGAGAGAATGATTGAATTTTGCACAATCAATAACTTATTCATAGCAAATACGGTTTTTAAGAGACATAAACACAGATTATATACTTGGATTTCACGCAGGTAATTAATAGAGTTAAGAAAAAAAGGTTTTTAGAAAAAAAATAAAATCTAATGTTGTTGTTGTTATTGTTAATGTGTCATCGAGTTGCTAGTGACTCATAGAAACAGCCCTGAAACTTACTCTATCCTGTGCCAACCTTATTGTCTCCAACAAACCTACTCTCATTACCCTAGTCACTGAATCAGTCCATCTCCTTGAAGGTCTTCCTCTCTTGCACTGTCTCTCCACCCTTCCAAGTAAGATGTCCCTCTCCAAGGACTGGCTCTTCCTTGTAACATGCTCAAACCATGTTAGACGAAGCCTTAGAATCCTTGCCTCCAAGGAGCAGCCTGGTTTCATCCTTTCTAAGGTAAACCTGTTTGTTATCCTGGCAGTCCATGGTATATTCAATACTCTTCTCTGGCACTACAGCTCAAAGGCATTGATTATTTTTCTATCATCCCTAGTCATTGTCCAGCTTCCTGATGCATAGCAAGTAATTGTGAAGACCATGGCCTGGATCAGGAGCTCCTTAGTCTCCAGACTGACATCATTGCTTTTAAGTCTGGAGAGGTCCCTGACAACAGACTTTCCCCATTGTAATTTGCCTTTTAATCTCCTGGCTGCTGGTACCAAGAGTGTTAACTGTAGAGCCAAGCAAACTAAAGCTGTTAACAATCTCAATCTCGTCACCATCCATCTTGATGCTGCCAATTGGCCCAGTGGTAAGTATCTTGGTTTTCTTGATGTTCAGCTTCAATCCATTTAGAAGGCTGCAGTCCTTGACCTCCTGCAGCAAGTGTTCCAGGTCCTCCTCAGTTTCAGTGAGCAGAGTTGTATTCTCTGCATAAAGCAGGTTGTTGATGAGTCTTCCTCCAATCCCGATACCACACTCTTAGTACGTTAAGTAAAAATCATTGTATTTCATTTGAATGGAAAAAATATCAATGAGAGTAAAATTTTTCTCTGTTGCTATAAAATCATATGGTCAGATTGTGTCTCTAAATACCAATACTCATTGAAAAGAAAAATGGCTAATTTTCTGTCTGTAACAGAAATTGTACAAGATGAGGCAGGAGTTTCTGACAGTAAGAGACACTGCTGAGATGATGTCAGCAAGACACAGGAGCCGACTTGAAAGGGATCCCACTGTGCCAGTGATGGCACAATTTCAACACCGAGAAGAATAATGACCTCTGTGAACTAAAATGCATCAGGTGCGTAAACTCCAAGAATTCTCAAAAATATCACTTTAATTGGTCACCATTGGAAGTTGCTAGGATACCAACTCATTGTTCTAAAAGTCAGTAAATAAAGGTAAGGAGGTTATGTGTTCTTTCTTGAATTCTTACACAGGCTTGGCTTCAGGATAACCAAATAGTGAGTGAGAGGATGGTGTTTATACTTCAATTCAGATAATCAGCACAGAAGAAGTAGAAACAGAGTCATTTTATTTGGTAATTAATAAGAAAACAGTATTTCTAGGCGACTCTCATCAACTAAAGCCACTAGGTGTGAGTTTGGTAGGGGATTTTGTGTTTCTTGAGTTCAGCTGACAAGCCTAAATGAGCCAGTACAGGCTTTCATTTTAAGGCAGCCAGTACACATCGCAAAACATGATTTATTTTTTTACAAAGGGGGGAAAAAAGGTGACTCTAGCTAAGTTCCTAAGTCTAACCAGTAGTCTGCAGTAATTATAGGTGACAAGAACAATCTTAAACTAAACTTAGCCAAAGCTTTCATGTAGCAAGGGTAGCCAAGGTATTATAGTTCATAGAGCTGTGGTGCTAATCCTGGTGGTGTGAAGGACAGTCTCCTTCCTTGTGACTGACAGCGTCTGAAACCAGCCAGAGGTTCAGCTCGGAGAGAGTGAGTGAGTGTAATGTAAGAACTCGTCAGACAAATGATCTGATTTTTTTCCACAGACATTTACCCTAGGAAGAGAAGTTGTTACGTACCATTGAGTGGGAACTGAGTCTCCAGTGGCTTTTTGGAGGCAGTAAACTGCATGAGAGGAGATGACCCATCTTTCTCCCAGGAGAGGCTTGTCAAGTTGAACCAGTAGCCTTCAGGTTGACAATGTAGCCTCCTAGCACTAGGCCACCAAAACTCTTTAGTGAAACTCTTTACATTTTTGCAAATGTAAGGTGGCTCTTACAGATGATGATTTTAAAAACTAGGAATGGCAAAGGACACACTGACAAAGGAGGTTAATCAGAACTGTTTTTGACAAGCACTGTGGCAATGGGACAATTAAAACAGACTTTCAAGGGAAAAAAAAGAGGAATGAACTGGGGAAGGGGTAGAGAAAATAGTGCAACAATGAATGAATGGAAATCCAAAATATCTGTAAATGTTCATTAAAATTAATAAAATAAAATTTAAAAACAACAACAACAACAAAAAAAACAAAACACCAAAACAACAAAACCCCTAGGTACTTTAGCCCCCTGTGCTGCTGGCCCTCAGGAGGGGAGGCCCGGCCTCCGAAGGGTCTTTGTGGTCTCAGACATAGGGAGATTTGCTGCTCTCCTCTTCCTCATCCTTGCGGGGCCTTTGGGCCTCAGCCGCAGAGGACCTGTGCCCAATCCGGCCCACCAGGATGCATGCCAGCGGGTACTCTGCTGGAGGCCGGTCTGGCCTATGTGCTCTTCTATCTGACGCCTCTCTCTGCACGCTCTTCCGCAGGAAACTGCAGGGCCGTTTCCGCAGCGACTGGTACAACTGTGTGGACATCATGGTGCTGCTGGCTGGAGGCCGGTGCAGTGAGAGAACATGCGCGCGGTAATCACCAGGAACAACGCCTAACCTAAGAGACCCAGTTCCTTTGCAACAACGTCCAGGAGTGGAAGGAGGCGGGCGTGGAGCCTCTCAGCATGGTGGACATGATGCCGTTAGCAAACAGGCAGAAGGGCAATTCAGTTTGCGCTCAAATACAAGTCACTGGGCCAGTGTGTTTGCGTGCATTGCAAGGCTGGGAGTTCCCGAAGTGCCTCCATGGTGACAGTATTTGATTCAGTATTTGATTCAGGTGCACAACTGAAGCGGTACGAATCCTCGAATCCTCACCCATCAGCATAAGACCTGGACAGTTAGAGGTTCTCCAAGAATTCCAATAGATTTTTGCAAGGGCAGCAAAGGACCGGCCTGTTCACGGTAAAGACAAAGTATGTGGATTAGAAAAGACTCAATCCTGCTTGCCACAGAATAGAAAAAGTTTGCCACGACCAAAGGAGCCTAAATTGACTTGACATAGCAGAAGCGTGCTAATGGGGACATTTTGTTTCATTTGTCTTGTTTTATTTTCCTGAAACAATAACATGTGTTATTGTATTTTTTTTTACAAAAATTTTCATGAATGAGGTCAGAGAAATATTAATTTCAAGAAAAATATTATGTGTCTAATGTTGTGCCTGATGATATTTTTCAAACAGCACAAAGGCATTTCACACTAGAAAAAGAAGGGGAAATACTCAGCTCTGGTTCTGCCACCATCAGGATTTTTATTTCTCTGCTCCCCTCACATTTATGGAGCAGAGCTCTCATCTGCAGTAAAGGAAGTATGGGATGAAAAACAAACAAGCAAATAAAAACTCAAACAAACAAGAACAAAAACACCACCCTATGAAAGTTGAAACCTATGCTAGGCAGAAGCCTGTCAGAGAAAGAAAATACAAATTCTTTCCCATTGCAATGAGTGATAAACAAGGAGAGAGGTTACACACTGTCAAATGTGGAACCAGGAAAAATAAGAAGTCTAGCTCTGACAGCTTTCACAGTATAAAAAGCCTTTGCACATACATTAGATGACGTTAGTAAATTATATGTAGCTAAATAGCTGCGATTGTCTCCAAATGGGATGACTCGACACAGGGTCTCTTTGGCTCCTTGCTGCCTGTGTATGGCAAGTAATCACGAGTTTTTTGGGGGGTCATGTGCTTTTGTGGGCTTATGTTTGAGGCACAGTACTGCCCTTTCGCCAAGGAGCGAGGCACTGGAGACTGGGCCCAGGGTTGAAGGCAGGCGGTGGATTAAAGCCTGGAAGGGAAAGGGGAAGAGAAGGCAGCAACAGAACAGTGCTCAGGTCTTTCGTTCATAAGGTCGCTTGGCAACAATAACAATAACAACAACATAGAGAGAGCTACATTGGCCTAGTGGACAGAAAGTTAAGCTACCAAGCCCAAGGTGGGTGATTTTAATCTGCGGCCCTCAGGCCTGGTTAAATTGTTTTTTTTGTCAAACATTCTTCTAGGTGGTATAGCACTGGTCCAGTGCATACATGTACAGAGGTAACTCATGGTTGCTGTGATGCTTAGCACTGTGACACTGACGTGCCAAATGTGATAATGGTTACCCATGGTGGACAGTGTTTGGTGGAGCTCCCCGATTAAAACAAACCTGGAAGCAGGAGTGGCATCCACTTCTGAAATGGTTTGCCTCCGGAAATTCTATGAACAGTGCTCAGGTATTCCGTTCATAGGGTTGCTACGAGTCACCTATGACTCCACGGCACCTAACAACAGCAACCACAACATTGTCTTCAATGTGTGGTGACCTCACGTACAAGTGAGCAAACATTGCCCAGCCTCCTGACATCCTTGTGATCGTTGGCATGAAGCAGTTTATCACTGGGGGGCTTAAACCAATCCACCAAGCGACCAGTTTACCCTTGTTGATGCTCTGCTTCATCAGACAAAGTTTTACTTCCATGGATTGATGTCTCCCGACTGTGTATCCAAAGCAAGCAAGTGCAGCAATGTTCTTTAACATCCATACAGATTTTCATTGGCTAGTTTTTGAAAATAGGTTGTTAGACCTTTCTTCCTAGTCTATTGTAGTAGACTCATAGGGTCGCTATGAGTCGGAAACGACTCAATGGCACATAACAACAACAACATTGTAGTAGACTGGCTTTATTGACACCTGTCCATATGGGATGTGACATCCCACTGCCATAGCTTCCAGCATCAGAGCAACACAAGAAAGGGAGCATTAAATTGTTCCTTGGAGAAAATGGTAATGGGGATGAAGAGAGGTTAAAAGTGCAGAAAAAGGAAGACATAAACAAGGTTTTTATTTCAGCCAAAATCTCATAAAGGAGAGCTTCAGCCTGACCTGGTAAAGAGCTCTGCAAGTTACACCTCAGCTAATCTGACCAGCAGCAAAGAACTGGGCCTTTTCCTTCCATGCCCATCAATCATTGTCTAAGAATCACTCCAGAACATATGAACTCACCATGATTTCTAGAACAAAGTAGTTTCATGTTAAAGCAAGATGACGTGTAACAGTTGTTATTGTTGTTGTGTGCCCTTAAGTCAACTATAACTCATAGCCACCCTATGAACATCGGATCTGAACCTTCCTCTGTCCTGGACCATCTTCATCTCTGATATGTTTGACTCATTGTTATCTGATATCTCATTGTTAAAGTCACTATGACAATCCATCTTAGTGAGCGACTTCTTTCATTCTCTTACCTTCCAGCCTTCCCAGCTTGATGTATGTTTCCAAGGAAAATAGGAAGTTGCCAAAAAGGAAATATAATATATAAAGATGGACATCCTAAGAATTGATGAGCTGAGATGGATTGGCATTGGCTACTTTAAATCATACAGTCGTGTGGTCTATTTGTCAAATAGAACATCTCCAGATCTACCCTGAAGTACAATGCTGTGAATGATAGTATGCTATCCAAACGCATACAAGGAAGACTTGTTAATATAACTATTACTCGACTACATGCACCAACTGCTAAAGCCAAAAATGAAGCAATTGAGGACTTTTACCAACATTTCACAGTCTGAAATTGATAAAGCATGTAACTAACATGTATTAATAATAGTTGGTGACTAAAATGCAAAAGTTGAAAACAAAGAACCAGTAGTTGGGAAATAAGGCCTTGGTGACAGCAATGAGACTGGAGAGTGAATGATAACATTTTGTTCAGTCAATGATTTAATTGTGATTACATATTTTTTTAAATAAAAATTGCAGCTATTCACATGGAACTCATCTGATGGACTTCACAGGAATCAAATTGTGTATAACTGTGGAAAGAATTAATGGAGAAGCTCATTATCAGACCAGTGGCTGACTGAGGTCTAGACCATCAATGATTCATGTGGAAGTTAAAATCGAAGCTGAAACAAATTAAAACAAGAAATAGGTAACAGTGTTCACTAAACTCTTCTATTCTTGTGCATATTTTAAAATTTCTACCAAAACGTGGATAAGGTTATTACTATCACTACCTCATTTATTATATATAATAAATCACTTTGTGCTATAAGAAATTTTAATATAAAAGGAATATTTTTATCTGAAAACATTCTAAGTAAGTTAGAGTACTCAGAAACAATGCCATATGGAAGTGAGGTTTCTAGAATAGTCCACAAAAGACAATTTATCTCATACTAGAGAGAAAATGCCATATGCTCACCGTGAAATATGGTGGAAAACACTTTAAGGAAGCACATGTAGTTAAACTATATCACATGACTGTGGAAGACATTACTGTGGTTTTGTCTTTGATGCTTTAGGGAAAGCAGCTGGTTTTTGCGTTCGTTTGGCTTCAGTTTGTCTTTTGTCAAAGGACTACTTAGAGCGGTAATCACTGTATTAGAGATTGTCACATCGTGCTTCAATAGTGTCACCTCAGGATAGGGGCTCACTGCTACTTCTATTGTTTCAGGTGCTGCTGTACTCAGAATACCAAATCACAAGGTTTCCTAACATATATCCCAATTAGGGTGTGTGTTTGTTTCAGTAGAAAGTAAAGCACAGAGAGCGAGAATGTCGCAAAATAAACCTGTATCTTCCAACTTTAAAAGTAGAGCCAGAGCGTGAAGTTGCACTACGTTTGCGCAGTTGAGAGTCTTCCTGACTTTATCTTTGATGGACTGCACTAATGCACCTCTTCCAAGACCTTACCCAAAGATGCATTGACTTGACTGTGTATTTCTCAGCCTTCACTTCCACTGACTTCCTTCTCATGTGGGTTTCCCTGCTGTACCATGAGGATGAGCTGCATAAGAATGGTGCACACCTCACTCTACCAAAGAGCCAGTTCCACTTGATGAAATGGAACTCCAAATGGACTTTTGGCAATTTAATTTTTGAAGATTCAAGATCTTGAAACAGTTTTCAAGCTTGTTATCTCTTTCTCCTTATTCTACATATTTTTATTAGCCTGTATACTTTTCGGTTACTGCAATTATAACTCATTTTACACATATTAACTAACTTTTTATTAGGTACTAGCTTTTTCATACTCCAGCAAATATTTGTCCTCTAGGAATTCCACATTTTCAGTTATATATACTATTTATTAACACAAATAAGGCTCAAAAATTATGTGATTTCTCTCCCAAGCTACAATGCTTTGGAAATAGACTTAGGATGTCTCCAAGTCTGTCTGGCTCCACCACCCATACTTTTTTACTGTTCCATCCCAAAAAGCGCAGAAGAGAAGTGCTTAGCTCTTTCTTCCAATTATCATCTGAACACTTTCCTGGTTTCACTGTTTTTACTGATTATCAGGATTGTTTTCTTGCCATCAAAACCACAGTAATTGCTTAATTACTGTGCCCTCTATTCACACATTATGTACAAGGTATGTACTATCATCTTCCCTCACACACTATGTACAAGTCATGTGCTACTATCATTATCATATTTTACAGAGAAGTTCTGAAGTTCAAGAAGCCATATTATTTATTCTAAATTACATGCTAAATGAGCAACAGAGCTGCCTTTTAAATGCAGTACAACTCTGACTTTTAAAGCACTATGACCCTAGGATTTTACCCATGTATACTTCACACTGTGTGAGGGTTTAATTCAACTCGGGCATTATTTCTGGGGTGCATCCATGAGTTAATTCAGATCACTAGTCTAGGTTAACAGCTCTTGTAGCAATTTTTTTCCAAAGATGGTTGCAACAATACTTTCCATCTAAAATACACTTATTGAAATGTGACCTTGACACTTCTTTTCCTGAGTATTGCCATTGATCTGTGCCTTCCCTGGAATCTGTGTGGCTGTTTAAATTAACGTATTCCAGGTCAAGTCATCCTGTTTGAGAAGTCATAAGCTGTAGCATAAACACAAATGCATATCACTTCTCTCTTGTTAGAATGCTTGTTCTTGGAACCTCTTTACTGTACAAGAGAGTCTGAGGAGCTCAGAGAAAGGCCCATGTGGAAATAAAGGACAGCCCAAGGTCCTAGCTGACATCCTAGCCAATAGCTCAAACCAACTTTCCACCTGTCTGTACATCTTGAAACTGGAATTTTAGTTTCCAGTTTGAACCACTCTAACAGACATTGAGTAAGACTGAGATGAGATGCTCTAAGCCCTAGAGTTTGGGAGATGGATACTATGTTGGTGACAATAGCTTCTAAAACATGCATCTCAGCATTATATTTGGTGTCTGAGCATTACAGTAGTAATTTTAGAAATAAGTAAGTAAAGGACTTTCAATTAAGGGAAAGTCTGAAAGCCCTACTGCCAAGGCTTGTGATTGTCCCAGAGACAACTATTCAAGAGAGGAAAAACCAATAGAGGGCAAGGAGAAATTGTTATGGACATTGTTTCATTTTATGCAATTATAGGAGATGCCAAAGCTGAAGTGAAGGGTGTATGCTTGGATTTCTAGAAGATACGGTTTATATAGGGTCACAGTCAGGAGAGGATGGGGAAGAAAGTGTTGAGGTGAATGCCAATGAGATTTGGGAGGCCTGAGAACACATGTCAGCCAATGGAGGGTGGAGATCAAACAAAGTGGCTAAGACGAGGCAGACCAATCAGAATCAGGAACACTGGATCTTGGTGCCCATACCCAATGATCATGATGTATGCAGAAGAAGTTGTTAGCAAGGCAATGTTTTAGGTGTGTAAGTGACTTCAGGAAATATTTCCCAGTATGTCATCCTACTGGTTCAGCTTAAAAATCATATGTTTATAAAACTGCACAGACAGCAGCTTATAGTAAGGCACATCATGCTGGGTAAAGTACCTTCTTCCACTTTTGCTTTGGAAAGAGGCTCATCTCACTCTTTCCTAATAAACATCTTTTCTCTCATCTCACTCTGCCTCTTCACATTTCCTTTCAATTACATGTTCTAACAAAAGCTTGACCCACATCAGGTTTACTATTTCCAAGTGGAGCATAACCAGGCTAAAACCAGAGGACTAATTCTCGACCAATCTTTCTATCTTTTCGTTGACCTCTACCCAGCTAAATACTGAAAATAATGAACACATAAAGCATTACACAACATGGGTGACCCTGGAGGACATTATTCTGAATGAAATGTCTCATTCTCAAAAGGACAAATATTATGTAACACCACTCTTAAAAAGCAGGATTGACATGGGGGAGCTTGGGAGGAGAACAAAAAAAGAGTGGATAGATAATGAACGCTGTATTGACATAAATGAGAGAGAGAAATTTTTTAAAGGAATATATGATTAGTCATTATATAAAGACAATGGTCTAGAATAAGAGGTACATTGCAAAGAAAATTTGGGAAGGGGAAGGAAAGAAACTGTGTAACAATGAATGAATAATTTAAAAAAAGACCGTGAACTGGGGGAGGGGGAAGGGAAGGATGAAGGAGGAAAATATACAACAATGAATGGATGAAAATCCAACTTTTCTGTAAACTTCATTAAAATCACAATTAAAATTTTAAAAAAATTGAAAAACTAACAAAACTCTAGAGCAAGATAGGAAAAATAAGTGTTGTAAGATAAACAAACTGTGGAATTGTGAATATCTTTCACTTTTTAGATGAACACAGAATCATTGGCTCTTATTATGTAAAAATTCGTTTCAGTGTTTATTTTAAATTAATGTTTATATTGATTTTTATTTGTTTCCCCAATGTTATAGAAATTATTAGACACCTCATGGATGTTTAGATGATGTATAAAAAGAATTCAGATTTATCATGAATGAATGCCTTTGGATTCCTTATTTCTTTGAAAAATTGTTGTTATTGTTGTTATGTGCCATCGAGTCAAGTGTGACTCATAGTGACTCTATGTACAATAGCCCTGGATCCTCAACTCTCCTGAGACAATCTCACTGCCTCTGACACACCTGCCCTCATTACCCAAGTTACTGTGTCAATCCATTTCATCTCATCATCTTTTGCACTGTCCTTCCACTCTTGTAACCATGATATCCTTTTTCCAGGGACTGATCCTTCGTGGCAACATGACCAAAGTATATGAGACACAATTTAAAAATCTTTGCCTCCAGGGAGCAGTTTGGTTTCAACTTGTTCAGGACGGACCTGTTTGTTCTTTTGGCAGCTCTTGGTTCAATACTCTTCTCAACTATCACAACTCAAAGGCATAAATTATTTTTCTGTAATCTTTGGTCTTGTCCAGCTCTCTGATGCAAAGAGAGTAATTATGAAAATTATGGCCTGCATCAATGCATCATAATCTTCTAGACTGACATCATTGCTCTTCAGTACACTGGAGAGGTCCCTGACAACAAGTTTTCCCAGTATAGTTCATCTTTTTATTACTTGACTCTCAGTGCCAAGAATGTTCATTGTAGAAAGTTGAAATTGTTAACAATCTCAGTCTCTTCTCCATCAATCATGGTCTTGTCAATAGGACCAGTGGTGTGAATCTTTGTTTTCTTGATGTCGAGCTTTAATCCTAATATCAAATGACAGATTTTACTGGACAAATATGATGCAAAATTAGCCTTTTAAACTCAAGAATTAAAGTTAGCTATTTGAAGATCAAGGTGTAACTAATATGCACAGAAAATCTAGAAAAGAAACAGGAAATATCAATTATGTATTTGAATTATTACATTGATAAAGAATGTTGAGTAGAACACAATGTAAATAAAGGATAGTGTGAAAATAACACAATGTATATGAATTTTGTAAATAAACTAATATAAAATAATCTTACCAAAGATTATTCAGAAACAACTGGAATAGTAATTGACAGAGAACTACCAAAAACACAAGTTGGATTTAAAACAGGCTGTGGCACTAGAGACATTATTGCCAATGCCAGATGGATCTTGGCAGAAAGCAAACAGTATCAGAGGGATATATATCTGTGTTTCATTGACTACACAAAGGCATTTGACTATGTGGATCACAGCAAATTGTGGTTAACCTTGAGCAGAATGGGAATCCCAGAATATTTACTTGTGTTTATATAAAACCTATGAGAATAGAGCAGGGAAACACTGCATGGTTCAAAATCAGGAAGGGAGAGTGTCACGGATACATCCTGTCTCCATATCTTTTCAATCTATATGCAGAACAGATCACTCAGGAGCCTGGGCTTTATTAGGAGGAATGTGGCATCACGATTGGAGAAAGAATCATCAACAATCTACGTTATGCAGATGACACAGCCTTGCTTGCTGAAACTGAGGAGGACCTGAAGTGTTTGCTGTAGAAGGTCAAGGACTGTAGTCTCCAATATGGATTGAAGCTCAACATCAAGAAGACAAATATTCTCACCACCGGGCCAATTGGCAGCACCATGATAGATGAAGATTAAGGTTATTAACAGTTACAGTTTGCTCAGCTCTACCATCAACACTCTTGTCATCAGCACGTAGGAAATCAAAAGACAAATTGCTTTAGGTAAATCTACTGACAGGGACCTTTCCAGAGTACTAAGAAAATTATCAGTTTAGGGACAAAGGTGAACCTGATCCAGGGCATAGTGTTCACAATCCAGGGCATAGTGTTCACAATTACTTTCTATGCATCAGAGAGCTGGATAATGACTAAGGATGACAGAAGAAGAATTGATATCTTTGAGTTGTGTTGCTGGAGCAGAGTCTTGAACATACCATGGACCACAAAGAAAACAAATCTATCTTGGAAAGGGTAAAATCAAGTTTCTCCTTGGAGGCTAGGATATTGAAGCTCTGTTTCCAATTCTTTGGGCACATAGCCAGGAAGGGACCAATCCTTGGAGAAGAACATAATGCTCAGAAGGGTGGAGGGACAGCATAGGAGAGGAAGACCCCAGATGAGATGGATTGATATAGGAAATAGGGCAATGAGGGTAGATGTGTCAGAGTCGGTGAGATTGGCTTAGGACAGGGAAGGCTTCAGAGATGTTGCACATAGGGTCGCTATGAGTCACAGGCAACTCAATGGCAAATAAAAAAAAAGCCAAAAGAATGGACAAATCTTCTTTGAAGAAGTACAGTGAGAATGCTCCTTAGAATATAGGACTTTGTTTAATTTGGACATAATATCAGGATGGATCAATCCCTAAAGAAGGACACTGTACTTGGTAGAGAGTGTCAGGGAAAAAGAGAAACTCCTTCAACAAGATGGATTGACACAGTAGCTTTAACAATAGAGTATAACAATAATTATGAAGCTGGCACAGGACAGGGAAATATTCTCTTCTGTTGTTCTTGGGGTCACCAAGAGTCAGAACAAACAGGATGGCACTGTTAAGCACCAGCGAAAGCTGACCTCCTCAACCTGTGTGTGGAAGATGTCATATAGCTGCACCCCTCCGCCTGAGCACTAAGAGGCACCAAAGGTCAGCCCAAGCCACACACAGAGTTTAGCCTGGCAGGTGCACAGGATTCGTCCTGGCAGGTGCACAGGGTGAGGGATAGGAAAACATGTCCAACTGCCATCTGTGGCAATCCTGAAACTGATATTCTTGAGCACACATGGAAGATGAGTTGTAGCTTTGGTAGGGAGAGAGCCAAGGCTGTAACAGAACGCCTATTGCAATTATGAAGTAATATGATAAGGAGGACAGCACATAAACCAGGCAGCTTTCGATCTGAAGTCCAGAGGCCACCCAGTAGACGTGTTTTTAGCCTGTTGTCTGCCTACTGTGCTGAGTCATGCTCCCAACTTCTGTTGTCGGAAAATGGAGTTTATATCAAATTATGTGGCATCTTGGGAGGCCAAGTGGTTCTATTTGTACGAGAAGCCTTTCTCCTGTTTGGGTCATTGAAATGAAAGGTTAAAAAGACCTATTATATCTTCTGTCCAGCCTCTGGAGACTGCAGCAAACTCAATTCTTACACAGAATGCCTTTTGTCTTTTGTCTTCTGTCTGATTTTAATTAAAGTCATTGAGATAATATCTATAATCTAATTTGGAATTGCAGAGCACAAGGATTTGACATTCATGCCAAATAAAAAGAAACATTGTTTTCCAGAACAGATTCTTCCAATTTCCCTCATGCCTCCACTCATCAAATTGTACAATCCCATGATTAATCCCCCTGCTCCCCCTATGTTAGATATAATTTGTAATGACCCACATAATCAAACACCTTTGCACAGTCAATAGGACATAGTTAAGCTTCTATCTAATATTTCTCTGTTTTCAGCTGAGGTCCATCTGATATCAGCAATTACAGCCGTCATTTCATGGCATCTTCTGGATCCAGCTTGAATTTCTGGCAGTTCCCTATTCTAGTAATTTTTAGTCTTCAGTAAGATTTTACTTATATGTGATACTGACGTTGTTCTGTGTCATCAAATCACCTGTGACTCATAGTGACCCTGTGTACAACAGTTCTGACTCCTCCCTTTCCTGAGCCGGTCTCACTGATTCTCCCATTACCCCAGCTGCTGTGTCAATTCATCGCATCTGGGGTCTTCCTCTCCTGGGCTGTCTCACCACCCTTCCAAGCATGATGTTCTTTTCCAAAGATTGATCCCTCTTAGCCACATGACCAAAGTATGTGAGACAGAGCTTCAAATGCTTGCCTCCAAGGAGAAACTTGGTTTCACTCTCCAAGATAGACTTCTTTGTTCTCTTGGTAATTCCAGACATGTTCAATACTCTTCTCCAGCACCACAGTTCAAAGGCATCGATTCTTCTTTTGTCATCCGTAGTCATTATCCAGCTCTCTGATGCATAACAAGTAATTAAGAAGATGGTTTCCTGAGTTAGGCACACCTTAGCCTCTAGACTGACATCATTACTCTTTAGCACTTTGAAGAAGTCTCTGCCAGAAGACTTCCCCAATGCCATCTGTCTTTTTATTTCCTAATTGCTGGTGCAAAGAGTCTGTTGAATCACCTTTTTTGAGGATGGTGACAAATGTGTGTCAAAAATAATCAGGAAAGGCAAAGAGAAAGATTTAACAGGAACAGATTTCTTTAAAAGTAGCTTGAAAGACAGAGAGGAAGTGCTATGTTAGTCTCTACTCCCACTGGGAAAAGAGGTCAGGTCTTATACGGCATCTTTTTCAGAATTATTTTCCATTAATAACGGAAGGATAGGAACAGAATGGTTAGGGAAGGCAGGTAAAGGTTCCAAATCAGGATTGGGATGAAAGGATTCTGGGTTCTTCATGATACCTATGCTGGAGGGCTGGACATGCAAGGTCTTTTGCCTTTCAAGTTTCAATCTGGCAGAGGAGGCTTGTTTTCATTTTTGCTACTCAAGGACCTTCATTGGTTACCTAATGCTTAACCAGACCTGTCTGAAGAGCAAAACAAGAGGAGAAACTTGTAAAGCCATTGATCTGCAGGTAAAAATGCCCCGTGCTCCTGATATAAGTCACATATTTCTTCTTCACTATTTGTCCTCTGTAGAGTTGAGTTAACTTTTGCCTTCCTGATAGGTTTCCATTTCTCTGGCTTGGGATATTGTACAGATGGAGTGGGGGGAATGAGAATGTCTTTAGGATGAACTAGAGAGAAAGACAGAGAGCACCAAAAAGAACTAGTCAACAATGAACAATTTCAGGAAGTAGCAAATGATCAAGAACCAGGGATGATGAAGAAAGAAATTTAAACTTCTCTGAAGGCATTGGCAACAAAAATAAAGTCTTAGGAATTTATGAAATTGCAATGGACATATTTCAATAAAGAGATGCAGCCCTGAAGGGTCTCATTAATCTTTGTCAAGAAATTTGGAAGACAGCTAACTGGAAGAGTTCTATATTTGTTTCTATTGCAAAAAAAAAAAAAAAAAGGTGATCCGAAAGAATGTGGAAATTGTTGAATAATATCACTAATATCATATGCAAATAAAGTTTTGCTAAATATTATGGGGGAAAAACAACTGGAAGGGTAATAAAAAAATGGAACTGCCAGAAATTCAAGCTGGACTCACAAGACCCTGTGATACAAGAGGTATTATTGCTGATGTCAGACGGATCTTGGCTGAAAGCAGAGAATTCCATAAAGATGTGAAAAGGAAACCCAGGAAATTTAAATGTGCTCATGCAAAACTTGTATGTAGATAAAGAAACAGTTGCCCAAGCAGAAAATGGAAACTCTGCATTATTTAAAATCAGAAAACTGCTTATCAGGGTTGTATCCTTCCTCCACTCCATACCTATTCAATATGTATGCTGAGGAAATAATTTGAGAAGCTGCACCATATGAAGAAAATGTGACATCAAGATTGGAGAAAGACTCATCAACCACTGATGTATTATCTGTATTATGTAGATAATTTTACTTGCAGAAAGTGAAGAGGACTTGAAACACTTGTTACAGAAGATCAAGTACTCTAGTGGTCAATATAGGTTACACACCAACATCAAAGAAACAAATATACTCATCACTGAACTGATAGGTATATTAAGATAGATGGAGTGAATTTAAAAATTGCCAGTAGTTTCATTTTACTTGGATTCACAAATAACACTCATGACAACAGCAATCAAGAAATAAAAAGATGTGTGGTATTGGGGAAATCTGCTGGCAATGACCTCTTTTAAGTGCTAAAGAGCAAGAATGTTTCTTTGAAGACTAAGATGCACTTCGTCCACGATTTGACATTGTTTTCCATTTTCCTTAAAGTTGCACAATGAATAAAAAATGACAGAAGAACCAATGCTTTTGAATTGTGGTGTTAAATAGAACTGAATATTCTGCAGACTGCCCCAAAAAACCGAACAAATCTGTCTTGGAGGATGTAGAACAACTATTCACCTTAAAGGTAACGATGATACAACTTCTTCTGATAAATATTAGGCATGTTGTCAAGAGGGACCAGTCCTAGGGACGATACTGGAAAAGCTGGAGTGTCAAAGAAAGAAAGGAAAACCTTCATCAAAATAGGTGGACATAGTGACTATAACAATGGGCTTGAGCACATCAGGGACAGTGAGGAGGTGAAGAATAGAGCAAGGTTCAGAGCTGTTGTTCAGAGGGACACTATGACTCATAGGGAGTTCGGTGGTTTAATGGAAAGGACTTGTGCTGCCACCTCAAAAGCATGGGATTAGAAACCACCAGGTGCTCTGCAGGAGAAAGATGGGCAGTCTCTTCCTGTGTGATTAACCGCCTCTGAAAAGCCTCTGGAGGGTCAGTTATGGGTTTGTTCTGACCAGAAAGTATACCACCACCACCACAATGAGTCATAATGGGTTGATCCATGGTGAAAGGGTTTCAGTGGAACTTCCTGACTATGACAGACTAGGAAGAAAGGCTTGGAAAGATGTCTCTAAAAATTAGCGAATGAAAATGTTACGGATCACAGCAGAAAAATGTTCAATTTGCTTGCTCTACACACGTCATCAGAAAGGTTCAGTCACTGGAGGAGAACCTTACAATTGGTGAAGCAGAAAGTCAATGAGGGTTAGTGAGAGCCTCAGTTAGATGGATTTGCACAACAGCCACGGTGGTGGGCCCCCGAGGAGGACACATGACTGGGCAATGTCTGGTTCTTTTGTCCACAAGAGCACCAAGAGTCAGAGTCAATTTGGAGACAAGAGGAATTCTCTCCCTCTTATCCTGTCCTCTCCTTAATACTCTTTACATACTTTGTGTTTGACATTTTTCTATAGGCTTTATAGTCATTGTCATTCAGTCTCCTCTATCTGAGGATCAGGTATTTTCAACTTCATAAATAAATAGTTGAGAAATTATTCAACTTGGTAACGTCGCCCAGGTCACATTGCTCATCATTCACAATCAAATTTGAA
>NW_006399791.1:16206272-16208338 GCF_000299155.1 Elephantulus edwardii
TGCTGTAAACATATTTCATCCAGTCACTCTCTTAACCCTCTCCACAGTGACATCTTTTCCAAGATTCCTTCAACCACTCTTCAGATATTATTTTAAAAATAAAGCTTGTAGTTATGAAATACATCTTCATTAAAGAGGAAGCGAGAAGGCCAACATTTCCCTCAGAAGGAACATGCCAAACCTCTTAGCTGGATCCCATAGAACATCATCAAAGAGAAGTACCTCATCCTGGCATCATCCTAGCCCCTCACACAGTATAAAGGCTTAGAAGAATTAGCTGTCAGCTGCCTAGCCTCGCAAAGCTGAACTGAATAATAGAATGTCAGAGCTCATAACCTGGGCCATTTTTACTGGAAGCAAACATGACATTCCGTGTCTGCATGGCAACCATTTCTATTATTACATAATGCTTACACAGCAGAGCTCCATCCACTTGGGGACTGGTGAAACAAACTGCTTGGTCCATACCCTCTAGAAAACAACAACAACAACGACAAAATATCTAAACATTAACCTTGTAATACATGTTTTACAGCAATTTCTTTATGTACAACATTTTTCACTAACATGCAGATCAATAAATGCTGTCATTATGGAGTTTATCAGAAGATGATTTGTTGAGACATTAATCTAGTTCAGCAGATTCTCTGAAATAACCACTTGACATCAATAGACTCTCCCTCTCTCTTTTCATTTCACCATTAAGAGTGTAGCAAATGTGCATTTATTATACTCTTTTTCTCTGTGTTGACAGTTAACACATAGTAAGTCTGAAGTCATTATTCCTTATTCCTTCCAACTTGATGACATTACATTGGTCTTAAAGGTTTAAATCAACTTCTAGAACTTGGAATTACAGCCAAATTCCACTTGAACATCCTGATGAAAGGGCTTTCTATTGATATTAATGAAAGGCATGACTTCAGAAGATCTTAAGTACACTCTATGATAAGTCGGCCAACAGACAATCTTTAAAAATAAACGCATCTTCAAATTTAAATTCTGCATCTGCCTTAAGCATCTATTTGGAAAACACATCTAGTGAGTACATTTTTATGCTCCAAATATCTATAAATTCTCCCATATATCTTATTTTGTTTATATATGAGTATATTATTACACTCCATTTTATGAGAATGAAAAGGGAATTGGAAGGTTGTGTGGGAAGTAAAACTACTCTGGCCCAGCAAACAGTGGATTCCCCACCGCTCCTGTAAAGAAAAGTCAGGAAACTACACCACCCTGTGACCAGCTGCCTGAGACAATTCCTTAATGTCATTCTCTCTCTTCTCTCTTTGTTGCCAAGTGCCACTGGGTCAATTCTGGCTTAGGGCCTGGCCTTACAGGACAGAGTACATTGAATACAATTGATCTCATCAAATCCTCACTGTACCTTCCCTTGATCTCATCCTACCCATCCATCCAATATTCTCTTTGCCTTCTGCCTCCACACCATCACTATCAACCCTCCATGATTGTGTCTGTGTGTAAACCTTTCCTTAGCTTTTATTTCCCAGTTGATCAGTTATGCATATTTTGTTCCAGATTGCTAATTGAAATAAACACAATGTCTGATTCTCCATTCATTTCAAATGGACCTTCCTTTCACCTATTCTAATAAAATGTTCATTATATATCTCTTCATTTCCTACTCTCTTCCCTCTCTCTTCCCCATAAATCTTCTGTTTTTGTAACAGTGGTATTATCAGTTCAAGATCACTAGCCATTGGAAAGATGCAAATTAGAACAAAAAGGAGATATACTCTCATTCCAGAAAAATGGCAAAGTTCAACAGGACAGCAAACAACAAGTACTAAAGAGGATATGGAGGGATTGGAACTCTCATACACTGCTGATGGAATGTAAAATGGTACGACCACTGAGGCAGGCAGTTTGGTGTTTCCTCAAAAAGCTGAAAACAGAAATACTATTTGCTCCAGTTATACCACTACTGGGAATATGCCCTAAAGAAATCAGAGCTGTGACCACTACAGCCTTCCTGTCTGCTACCACTGCAGCCTTCCCATCTGCTACCACTGCAGCCTTCCTGTCTGCTACCACTGCAG
>NW_006399791.1:16214249-16215539 GCF_000299155.1 Elephantulus edwardii
AAATCTCTAGATGTTCACTGAAATGAAAAATAAAGAAATTAAAAAAAAAAGAAATCAGAGCTGTGACACAGACATGTATATGTACATCCATGCTTATGCATCAGTATTCACAAACGCAGAGATGAAAACAGTCCAAGTGGCCATCAACAAACAAATGGGTAGGTAAACTGTGGTACATTCACACAGTGGAATTAACTACACTGTGAGGAAAAACTCATGAAACACTCCACTCCAGGGATGAACCTAGAAACTATGCTGAGTGAAATAAGTCAGTCACAAAAGGACAAATACTGTGTAAGTCCATTGGACTTTTGAAACTATAAATCTTTTACAAGGAGACTGATCATCCATGGTGCAGCTAGTGGATTGGATCACTGACCTTTTGTTTAGGAGAGTAACCTGTCAGTAGCAAGCCATGAAAACCTACTGATATGGGATTGTTCAGGTTCAATGGTACACAACAACAACAACAAATCCCCCAAAGCTCCGAAAACTCTCAAATCTCTCAAGAATTAATTTACCTTGTTGGGTTCGTGTTTTCTGGGAAGCTTGACTTTTGTGTAGAAGACAGGAGCTGAGACCCTTGATTTTTTAAAAATTTTAAAATATATTTCCTCCTGAGTGATTAACTGCCTCTGAAAACCCTCTGGAGGGTCAGCTATGGGTCAGTTCCTACTGTACAATACATAACAAAAACAACAAAATATATTGTCATGGCTGCCAAAACAACAAGAGAAAGAAATCCTACAGTCTAAAATATTGATGCCTAAATGAGAACAGTGTTATGAAGCTAAGATATAGTGTCTTGACTACAGAGCAGTAGGTGGGCAGACTTGGACATGAGGCGGTTGCACTGACACTTGTCCATACAAGGGCAGCTCCTGTGGCTGAGATCATCATCTGAGCCCACCTTCAGAGCATTACCTTTCTGCTTCTCAAGAGAGCTTTGGAAGATTTTGACAGATGCATGGTGTTTACACAACTGGTCTTAATTGTGAAAAATGAAACATGACCCTCAAATTGAGCTCTTTTTCTGGTTTGATAAGTAGCCAGAGTTGAAAGATAATGGACTAGTTTTAAAAATAGTTTGATCAATTACAGCATTAGTTGTTGTTGTTGTTGTTGTTGTTGTTCTTATGTGCCGTCGAGTCGCCTGCGACTCATAGCGACCCTATGTACAACAGCCCTAAATCCGCTCTGTCCTGTGCCAATCTCACTGTCTCTGACACTCCCATCCCAATTATCCCAGTCACTGAATCAATCCACCTCATAGAGGGCCTTCCTCTCCTG
>NW_006399791.1:16216304-16234816 GCF_000299155.1 Elephantulus edwardii
TCTGTTCTGACGACTGCCTCCTGGTCCAAGTATAGTATTAAAAATAAAACACAATAAATAGGCTACTACTGTGGAATTCATTGTGACTCTTCATGACCTTGCATCTGAGTTCGAAGGTGGTAATATTTATGCTGCTTTTTGCTGTACACCATAGAGTCTGTTCCAAACCTTAGTTGACCATCCAATGGGTTTTCAGACGCAGTAAGTCACATGGAAGGTCATTGCTCATCTTTCTCCAGCAGAGCAGCTGGTGGATTTGAACCTTATAACATATAAAAAATGCTAACGACCACTATACACATATACCTCACCCGACAGACTACACATAAATCAGATTGATTACATGTGTGGAAAGAATTATTGAAGATGTTCAATATCTGCTGTAAAAAACAGACCAGATGCTGACTGTAGAATGTTGTTGTTAATTGCCGTTGAATTGTAGGTGACTCATAGCAACCGTATGAATGAAAGTACTCGACACTTGTGTGATTTTCATCCTTTCAGACCATCAACTACTCATGTGCAAGTTCAAATTGAAGCTAAAGAAAATTACAACAAATCCACAAACATTGAAATATGGCCTTAAGTCTATCCCATCTGAATTTAAAAGCCATTTCAAGAACTGACTCTAGGCATTGAATACTAATTAATGAAGACCATATACCATGTAGGATGATATCCTGGATATCATCCATGAAGAAAGCAAAATGTCATTACAGAAACAGGGAAGTAAGAAAAGATCAAGAAAGATGTGAAAGGAAACTCTGATTATTGCCCCAGAACTCTGAGAAGCCAAAACAAAGGAAGTAATTACAAAATTAAAGAACTGAACAGAAGATTTCAAAGGGTAGCTCTTGTAAACAAAGCCTTATGATGAAAGGTGCAAAGAACTGGGTCAGAAAATCAAAAGAAAAGAGCTTAGCATTTCTCAAGTTGATGAAACAGAAGAGCAAATTAAAGCCATGAGTTGTAATACTTAAAGATGAAATGGGGCAACAGAATTTAGTGGGCAGAAGGAGATGGTGAAGTAGAAAGACCCAGTGAGGATCTGAAAAGACAGGGTAGTAATGGACATAGATCAGTGATGATTAATTTCATAAGAAACAATATCAAAAAAGATTTCATTATACGAAATGAAATACAATATAAATTAAGGGCTGAATAAAACACTATGTACATGCATGAAACAGAATAATAAAAATACTAATTTAAAACATAAGTTATGGGAAATATATTGAATGATTCAGGAGGCATTAAAAGAAGATGGAAAGAATACACAGAATCACTGTACCAAAAAGATTTGGCTGCCACAGAACCTTTTGAGGCAGTAGCATATCACCAAGAACCAATGATAATAAAGGAGGAAGTTCAAAATGCTCTAAAGGAATTGGCAAAAAATAAGTCCTCAGTAATAGATAGAATATTAATTGCAATACTTCCGCAAACAGATTCATCCCTGAATGTGCTCACCATATTGTGCCAAGAAATCTGAAGGACAGTCTTCTCGTCAGCTGACTGGAAGAGATCCCTATTCATTCCCATTCCCCAAAAAGGTGCTCCTACAGAATGTGGAAACTATCAAAAAATATCACAAGCAAGCAAATACTGCTGATGTTATTAAAAAATTACTAGAACAGAACATTGACAGAGAACTGCCAGAAGTTGGATTTAGAGGAGACTATGGCACTAGGCCTATCATTGAATTGGATCATGGCTATTAAGTAGAGAGTACCAGAAGGATATCTATTTGTGTTTTATCAACTGTATAAAGCCACTCAATTGTGTGGATGACAACAAACATGGTTAGCATTGGAAAAAATTGGAAATCTCAGAACACCTGATCGTGCTCACATAAAACCTGCACCTACACCAGAAAGCGACCATCAGAACAGAGTAAGGAAATATTGTGTGGTTTAAAATCAAGAAAGGAGTGGGTCAGATGTGTCCTTTCTCCATGTCTTTTCAATCTATATGCAAAACATATCATTCAGGATGCTGTAGTTTATGAAGAAGAATTTGGCATCAAGTCTTGAGGAAGATTCATCAACAACCTGCTTTATGCAGATGATACAAATTTGCTTGCTAAAACTGAGGAGGACTTGAAGCATTGGCTGCAAAAGGTCAAGGACTGCAGTCTTCAATATGTGTTGAAACTCAACATCAAGAAAAATAGATTTTCATCACTGCATCAATTGGGAGCATTGTGAGAGGTGAGGATGAGATTGAGGATATTAACAATTTCATCTTGCTCAGGTTCATAGTCAACACTATTGACATGAGCAGTCAGAAAATTAAAAGATGATTGCTTTGGGAAAGTCAGCTGTCAGAGACCTCTACAGAAAGCTAAAAAGCAACGTGTCAGTCTAGATACTAAGGTGCACATGAGCCAAGCCATAGTCTTCTCAATTGCTTGCTATTCATCTGGGAGCTGGACAATAACTAAAGATGACAGAAGAAGAATTAATGCCTTTGAGTTGTGGTAGAGAAGAGTACTGAACATACCATAAACTGCAAAGAGAACAAATAAATCTGTCCTGGAGAAAGTGAAACCAGATTGCTCCTTGGAGGCAGATTGTGAAGTTTTGTTCATGTTATCAAGAGAGACCGTCCTTGGAGAAGGACATTGTGCTTCAAAGTATACAGTGTGAGAGCAGGAGAGGAAGACCATGAGATGGATCAATGACTGTGGCAATGTAGGCAGCTGTGTCAGAGACAGTGAGTTTCGCTCAGCATAGTTTAAGGTTCAGAGTTATCATTCATAGGGTCAGTATGAGTCCTAGTTTACTCAATGACATATAACAACAGAAAGTAAAATTTATTAAACAGTAATTGTTTTTGGTCAAACATTCTTTTAAGTGGTATAGCACTGATCTGTCCATTTGCTGTACAAAGGTAATTCATGGTTGCTGTGATGCTCAATACTGTGACACTGATGTGTCAAATACAATAATGGTTAACCACAGTGGACAGTGTTTGGTGGACCTCCCCAATTAAAACAAGCTTGGAAGCAGGAGTGGCATCCACTTCCACAATAGCTTGCCTCCAGAAACCCTATGAACTTGGAGAAATGATGGAAGTTATACAAGTGTTCAGGTCTTTCATTCATAGGGTCATTATGAGTCGTCTACAACTCAATGGCACTTAACAACAACAACAACATCACTAATATCACATGCAAACAAAATTTTGCCGAACATTATATATATATATATATATACCAACAAAACACCAAACCAAACTAATAAAATACTACATTGACAGAGAGCTTCCAGAAAAACAAGGTGGATTTAGAAGAGACTGTCGCTCTAGGAATATAATTGAGATGGATCATGGCTGAAAGTAGAAAAAAAATCTATTTGTGTTTTATTGACTATGTAAAGGCATTTACTCAACTATGTAGATAACAACGAATTTTGGTTAATGTTGAGAGAATGAGAACACTGGTATACCTGATTACACTCATGCGAAACCTATACTTATATGAAGAAGCTGTTGTTGAAACAGAGCAAGGGAACACGGAATGGCTCAAAAACCAAGAAAAAAGTATGAATGTGAATGAAAGATAATGTGAAACACAATGTATACCAGCTTTATAAGTAAATCAATATAAAATAAAAATTTTTTTATTTTTTTGAAAAAGAAAGAAATGTGTTAGATGTATCATTTCTACATAATTTTTCAATGAATGTGCAAACCGTATCATTCAGGAGTTTGGACTTTATAAAGAAAAATGTGGCATCGGGATTGGAGGAAGATTTATTAACAAGCTGTGTTATACAGATGACACAACCCTACTTACTGAAACTAAGGACTTGGTTAATGCCTTCAGTGCAGTGAGGTTATCTTCATTTCTATTGCTTCTTGATCATATACTATTTCCTGAAATGCTTCAGTGTCTACAAATCCTTCTTGGCACAGTGGCTCTGTGTCTTCCTTCCATCTTCTTTAAGTGCCTTTTGCATCATTCAATATTTTGCTCATAGAATCCTTCAGTGTTGCAACTTGAGGCTTGAAATTGTTTTTCAGTTCTTCCAGCTTGAGAAATGTTTAGTATGTTCTTCCCTTTTGGTTTTCTAACTCCAGTTCCTTGCACATTCAGTGTAATACTTTGCTTTGTGTTTTCAAGCTGCCCTCTGAAATCCATTCAGCTCTTACCTCAGCATTCCTTCTGCTTCTTTTGGCTTATTTTCATTCCAGTGTAAGTTTCAGAATCTGGGTTAATTTTTCATGAGAAGATTCTCCTTGAGGAGAGAAGATATAGAATAATTCTTCTCAAGGAGAACTTAATGGGGGAAAAAAATCAAAGTATAGCAGGAAGTGCTTTGTCTGATATACTTTGGGCATGTTGCAAGGAGGGACCAGTCCTCGGAGAGGGACATCATGTTTGAGAGGGTGGAGGGACGGCACAAGAGAGGAAGACAAGGGTAATGGGAGTGGGTGTGGCAGAGACAGTGAGGTTGGCAGATGATAATGAAGAGTTCAGGGCTCTTGTACATAGGGTCACTATGAGTTGCAAGTGACACGACAGCACATAGAACAACAATGTATTAATAACATGGTTCAAATACCTGTGCTGTACTAACAGTACTTGGTTTCCTGACTGCTAAAGCAAGAGAACATATACTAAAAGATATTTGTAATAAAAACATAGTATACTGAAAATGGAGCTCTGGTGGCCTAGTAGCAAGAAGCTGTGCTGCAATCCTGAAGAGAGGTGGTTCGAGGCCACCAGCTGCCCCTCAGGAGGAGGGGCAATCTCCTTCTGGGTGACCAAGTGCCTCTGAAAACCCACCAGAAGGTCATCTATAGGTCAGTTTTAACTCTACAGTACACAACAACATACAGAAAAAAACCTGCTTATTATACATGTAAATTGTGTATAATATATAGCTATATTATATACAATACGGTCTGTATTATATATAATACATAGTGTATATAACATATGATAGAATTGTTGTTGTTATGTGCCATCAAGTCTCCTGCAACCTGTAGTGACCCTGTGTACAGCAGCTCTGAACCCTACCCTGTCCTGAGCCAGTCTCACTAATCTCAACAAACCAACCCCCATTACCCTAGCCACTGTATCAGCCCATCCCATTCGTGGTCTTCCTCTCCTGCAGCATCCCTCCTCCCTTCCAAGCATGATGTCTTTCTCCAAAGACTGGTCTCTCCTGGCCACATGTCCAAAGTATGTGAGATGGAGCTTCAAAATCTTAGCCTCCAAAGAGAAACTTTGCTTCACCCTCTCCAAGACAGATCTATTTGTTTTCTTGGCAGTCCATGGTATGTTCAAGACCACAATTTTAAGACATCAATTCTTCTTCTATCATCCTTAGTCATTAGTCTCTGAAGCATAACAAGTAATTGTGAAGACTACGGCTTGGATAAGGCACACCTTAGTCTCTAGACTGATATCGTTGCATTTCAGCAATCTGGAGAGGTCCCTGACAGCAGCTTTTCCCAATGCATAATTTGGATCAGGCAATCTTAGTTTCTAGGCTGAGATTCTTGCTTTTGAGCACTTGCTAGAGTTCCTTGACAGATTTGCCCAATACAGCATGTCTTTTGATTTCTTGATTGCTGCTTCCATGCATGTTGATTGTGGATCTAAGTAAAATTAAATCATTGTGATTCATTTTTTCCCTCCGTCTATCATGGTTTTGTCTCTGGTTCTATGGTAATGACTTTTTTTCTTTTAAAAAATTATTTTCATTCATTTATATATATTTTTGTTTTGTAACATTAATTACAAATGATCATTGTCATTCATTACTTTCATCAAATACCCACTGCATCCTGCTGTTCACCCTTTAATCACCTTGAAGTGTAATTAATATGTAAATCTACATTCTTCAATTTGCTTCAAGTCCTCTTCACTTTCTGAAAGCCAGGTTGTGTAGACTGCATGATGTGGTGGTGAGGAGGAGGCCGCTTCCAATCTTGTTGGCACATTCTTTTTCATATGGTCATGCTTCTGGAATTATTTGTTCTGCATTCAGATTGAATAGATATGTCAAAGTATAATCATGACAGACATATTTCCTAATTTTAAATCCTGCAGTATCCTCTTGTTCTACTTGTATGTTGGTCTATGCGTGAACACAAGGAATTGTTCTGGGATTCACATTCTTCTATTCCTGGTTGTAAAATATCAGAAGACAAATAGTTGGACTTGAACTTTCTCACTCAAAAGTATAGCATATTTAGCTCTATGTCTTCTAGTAGTGAACAACCACCTATGTTAATCTCCAGGATCATATTTATTTCTCACTTTAGTTGCATACTATGCAATGTTGTAGGTCCCTCGGATGAGCATATGATTTCAGAATAGTTGATGAGAGTGTGTGAAAGAGTAGTAGTCAATACCCTGGACCACCACCTACATAAACAGAATACTAAATAAAAAGTATTGACGAATGACACTTGGTGTCTAAATATTTTGCAAATGTTATTTGACTTCATTGTTGTTGTTATGTGCTGTCAAGTAAGAACCAACTCATAGCTGACTCTCCAGCAGGTTTTCAGATGCTGTAAATTGCACAGAAAGAAATTGTCCATCTTTCTCCATCAAAGCAGCTGGTGGGTTTTAACTGTGTGCTTTGGGTTCAAAGGGCAGCTCCTTACCCACCAATCCATCAGAGAACTATGCTGATTGTTAGTATGTTCTAATAACAATATGGTATCTTAGGTTTTTTAGAACTTTGTAATAAAGTTCTCTTTTAAATGTACTAAGAAAGTTTAACCAACCTATCTATACACCTAGAGAAAATAGTGTGACTACTGAGAGTCATTGAATGTCTGGTAATAGAAATGGAGTTTTACTTTCCAAAGCTGTTTTTCTACTAGGATTGCACTATCTGACTCTGATGCATATAATGGACTGAAGTAGTAGAATAAAATCTCCACATTTCCATTTAAATAAATGTTAATGAGCCTTTACATGTTGGATGACATTTTTTAACATTTTGGAAATTTGGTGTTACCCACTGTGTACTTAAAACTGAAGCGTTACCTGCATTCACAGGGAAATTAGAGACACAGAGGATCTCAGAAATAATTCACCTTTTGACCTTTAGCACCAGTGAACACTCATCTAAATCCAGTGAACAACTCTTTGGACATGAGTTTGCTTGGATATCAGCAAGGAGAAGAAATTGATTCTCTGTGAGACAGACATCGTGATTTTGGATAGAATAAATTTCCTTATAAAGGGCCCCTCCTACCTTTCTTATGGCATAGAACTAATGGTCCAATTAGCAGAAATTCTCCCCTGCTTAAAGATAAAGACACTCACATGTTCACAAGTATTTCTCCAATCTAAACAAAGACGTTTCCTTTATTATTACTCTTTATAGCATTATTATTTCATTTCTAAGCCTCTCACTTAACTGGTCATGCGTTTCTCAATGTATTCCAGACATATGGTGTCATTCCTGAAATTAGGTGCCAGAAATTGACTCTGCTTAACCACAAAACAAAAGAAAAATTCTATCAGTGCCCATTTTGACAATTAGTTGAATACCATTCTTAGTCTTTAATGAGTTCTGATTGACCAACACCTCATCTAAATTACTTTTTCTTCCATAGGCCATTGACTCCGGGCTAGTATCAGCCCTTTGAATATTGTTCTTTGCTGAAAACCATTGTTGTGATACTGTTGTTAATGTTTGTTGTAATCTATAAGAGTTTTGATGCTAAACAAGGGAGAAAGATGGAAAATCTTCTTTAATGCCAATACAGCATGAAAAACCCAATAAAGACTTAGTCGTGAATTAGTTTTGACTTGTAGAAATGAATGAATGATCAATGAGTTGCAGAAATTCTACCCAGGTGAAAAGCAGAACAGATGTCTACTCTCTGACTATCTGGTAAAAATGTGAGCTAAGTCACTGGCTATGCATCTGAGAGCTGGAAAATGAATAAGGATGGTAGAAGAAAAAAGAGAGCCTTTGAGCTGTGGTGTTGGCAAAAGTTATTGAATGGACTGCCAAAAGGCCAAAGAGATGTCTTGGAGAAAGCACAACCTGAGAGACAAAAGTGACAAACTTCATCTCACATATTTGGGGCATGTTGTTAGGAAAGGCTGTTCCTTAGAGGAAAACATCATGCTTGGAAAGGCTGATGAAAGAAAAGGAAGACTTTCAACCAGGATTGATTTAGTGACTTCTGCAATGGGCTCAACTGTGTCAGTGATGATGTGGATGGCATAAGACAAGACAGGGTCCAGATATGTAGTTCATAGGGTAGCTATGAACTTGCTTCAATGGTACCTAACAGCAACGATGGATGGTATACATATTTATCATAGTTGGGTGGTCATTCAGTTATCTTGAGCTTCTATAATAGAAATACCACAAGTGAATTGCTTAGGCAAACAGAAGTTTACATTTTCACAGTTTAAGAAACTGGAAGTGAAAAAACAGGACAGTAGTTAAAGAGAAAACTTTCTCTATGTTTTGGCTCTGAGGGAGGAAGGCTCTTGTCTTTGAGTCTGCTCCTGGAATAAATGCATGTGTCTTGGCATCTATGTTCCTAACTCTGCTCCACTTACTCGTTTAGTCTTTTTTCAAATATTTCAAAAGAGTTTGACTCAAGATACATTTTACACTAGTCTTGTTTCAGTAACATAACAGATGCCATCCACTTCTTAATGAGATTACAAATTATACTCATTGTATAGGAGCTGGAACACACTCATAGCTGACCCTCCATTCTAAGTTGCCCATGTTTAACAGGAGCAGCTGCTGGTGGATCTGAGCCACCAGAAAGGCTTGGACTTTGAGTTAGCAGCATAGAGAGTGCAACTCTTCTGTGAACTACTCTGCCAGAGTTACCTTATTCAGCAGTGGTGATTTTGTGTACTATTGAGCCAGAAATGACTCATAGTTGACCTTCCAGTGGGTTTTCAGAGGCAGTAAGTCATACAGGAGAAGATCACCCACTCATTTCCTGTGGAGCAGGTAGTAGATTTAAACTGCTTACCTTTGAGTTGGCAGCACAATTTCTTACCACTGAACCACAGAACTCCCTACTCACAAGCATAGAGGTAAGGACTTAAAACATTTATTTGAGGAGGATGTAATATAATCCATAATAAATGTTAACAGGTTGAGGATTCAAGTCAATAAGAAAGGCTTGGTGATCGGCTTCCCAAAATTAACTACTGAAAACACACTGGAACCCATTAAATACACCTGTGAATTCGCCAGGAATTGTATTAGAAGTCCTGGTGGCACAATGGTTAAAGTATATTGTTACTTACAAAAAAATTGGAAATTTGAAGCCACCAGCTTCTGTTTTGGGGAAAAATGTAGAAGTCTGCTTGCATAAAAGGAGCTCTTGTGGCCTAGTCAGAAGAAGCTGTACCACAATCCTGAAGCCACATCGTTCAAATTTACTAGATGCTCTGCAGGAGAAGGATGGGCAATCTCGTCATTTGTGAATTACTTCCTCTGAAAACCCACTGAAAGATCAGCTATGGATTGAGTCTGACTCAACAGTGCACAACCACAATAGCAATGATAGCTTGCATAATGATTTAGTCTTGGAAGTCCTGTACAACAATTCTGTTCCGTCCTATTGAATTACTGAGTAGATGGGAGTTAGAATTAAGTTGGTGGCAACAATCTGGGTTTTGATCTAATGTTTAGTCCACAATTGATTTAAAACCTCAGGTGTTTGGCATCGTCATATCCAGTTTAAATGGAACAGAGCAGAATATCAGAATAGTCTAATGATATCTACAAAATTAACTACAAATAAAGGGCAGATCTAAAAATCTAAATCTAATGGTATTTGATTCAAGAACTTTGATGATCTTAAATACTACAGTATAAAATCTGCTTATGAACTGTAATTAATGAATTCCAATTAAGCTATCAGTTAGAATTGCCTACAGGAATACGTGCAGAGAGTGAACCTGACGAGGTACTGCTGTTCACAGGGACAAAAGAGGCCAGTAGGTGAGTAGAAAAACAGACACAGTAGTGCCAGGTAAATTTGGGTTTGCCAATTAATGAGTAGATTTGGGGTCTTGATCAAGTGATTTTCTGTGCCATTTGCACTAAACCTTCCAGATTTATTTCTCTGCTCTTATGTACCTTGCTCTGTGCCTCACAAAGTTGAGCTGCAAGGGGCTGTGTCAAAAGATTTACTTGACTTCTGATTTGCCATTTACTTTTCAGGTTAAATTTGAAAACTAGTCCCTGTTGCTGGTTTCATGACAGTGTTCACTGTTCTTTAGCTACTCACTTTGCTGTTAGTTGCTGTTAAGTTGTTTATCTAATGGAAACTTATTCATAACTGAACAATGAAATATTATGTGATGCTGTGCTGTCTTCATTACCGTTAACATGTCTGAGTCCACTGTTGTGCATACAGTGTCCATGTTCTGATTACTAATGGATGTTTGCAGTTGGTATTTTTCATTCTTATTCATGCCAGCTTGGCAAACAAAATTCCAGAAGGCTTTATCCCACCTTCATCATTGGTCTCACTCTATTCTGGAAGGTCATTCTTCCCAAGTTCATTTTTTAATGGTGCCTTGAGTTCTGGTAACATAGTCCTCAGGAAGTTACACCCAAAGGGGGTGCTTCTCCATCAGTTCAAATTCACCAGCACCTCTGAGATAGAAAGAGAGGCAGTTTCCTCTTGTGTGATTTATAGTTTCTGAAAATAGACTGGAAAGTCAGCTTTGAGTCGTTTCTGACTTGACAGCAGTGAATTTGAGTTTTCTCCAACTTGAGGGCCAACCTTCCAGCATTATGTTAATGAAAAAGAAAAATGTCTTGTTCACCAATATAAAGGATATCCTAATCATAGAATTAACACAAAGATGGCTCCTCTGAGGCTGCAGGTCAAATTTATCCATGTTCTCTAACATCTCCACAATTTATGACACCTGCTAGTCTCCTCAAGGAGCTCTTTCACTTTCAGTTTTGGTAATTTATTGAAATAATCACAGGAATCATGGAAATATGATATGCAATAATGTTGTGGTGTTGTACCATTAAGTCTATGCTGACTCTCCAGCAGGTTTTCAGAGACAGTAAATCAAACAGGAGATTGTTCATCCTTCTCCCATGCAACAGCTAGTGGATTCAAACTGCGTAGTTATGGGATTGCAGCACAGTTTCTTACCTCTGGGCCACCAGCTACAATACTTGTGTTAATATAATAGAGAACGATACAAACAGAACAGAAATAGAAACAAAAGCATACACAGGAGGAAATTTGGGAGGGGTCCCAGAACAGAGCCTCAATATCTCATGGGAGCCCACTTGCCCTTCCTGAAAATCAGTGTTCATTCTGACCCATCAGGCAGTTTTAGACATGAAACCAAGTGATGCAACAAGGTGAGCCTGGTCAGCAGCTGCTCCTTAGTTGACTTCCAGTTCCTCCTAGTCAGCCTGAGGAACTGAGCTCCATGCCAGTGTCCATTCTCTGTGGTGATGTCCTGCTTGGGGCATCTCAACTCTCAGAAAGTGCCAGCTCTAAGCTAAAGTTTTGAGTTTTAGCCTCTGATGCCACTGTCTGGGTCTGACCATTGTTACTGCCTCTTCTTTTTTTCTGTCTCACAATTGTTGCTTCTGTCAATGCTACACAATGTTTAAATGATCATTTCTGTTTTGTTCTTATCAATTGGGATGTCTTTGCTGAACCTCCCTAGGTTTTGTCAGTCACTAGGTAGCCTCCCAAGTCAATTCTGCTAAAGCTCTGTTCCTGAGTGAGGTCCCTTATCCAACCCACATATAATTGGTGACAGCACTCCTGCCAAACTGAATAAAGGTCAGCCTTGGCTGGGTGCTGGAACCAGGACTGAAAGATCAAATTGCATTTTATGATGTGATTTCATACCTTGCAGTCAGATATCAGTCTATTGGTGATCCATAGGGTTTTCTCTAGATAATTTTGGGAAATATATCACCAAGCCTGTCTGCTGACTCTTGCCTTTGCAGTGCTAGAGGAATAGATGTGTCACATTAGGACAATCTGCTATCAAGGGTCTCTCCAGAGTCTAAAAAGCAATGATTCCAGTTTAAAGCCTAGAGTTTGCCTGATTCAAGCCATGGCATTTTTGGTTACTTTGCATACATCTGAAAGTTGGAGAGAAAGTAATGCTTTTGAATTGTTGTGTTGAAGAAGAGGATGGAATATACTACAGATTGTCAAAAGAACAAACTAGTCTGTGTTGGAGGAACTGCAAAAAAATGGTGAAACTTATTTTAATCTCCTGTATTTGGGGCACCATGTGAGGAGGGACCAGTCTTTGGAAAAAAAGACATCAATTCGGGAAAAGTAGAAAATCAGAAAGAGAGGAAGACCCTGAACAAGACGGATTGACCAGTGACTGTAACAACGGGCTCAAGCATTTCAGAGATTATGAGGACAGCATAGGATATGCAAGGTTCCTATCTGTTGTTCACAGGGTCTCTATGAGTCATAAGCAACTCTAAAGCACGTAACAAGAGCCACAGAAGAATAGTTTCTAACATCACAGCACCATAAAAGTGACCACAGTATAATGAACTGATAGACAGGTGGTATCTTCATTAAATTCTCTTTAATTTGTCAGTTTGAGTGTCTCTACTACATTTTAGCTAGACCAGATTTATACACATCCCGTGCTGAGTAAAAGTTCCAACTTTAAAACTGAAGCACTGAAGTACTATGAGGTTAAATGAAGAAATGAATGGGCTTGACACTTTCCAAACACATAATAAATGTGTAGCAAGGGAGGGGCAGGGTGATCCCTTTTCATTCTATAGAACGGTAAGTCAACTCACTGACTAAAGCCCACCTGTGCAAGTATTTTATAGGCTTGAAAAGAAAAAAGAATCAAAATGTCATATGAAATCTATATTTCAACCTCCTTTCAGAAAAAAAAAATGGAAGGTCTTGCATTTGGATGAACATGTCCATAGGACTACTCTCAGAGTTAAATTCAATTGTCCTCCTTAAAACCAGGCTTCCCTGGTTAACCTGTGTTCATTAGTTCCTTTTATCCCTCACCTGGGTGTGCACATTTATATTAACTACTTTATAAAGAGTGTAAGATTTGAACTTCTGATCAAAATTATACTCCCCTAGAGAGCATGTCTTCTCTGTACATGTCTAACTCAATACGGTATTTTGTTGAATAAACAATTTTCCTTCTACTCCTTGGTTCACAGGCATTCCCACTGCTGCCATCTCCCACTCCTACTCTAGCCATCTGCTGTTTGAATCATCACAGATTCCATTTCTTCGGATGACTGAAGATGGAGAAAGAGACTCTAGGGGCTTGGCAGAGGGAAGGAGATGGACCAGGAGTAAGATGAGGCTGATACTGGACTTTAGAGGAAGCTGAGAGTATATCTGATTACCATTCTGACACCAAGGAGATACTGTTTGTTCAGTCTTTTAATAGGATCAAAAAGGACGGAGCACTGGTGGTACAATGGGTAAAACACTCACTTGCCAACAAATGGATCAGTGGCGTGAAACTATCGAGTTCCTGCAGGAGAAAGATGTGCCCCTTTAGCTGATATAATTATTTACAGCCTTGGAAACACTTTCATGCAATTCTACTCTCTTCTATAGGGAACTCTGGTGGCCTAGAGACCAGAAGCTGTGCTGCAATCCTTATGGCAAAAATGGTTCAAGTCCACCAGCTTCTCTGTGGAAGAATGATGGGCTATCTCCTCCTGTGGGATTAACTACCTCTGAAAACCCACCTTAGGGTCAGCTATGTGTTGGGTCCAACTTGACAGTACCCAACAACAACAACAACTATGTTCTATAAGGTAGGTATGAGCTGGTTCAATAAGATGTGTTTTAAGCCCTCCTCTCTTTTTACAAACTCTCCAGATCTGAATGCTCCCCAGGTTTGCAGAGTTAACTCTCTTCAAGCTGGAAGCAGAGTCCTGCCCTGCTGCCCAGAACTAATTACCCTTCCTCCGTCCCCCTCAGAGACACCAAGCCAGTGCAATGGCTCTGACAGTTCTGGCAGCATCTCAGGGCCCAGCTCTCGATGTTATGAAGCTGTTAGCTAATGGGGAGGTAATGGCCCAACAGCTGCAGAGCAAGCTCACTCTTCTGCCCTTCTTTAAAACAATGCAAACAGGAAATCCAGGGCTGGCATTCTAGTCTATTCTTCTCTTTTTAGTAGCAACCCAAATGTATTGTCTTCATCCATTGGCTTCTGCCTCACAGTGACCCCATGCAGAGCAGAATTGCTGCACAGGGTTTCCAGAGCTGTGGATCTCATGGCAGCATGTAGCCTCATCTCTCTCTTGAAGCAGCTTGGCATTTTGCAAATGCTGAGAAGCTAGGTGTGTTGGAACCGCCCACCTTTTTGTTAACAGCTGGGTACTCTAACCATGGTATCACTAGGGCTCTTTCCCCCTTTTTATAAATAAGGATCTGGAAATGTCAGCCTCAGTGACTATGCCAGCAGGTGCGCACACTTCAAAGTGGGCACCTGTCACTGGAAGGATAATTGACTTTATCCAACCAATTGTCTCCCTGTTGTAATCAAGCCATTTCATTCAAATGGCTTTCTCAAACTGTTCTTTTGAGTAGGGGAGGAAACTGTGGGTGGTTTGGGGGCTGGTGGATAGCAATTATCCTGCAGAAGGAAGGAGCTCAGGAGAAGGGGTGGTGAGCTCAGAGCTGTCCACTTCTACAGGGCAGCACTAACCCGGGGTGGAATAAATGACAGACTAGGGACTGGCAGGGGAAGCCTGGCTCCCTCCTGACTCCTGTGTGTTTATTTAGGTTGCCTTCTGGCAGCTGACAGATGCTTCTCAGCCTGCACCTTGTTGTCTGCAGCAATTGCTCCCAGGGCCCAGATCCCTAGAGATCCCTGTGCCAAAAAAAAGTTCATTGTTTCACCTCTGGGAACCAGGGTTCAACATTAACCTCCAAAAGGGGAGACAGACTTCAGCTTCTCTGTTCTTCTAAAAAAATTTAACTAATGTGGCCATTCCTTTTTTAAAAAAAATTGGTTTGCTTACAAAGTTTTCTTACATTGTTTCACACTATTCTTCATTCACATTGTGTTTCATACAATCACTCTCATGCATTATGTCTTATAAAATTAATCACCATTGGACCTTGCCCATTATTACCCTGTCTTTTTGCCTGGATCCTTTCCATTTCCTTTCTCCCTTCCCTCCACCCACCAAACCCAGAAAACCTGTGGTTGTGACCTTACCCATTCTCAGCCCTCCCCCACTTGAGTTTCCATACATGGTTTAATAGTTATCCTTCTAATTTTGCAATAAAGTTCTTATGCAGCATTTGTCCTTATGAAACTGTTAGTTCACTCACCATAATGCTCTCCAGTCTCTCCCTAGTTTTGTAGTATTCTTGAAATCGTTGCTCCTAATTGCTGCATAGCCTTTCACTGTGTGAATGTACCACAATTTCTCCATCCTGTGGGGAAGGATGAGAATCTGTCCACCAGGAACCCAAGCAGCCTTAAAATTCAGTGAGCTTCAGATTTCCCAAGGTGAAGCCAAAGCACATGCAGGACTCTGGTGTTGTCTGGAGGGTGCGGTATCCAGTTTTGGAGTCACAGTTAATTACTGAGCCTAGAGGATTCTGGAGCTCCCACGTGCAGGTGTTCACTAACCCAGGGGTCAATCCACCAGTGGAGAAAGATGGATAATCTCTGTGATTTACAGCCGTAGAAACCCTTTCTTTTGCTGACTGAGCATGACGTCTTTTTCCAAGGACTGGTCACCCTCAGAGACATGCCTAAAATGTGTGAGATGAAGTTTCACAATCAGTGTCTCTAAGGAGCACTTGGCTACATTCTCTCCAAGTCACACTTCTTTGTTTTCTTGGTAGTCTATGGATGTTTAGTACTCCTCTCTAGCATCACAACTCAAGGTTTCAATTCTTCTCTGTCATCTTTTTTGTTCTCTGTCTCTCAGACGTATAGAAAGTTTTTGACAAGAAAATGGCTTAGGCCAGATACAACTTAGTCTTTAAACTGACATCCTTTCCCTTTAGCATTTTGAAAAAGTATTTGACTGCAATCTTTCCTAATCCACTTCCTAACCAACATGTCTCTGGAAATTCTGTGAACTTTGATAAATGTTGACAGTTGTAGAGGGGCTTTAGGCCTTTTGTTCATAAGGTGGCTATGAGTCATGCTCGACTCAAAGGCAATCATCATCAACAACAGTACCAACGTTGTATATACATGTGTATATTTATACGTCTGTGTGTGTAGATATTTATGGCTGAGGAAACATGATGGGAAGTCTCTATGAGTTCCAATCAGTCCCTCAAGAGCAATGAGTAGTTTTTACACTTAATAATGATACTCATGTAGGTGACAGTTTCTGGGTGGCACAAATAGTTAAATTTTTCCTGATTTACTAGCTGAAAGGTTGTCAGTTTGAACTCACTCTGAGGAATCACCAGGTACAGGTCTAGTATTCTGTTCCCATAGGTTGCAGTCTTAGAAAAATATCCATGAAGCAGTTCTGCTCTGCACACAGACTTGGCATGAATTGGAGTAAACTCAACAGCAATTAACAACAGCAAAACCAAAGCAACAGACTTTTTGCCCTTTCTACAATCTTCATATATACAACTGATAACATTAGTTGTTCATAAAATGCTTCCACTGTCATCATTAATTGTTCCTGAGTTTTTCCTTCACCCTTGACGGAAGTATGAAGTTTCCTAAGCATTGCATTTACTCATCTCTCTCCCTGTCACTCAATCCTGGCAACCACTAACAAACATTGATCTCTGTCATACTATCGATCATTGTTATGAAATCAGTTCCAACTCATAGTTGATTGTCCTTTGAGACAACCTTGCTTGCAGAAACTGAGGAGAACCCGAAACACTTGCTACAGAAGGTCAAGGACTGTAGTTTTCAATATGGATAAAAGCCCAACCTCAAGAAGACAAAGATCCTCACAACTGGGTCAATTGGCAGCACCATAATAAATGGAGAAGAGATTGAGGTTGTTAACAATCACAGCTTGCTCAACTCCACAAGCAATACTCTTGGCACCAGCAGTCCCGAAATCAAAAGACAAATTGCATTGGGAAAAACTACTGTCAGGCACCTCTCCAGAGAACTGAAATGTAATGATATCAGTCTAGAGACTAAAGTGTACCTGATCTAGACCATGTTCTTCACAATTACTTGCTATGCATCAGAAAGCTGGATGATGCCTTTGAGTGTGGTGCTGGAGAAGAGTCTTAAATATACCAGGAGCCATCAAGAGAACAAACATATATGTCTTAGAGAAGGTGAAGCCAAATTTCTCTTTCCAGGCTAGGATTTTGAAGCCTTGTGTCACATACTTTGGGCAAGTGGCCAGGATAGACTAATTCTTGGAGAAAGACATCATGGTCAGAAGAGTGTAGGGACAGCGCAAGAGAGGAAGGCCCAGGATGAGATGGATTGATACAGTAAACGGGAAGATAGGAATTAGTGTGTCGGAATCAGTGAGATAGGCTCAGGACAAGGTAGGCTTCAGAGCTGCTACGTAGGGTTGCTATGAAATACAGGTGACTCGTTGGCACATAACAACAAAAACAATCCATGAATAAGAAACATTATCCCAGTTATTCAGTATTCTTTGCAGATGTCTTTCGTGACTCTTGTTAGATTATTCCCAAATAGGAAAACTAAACACACCAATATGTTTCATGAATACATATGTGAAAATCCTTAACAAAACCTTGCCCAAAAGAATTCAACAGTACATTTAAAAATATTTCATCATGACAAAGTGGGATTCATAACAGGTGTGTAGGGATGGTTCAACACAAGTAAAACTTACCAGTTTAATTCATTATATCAGCAATACAAAGAAAAAACCCCCTAAGATCCTATCAATTGACTCCGAAAAGTTCTTAAACAAAGTCCATCATCCCTTCCTGATTAAAACACATAGTAAAGTAGAGATTGAAGGGATTTATCTCAACATAGTGAAAAGAATATATGTAAAACCGAGATCCAATATCATTCTCAATGGAGAAAGACTAAAAATGTTTACCTTACAAACACAGATAAGCAAGGATACCCAGTTTTACCACTCCTATTCAATATTATATTGGAAATACTTGCTAGGGCAATATGACAAGAAAAGGAAATAAGAGACATTCATATTGAGAAAGAGATAGGAAATTGTTGCTATATGCAGGCGATAAGATAGTATACACAGAAAACCCCAAGAAGTCAACAAAAAACATACTACTCCTAGTAGACCAATTGAGTAGAGTGCCAAGATAGAAGATCAATATACAAAAATTAGTGGTTTCCCTCTACAGTAACAAAGAAAACACAGATAAAACAACTAAGAAAGAAAGACTTATTTATAATTCTATTTCTTTTTCTATGTAACTATTTATAGTTATATTTATGTCTATTTATAATAGCCAACCACAAATTGAGATGCAAGTTTTTAAGACTCCATATACTTTTCTATGAGTTAGGAGCTAGAATAGAAACATAAATCACAGTATTAAAACAATTTACTAAGATGATCCAT
>NW_006399791.1:16235435-16236859 GCF_000299155.1 Elephantulus edwardii
GGCATCAATTCCTCATCTGTTATAGTCAATGAAATTTCCCCATCATTGAAAATCAAAATTTGGTGTTTCATAAATTATAATCTCTCATTTTTACTCTCTCTTCTCGCTGATCAAAAACACCTTCATTATCATCCAGACACATGGCTGATCTTCCACTGGGTTTTCAGAGACAACATAACAGATTTCCCATATTTCTTCTACAGAGCTCCTGGTGGATTTGAACTGTCAAAGCAAGTGCACTTTTGCATTAGCAGTATGATACCCTATAGTCTATGCTACCGGAGCTTGCTGTTATTTCTGCTAACCTCTAGAAACTTTGGCCTCCATACATTTATATTATTGTATCTTTTATAAAACTGAGATCATATAATAATTCTTTTCTACAAATTCTTTCACTCAGCATAATATCTTCAAATTCTATCCATGTTGTAGTATATATCAAGACTTCATTTCTCTTTGTAGTTGAGTAGTATCCCATTGTCTAACACATTTCATTTATCCATTCATTTGCTGGTAGGACACTTACACTGTTTCCACCTTTGGGCTACTGAGAACAGTATTGCAATGCGCACTCGTGTACAAGTCGCTGTTCCTGTATCTGCTCTCAAGACCCTTGAGTACAATCCTGTTAGTAGAATTGCTAAATCATATATATATGCTTGCTTTAGTGTGTGTATGTAACCACCACCTTGTTTTCAAAATAGCATATTGTTTTCCTTTTATGTTATATGGAATTAATATGAACTTCCTGGCTTCATTTTTTTCTTTTTCATTTGGGGTGACTGTAAAGGAGCAGAGAGCTCTGTTGGCACCCTCTATAGGGAGTTGACCTTTTTCACCAAATGTTTCATAGCATCATATGTTGTTCATAGTGTTAGTATGAATCAGAGCTGACTTGATGACATCCAATAACAAGAAACAACATGAACATGAACATTTTCTCTGAAAACAGACAATTTTACTGCACTTCTGAGTTGGATATTTTTTATTTCTCTTTCTTGTGCAATACTGAATATAAATGATGATAAATTTTTGTTCTAGTTAATTGACATATTTCAAGAGAGAGACACTGCCTGGATGTGCTCATTAAGTTGTACCAAGAAATCTGGAGGACAGCCAGCTGGCCCACTGACTGGAAAAGATCAATATTTGTTCCCATTCCAAAGCAAGGTGACCCAACAGAGTGTGGAAATTATCAAACGATATCATTAATATCACATGCAAGCAAGATTCTGCTGAAAATGATAAAAAAAACGTTTGGAACAATATATCAACAGAGAACTGCCAGATGTGCAGGCTGGATTTAGAAGAGGTCGTGGTACCAGGGATATTACAGCTAATGTTAGATGGATCTTGGCAGAAAGCAGAGAATACCAGAAGAATGTCTATCTGTGCTTCATTGACTATGCAAAGGCTTTTGACTG
>NW_006399791.1:16237673-16239500 GCF_000299155.1 Elephantulus edwardii
ACTGGTCCTTGGAGAGGGACATCATGTTTGGGAAAGTGGAGGGGCAGCAAAGAAGAGGAAGACCTTCGATGAGATGGATCGATTCTGTGACTGGAGTGGTGGGAATAAGTGCGTTTGAGATGGCTAGTTTGGCACAGAATAGAATAGCGTTTAGATCTTTTATAGATAGGGTCGCTGTGAGTTGCAAACGACTCGATGGCACATAACAACAACAACAACAACAACAACAGTTTTCAAAGATAAACTATCAGGTTTCCTCCTTTAGGTAATGTTTATTATTATTTTTTCTTACCTACTCTTAATTATGTTGGGAAATTTAATTTTTATTCATATTTTTCTAAGTTTTTATTTGTTATTTTTTTAAATCCATAGTTTTCTTTTTTCCATATCTCTACTATAAAAATAGATTTAAGTTGTTAATTATTTCATTTTGTTTAGATCAATAATCAGCATCCTTGGTTCCAACAGTAAGGAGACCAGGATATGTATTGCATTGGACAAGTCTACTATCAAGGACTTATACAAAGTACTAACAATGATATCAACTTGAAGACTAAGCCTGATTCATGCCAGGGTCTTTTCGATCACTTCCTATGTTTCTGAGAGCTGAAAAATGAATTAACTATGACAGAAAAAATTGATGTCTTTGAGTTATGTGGTATTGGAGAAGAAAACAGAATATTCCATGGACTGCCAAAAGAACAAAAAGATATGTGTTGCAGAAAATACATCCAGAGTTCTCCTTGGAGGCAAGGATGGCAAAACTTTATCTCACATACGCTGAGTATGTTGCCAAGAGAATCTATTCCAGAGAGGCAAACATTACACATGGAAAGATGGAGAGTCAGCAAGAGAGAAAAACCCCCAACTAGGAGGACTGATTGACACAGTTACTGTAGCAGTGGGCTTGAGTGTGTCATAGATTGTGAGGATGGCACAGGATAAGATAGGATTCAGATATGCTGTTTATAGAGCTACTATGAGTCATATTAAGATGATTCTACACGTGGATTTCACCCAATGAGATGCATAGGAATCAGACTTACTACATTTGTGGAAGAAATAGTTGGAGAAGTTCAATATCAGCAGTAAAAACTAGGCCAGGGGCAGACTGTGGGTCAAATAATTTACTTATATGGAAGTTCAGTTGAGGTCAAAGAAAATGAAATAAGTCCACAGGAACCAAGATATAAATTTAAATAAATTCCATTGGAGTTTCATGATCATCTTAATAATAGTCTTGAGGCATCAAACAATAATGATAGAAGACTATCTGGTTGTGTTGATATCAAGGATATCATCTACCAAGAAAGCAAAAAGTCATTACAAAAACAGAGGAGAAAGAAAAAAAATTGAAATGGATGAAGAGACTCTAAAGATTGCACTGGAATGTCGAAAAGCCAAATCTCAAGGAAAACATGTCAAAGTGAAAGAGGTGAACAGATGATTTCAAAGGGAGTGCGGGAGGACAAAGCAAAGTATTATAATGGAATGTGCAGAGAGCTGGAACTGGAGAAAAAGGGAAGAACTTGCTCTGCATTTCTCAAGCTGAAAGAAATGAAAAATTTAAGCCTCGTGTTGTAATGTTGAATGATGCTATGGGTAATATAATGAATGACCCAAAAAGCATCAAGGGAAGATGGAGGGACTACACAGAGCCACTGTACCAGAAAGAATTGATTGATTGACACTGAAAAATTTCAGAAAGTACCATATGAACAGGAGCCAATGGTAATGAAAAATTATCCCTCTATGCCGATGACATGATAGTATACTTAGAAAACCCTAAAGACTCAGCAAGAAAACTATTGGACGTAGTTGACCAAT
>NW_006399791.1:16255412-16258053 GCF_000299155.1 Elephantulus edwardii
TAGGCAAACCTTTTCACCCCTGGACTAACAGGCAATATTATGATAGGCAGAGAAAAGATTGAAACTGCCAATGATTTTATCTTGCTTGAATCCACAATCAACACCGTTGGTACCAGCAGTCAGAAGTTTAGGAGAGCAACTGGGAAAGTCTGAAGTTAGGGACTGCTCCAAATTACTGGGAGCTGAAATGTTTGAAGACTAAAGTGTGCCTGATTCAGGCTCCTTATAGTCTTTTCGGTCACTCGTTATGCATCTGAGAGCTGGGCAGTGACTAACGATGACAGAAGAATCGGTTTCTTTAAGCAGTGGTGTTGGACAAAAGTACTATGGACTTCCAAGAGAACAAACTGATTCATCTTGAAGAAAGTGCAACCAAAAGTGATACTTGTAGGGGCTTACTTCATCTTTATGATGAAACTTCCTATCTCACACTTTAGGCCTGCTGATAGGAGAGGCTACTCCTTGGAGAGAAAATCATATCTGGAAAGGGTTGGTGAAAGAGAGGAAGACCTTCCGTAAGATAGATTGACACAGTGACAGCAGCAAAGGGCTCATATGTGCCAGAGATTTTGAGTATGGCACAGGATAGGACAGGGTTTGGATCTGTTGTTTACAGGGTTGCTATCGGTCATACTTGACAGCACCTAACAACAACAACAACCTTTAAAAATTCAGTATTTCTGATATGGCCCTGTGATAAGAAAAATATCAGGAGTATCATATTTGAGAAAATCAGAAACTCAGACGTGGATCATGCTAACTTTTAAAAATAAGATTATCGCAAATAACACTTACGTAAAATAAGTATTGTTTTAAACAAACAAACCAAAACCTCCTATAATTTCCGAGACAATTGTTTCACTCCTACAAACCCACTTAAGAGAACAAATGTCTTTGTCTTAGAGTCAAACACAATGTGACACAGGTGTATATTTTAAGGCCAAATGATGATGGGGAAAATAGATCATTGTCTTTGTTGATGACTAGGGGAGAATAATTTGATCATCTCCACTGAGTCATTAAATCAGAGAAGTTGCAAAATATTCTGTAAATTGTATATGCAAATTGCCTTTGATAACACCAGCACGCAATCTTCTCTGGAATCTAATAAAGCAAATGTTTTGGGTCTACCCGGAACGATTTATGCAGCAGGACCACCATGAAAGAAATTATATCTGAGATGATAATAAATGATATGAAAGTACTTAAAACATGATAGCATTATAATGACTTTAGTGTTAAGTGCTACAGGTGGGTTTTTTTTTAGTTCTTTCTTTATTAGACAATTCTGTCTCTTAATATTTTCAGTCCTTCTCTTTTAAAATGTTTAACCTATTCAGCCATGATTACATTCCTTCCAACATGTTTATTTATTTTTATGATTTAATATGACTACCTTACTCTGTCCTTGCAGTCCAACATAAAATGAACTGCCCCGAGTACCAAATGACCACTTGCTGTCAAGCAGATTCTGAAGCTTGAATGGCTAAGCCCTGTGTATTGGAGCAGGACTGTGCTATGCAGGCTTTCAGTGGCTGACTTTGTGGAAGTAGATTGCCACACCTTTCTTCCAAAGCACCACTGAACCCAGAACCTTGAATTTTTCAACTTGATTTTAATCCAGCAGCTGAGCACATTAATCATTTCCACTACTTGTGAACTCCTTCCTCACTACCAAAAACAAACACACAATCCTAAACTGCCTGTCACATCTGTCTCCTATGGAGAAGATATGCTGTAATCTAAGTATGCAAATCATGTATTCTGGTTACTTGGAACCTATGACCATTTCATTAGCACCATCATGCCAAGCGCTTAACCACTGCAACACTAGAGCTCCTTTTCCTACTACCCCTCTCACATCAAATGCATTACTGTTGAGTCAATTACCATTTATACTGGCCTTCCATTGGCTGTCCATGGTTGTAAGTCTTTAAAAGGAAGAGATTCACTCTTTTTCTTCTCTGAAGCTGGTTCTGAACTTAAATTGCCAGGTTGGAAGGTTAAAGACTAATCTACAAGTAAACTTCTAGGTCAATTGGCATAATCTAGTATATAAAGATAATCTCTACATCCTAGTTGGTGAGTAACATCTGGATTTAAAAACCTTTTTTTTTTTTTGCAAGGGCAAGAGGGGATTTATTTCAGATTCGAATCCGGGCCGAAAAACTTTTGAGCATCTCTGTAAGATAAAACTATTGGTCTCTTTAACACCCAGAGCAAAGAAGAAATAAAGAAGAAATTATTCTAAAAGATAAACAACCCGCATGGACCACAACCTTCTCTAGCTTGAGATCAGAGGAACGAGATGGTAGCTGAGACCACGAGGTGGAGCTAGGTAGTGCAGGGAGCAGTATGGTGCCTCTGACTGCCCAATGGGCAGTGTAGGCAATCATCCAGGTAGTTACTGGAGGAGGAGGAGGGGAAACAAAGCGTATTTCTCTAGTTTCTGGTAAGTAGTATTGGTGCCGGCTCACTCCTTGGGGAGTGCAGCTGGCAATCTGAGCCCTGCCTCCACCCAGTGCATGATAGATCTGTAGTCTAATACCAGTATCTCCACATGTCCCCTCTTCAGATTGAGAAACCAAATATGCAAAGACAACTGTTAGCATTTTGTTATTTGTGTGTGTGTGTGTGTGTG
>NW_006399791.1:16258373-16280025 GCF_000299155.1 Elephantulus edwardii
CCTAAACCCTGCTCTAAACTATGTCAATTTTTTGTCTCTGACACACCTACCCCTTTTACCCCAGTCACGGAATCAACCCATCTCATCAAGGGTCTTCCTCTCTTGAGCTATTTCATACTGTTGTTGTTGCTGCTGTTATGTGCCATGGAGTCACCTGCGACTCATAGTGACCTTTTGTACAATGTCCCTAAACCCTGCTCTGTCCTGTGCGAGTATCACTGTCTCTGACATACCTACCTTGATTACCCTAGTTACTGAACTAATCCACCTCATAGAGGGTCTTTCTCTCTTACACTGTCCCTCCACCATCCCAAGCATGACGTCCCTCTCCAAGGATTGGCCCCTCCCTGCAACATGTCTAAAGTGTGTCAGACAAAGCTTCAGAATCCTTGCCTCCAAGAAGCAGCCTAGTTTAACCCTCTCTAGGATGAACCTGTTCATCTTCTTAACAATCCATGGTATGTTCAAGACTCTTTTCCAACACCTCAGTTCAAAGGCATCAATTCTCCTTCTATCATCCCTAGTCATTACACAGCTCTCTAATGCACAGCTAGTGATTGCAAAGACCATGGCCTGTATCAGGCACACCTTAGTCTCCAGAGTGATATCATTGCTCTCCAGTACTTTGGTGAGATCTCTAACAGCAGACTTCCCATCACAATATATCTTTTAATTTCCTGACTGTTGGTGCCAAGAGTTTTGACTGTGAAGTCAAGCAAACTAAAGCTGTTGACAGTCTAAATCTCTTCACTATCAAGCATGATGCTGCCAATTGACCCAGTGGTGAGAATCATTGTTTTCTTGCTATTGATCCTCAATCCATATTGAAGGCTGCATTCTTTGACCTTCTGAAGCAAGTGCTTCTGGTTCTCCTCAGTTTCAGCAAGCAGGGTTGTATCATCTGCATAACTCAGATTGTTGATGAATCTTCCTCCAATCCTGATGCCACATTTCTCCTCATACAGCCCAGCCTCTCAGATAAACTCTTCTGTATATAGATTGAAAAGGTATGGGGATAGGACACATCCCTAGCCGTACACCCTTCCCAATTTTGACCCATGCAGTGTTTCTTTGCTTTGTTCTGATGACTGCCTCTAGCACAATCAAGTGTTCTGGGATTCCCATTCGTCTCAGAGTTAGCCACAGTTTGTTGTGATCCTCACAATGCCTTTGCATAATCAATGAAACACAGCATAACATTCACTCCTCTGGTATTCTCTACTTTCAGCCAAGATCCATCTGACATTAACTACAATATCCCTAGTACAACGACCCTTTCTAAACCCAGACTGTACTTCTACGAGTTTTCTGTCTGCTGTTCCAGTTGTTTTTGAATAATCTTTAGCAGACTCTTGCTTGCATGTGATATCAATGATATTGTTTGATAATTTCCACACTCTGTGGGATCACCTTTCTTTGGAATGGGAACAAATATAGATCTCTTCCAGTCATTCTGCCAAGTGGTTGTCCTCCAGGTTTCTTGACACAACTTGGTGAGCACATCTAGGGCAGAATCTGTTAGTTGAAATACGTCAATTGGTATACCATCAATTCCTGGGGGCTTCTTCTTAGCCAATTCTTTCAAAGCAGTCTGAACTTCTTCTTTCATCACTCTAGGCTCTTGCTTACATGTTATTTCATGAAATTCTTCTGTGTCTGCCAATTCCTTTCAATACAATGACTCTGTATGCTTTTTCCATCTTCTTTTAATACTTCCTGGATCATTTAATATTCTGGCCATAGTATCCTTAAGTATTGCAACTCGAGGTTTGAATCTGTTTTTCAGTTCCTTGAGCTCGGAAATGCTGAGCAAGTTCAGCCCTTTTTATTTTCTGACTCCAGCTCCTTGCACATTTCATTGTAATACTTTGTCTTCCCTCACTGTCTTTTGAAATCTGTTCAGCTCTTTAGCATCTTGAATTCTTCCCTCTGCTTTAGGTTCTTGGTACTCTAGTGCAATATGCAGAGGTTTTTGTTTTTTTTTCTGACATCCATTTTGGTCTTTTCTTTCTCCGTCTTTGTAATAACCTTTTGTACTCTTCCTGAATGATAATCTTGATATCCTCCCACAACTCATCTGGTCTTCACTCACTGGTACTTAAGGCCTCAAACCTGTTCCTGAGATGGTTTTGAAATTCAGATGGGTTAGATTCAAAGTCATATTTTTATTCCCGTGGAATCTATTTCATTTTCCTTAGCTTCAGCTTGAACTTGCATATGAGTGTTGGTGGTCTGTTCCACAATCAGCACCTGGCCTAGTTCTCACAGCTGATAGTGAACTTCTCCAGTGGTTCTTTCCACAGATGTAATCTGATTCCTATGCATACCATCAGGTGGAATCCATGTGTATAACCTGTGTTTATGTTTCTTATAAAATGTATTTGAAATGAATAAATTGTTGATTGTACAAAATTCAATCATTCCATCTCCAGCTTCATTTCTGTTACCATGTCCATATTTTTCAACTACTGATCCTCCTTCTCTGTTCCCAACGTTTGCATTCCAGTCACCCATTATTATTAATGATCTTGTAGTGGCATATAGAATCATTAATTTTGCATGTGGTTTTCATGCAATTTATCTCTCTATTAGGTTAAAACAGTCTGTTATATTTTGGTAGGACCTTGCCATCTTCTCCTTACAAAGTTTCATAACTATACCTCTTATTCACCTTTTTTAGTTCTTGTTTATGGATCACATTTCTGATTCCATGTTTTCAGTCTTTTAAATTATTTGATAATAATTTTTCTTAGTTTATATCTTTCATCAAAGTGATGAGTGATGCTTTCATCCTGTGTCTCAACCTATATTTGCTGTTTATTGAACCCATTTCTATTTCTTATCAGTTTCTTAGGATGACAGAAGAATTAATGTCTTTGAGTTCTGGTGCTGGAGAAGAATATTGAACATACCATGGACTACCAAGAGAACAAACAAATCTATCTTTGAGAGGATGAAGCCAAATTCTCCTTGGAGGCTAGGATTTTGAAGCTCTGTATTTTGGGCCCGTGGCCAGGAGGGACCAATCCTTGAGGAAACATCATGTTTGAAAGAGTGGAAGGGCAGCAAAGGAGCAGAAGACCCTGCATGAGATGGATTGACACAGTAACTGGGGTAATGGGGGTAAGTGTGTTGGAGTCAGTGAGACTGTCTCAAGATAGGACAGGGTTCAGAGCTGTTTTACTTAGGATCGCTATGGGTCAGTGGCACAAAACAACAACCATGGAATCGGAAGCAACTCTTAGATGACCATCTAGCAGATATTTAGAAGCAGTAACAGGCAATAAATCCACGAGAAAAAATTGCCCTTCTCCCTCCCTTTGAACAGCTCGTGGATTTGAACTGTGTGCCTTTGGATTGTGAGAACAACTTCTTAGCACTGTTACCAGAATTTCATAAGGCTGTTCTCTTGTTGTTGTTGTTATTGACATGCCATCATGTCAAGCATGACTTATAGTGACCCTATGCACAAAAGTCCTTAAGCCTTTCTATAACTAACATTTATCAAAGTTCATAGAGTTTCCAGTTATTTAAGAAGTGGATGCCACTGCTGCTTCCAAGTTTTTAAAAATTTCCTTGATTCTTGTTTACCTAGAATTCTCCTAATTTTGCATTGTATTTGAGGAACAATTTTTCATAATACATGTTTATTAATTGATATTTTTTCTTTCAGGTTTTTATATCCCATTTCTTTCTTACTTGACATAGTTTCTTCTGAGAAATCAGAGTTTAGTCTTATTAATTCCCTTTTAAGGGGGGGCACTTTGATTTCTCCCAAGCTACTCACATGATTCTTTCTTTGGCTATAGAAAGAGTTATTAGGATATTTTTAATCATTTTATTTTGTGTATGGAGTTCATTGAATGGATTGTATATGAGTTCATTGAATGAATAACTTTCCATATTTCATGATATCAGGATATGATCTTAACCAGCAAATTTTCCAATATTGTTTTCCTTTCTGTTTTTGTTATTGTTGTTGTGGCAGTGGGCCCCTCCTTTTCTAAGATTCCTATCATGCATAGGTAAATCTGCTTGGTAGTGTCTGACATAATCTTAACACTTTCTTAATATTTTTCAGGTGTTTTTTTTTTCTGAATATTCCTCAATTTAGCATCAAGAGATCTCTTCTCTTTTTGGCTAATTCTATCTTTCATTGATCCAGTCCTGTTCCTATTTCCTTCTTTTGAGTTGTTGTCTATTTTCAAAATTTTGTTAATTATCTTCTAGATTTTTAATTGCTATTTTTGTATGGTTCTGTCTATTTTCACTACTTTGGTTTTTTTATTACTTTCTTAATTATTTTCTAATTTTGCCTGTACTTTCCTTCATCTCTTAGAAAATTCTTTTTTGCTAGTGATCTTTGCACATTTTGTTACATTATTTTACTTTGTCTTATTCAGAAGGCCACATGTGTGTTAGAGCAGGATAATTCACTATAGTATTTTCAATAGTGGATTTTTTCCTGAAGCACTTTTTCAAGCCTTTCTCCAAAGGGCCTCACAGTGGACTAAAATCTCCATCTTAATAGTTAGTAGTGGAGCATAGGAACTATTTGTAGCACCAAAATATTCTTAAATACGTATTAATGTTGTTCCCTTTAACACATTCCCCTCCTATTGTGCTAGAATGGTATTCTGATTGTTTACTTTTACTACATATTTTTCTTGTTATTTTAGCAGGAATTTGCACAGAATTTGTGGTTTTTAATGTAAACATATTTTTGTTTCGTCACATTTATTATAATCCCATCAATGTAACAGTAGTCTCCCTTTCTTGAGTACTCGTCTTTCTTGAGTTTATCATTTTCCTTTTATCTTTTTTTCTCATACCTTTTGACATTTTAATCCTTATATCTGGATGAATAAATACTACCTTTCCCATATAATGGGGTTAGTTTAATGAATACATAATTATATGTATATACACACACTCACACAAACATGAGTGTAGTAGAACATGCTGTGATAAAGTTACAAAAACTTCTTACTCATAACCAACCATGTTGTTGTTGTTATGTGCTTTTGACTCACCTGTGACTCATAGCAACTGTATATGTAGAGGGAATAAATCACTAGGCTAGGAAGCTCAGGAACATAGTCTCAGAGGATTCCAGTTCAAATTCTATAACACAATCCACAATATTGGAGACAATATTCTCCATCTCCACTTGCTACTTTTGTGAGCAGTAATTGAGTTCCTAAAAGTTTGTAAATGGTCACCTACTGCTTCGAAGAAACTACTGCTCATTCCTTTCTAGAGCAAAGAAGACTGAGGAAATTCAAAGATACAAAATCCAATGAGTCCAAAGAACTAGTGAAGTGCATGGACTCCCTGCCTCTATAACCCGAAATGGAACTATTGGTGTCCACTCTGATAGGTATCACAATACAATCTCAACAGAGAGAGAGAAAATGTGGAACAAAACTCAAGTTACAAAAAAAGGCAAAGCTGGCTGGTATAATAAAGACCAATGGGATTCCTTGGACTTTGGAACTTGGATATTCTTCAAGTCTTCAAACTGAACCCTTATGACTCAACTCTCAGCCAAACTATAGGACTATATTGTTGTGTTCTGTGTTGTTGATTCAGACTGATTCATAGCTGACCCTCCGGCAGGTTTTCAGAGGAAGTTAATCAAACGGGAGGAGATTGTCCGTCCTTCTCCCACAAAGCAGCTGATGGATTTGAATGGCATTCTTTTGGGATTGCAGCACAGATTCTTACCACTAGGCTGTCAGCGCTTCCTATAGAGGACAATAGTACCAAGAAAGTGTGTCCTTGTTATCTCTCTTTCTTTAGAGAATGTATCTTAAAGGTATTTTTTTCCTTGGAGTAGTAGAAGGAACATAGGTTTTCTAGCTGCATGGTTATCTCCAACATTATACTACTCTTGGATGAGGGAAGAGCAACCAAGTCTATATTGGAAGAAATGAAATCAGAATCTACTTAGAAGTGAGGCTATTGAGACTACATCTCACACACATTGGACATATTATAAGGAGAGGCAAGTCCTTGAAGAAAGATATCATGCTGGAAAAAAGTAGAAAGTGAGAATACAAGGAAGAACCTCAATGACATGAACTGATAAAGTGACTGCCACAATGGATTCATGCACAGTGTAGATTTATGAGGATGGTGCAGAACCATTCTGTTGAATGTAAGATCTCTATGAGTCAGAACCCCCCTGGCAGCACCTAACAACTACAACAGCATATAAGGTTTGGCTTTCTTAGCTGCTAATCCAAGATTGTGATGGCGTTATGCGTTACAAATTGATTTTGAATTATACCAAGTGCGTAGTATACAGCCTAACTACCTCATAAGATTTTCTATACTGGAATCTTTATAGGACTGAATCTCTAGGTCTTTCTCCCATTAAATCATTGGTTGGATTTGAACTATTAACCTTTGGGTTAGCATTAAACTGCTTAACTTTTAGAGTCACCTGAAGAGGGTTCACTGAGGTAACATAAGACTCCCTCTCCTTTCAGCTCCCATATTCTTATAAACACTACCTAAAACCCTACCATGCAATTGATTACAACTCTTGGTGACCCTGTATCAGGTTTCTGAGGCTGTAAATCTTTACAGGAGGAGAATGCCCTTCTTTCTCTCCACAGAACAATTAGTGGATTTGAACTGCTGACCTTTCTGTTAGTTGCCCTCCATTGAATGCCTCACCATTGAAAGAAATTGAAATCTGTTGATCAGTTTAGATACAGGGATTGTGATAGTGCAATGTGTGATGTATCAAGATTGTTGGCAATAGCTATAGCTATAGATCTTGTCCCACATTGTTACTATAGAGTTAAGCAGACTGATTTTATGCGCATCACTAGATTCTGAGACTCATGAGATAAAGGCCATTTCATTCTTATTATTTCTAGGGCTTAACTCAGTGCCTGGCATAATGAGAATATCATTGTATGTACATTGAAGGGAGACATTTAGCATAAGACCTGGATCACATAAGATGATCAGTGGATTATTGTTTCCTTCCAAAGGTAATAGAACCAACTGTCAACAAAGGAAGTCTAATCTTAACAGTATGTACTTTAAAACTATTTGCACCTTCTAGGAATGATTATTGAGAAAGTGACTATAAAATATTTCTGTTGCTGTTGTTGTGTGCCAGTGAGTCAGAACCAACCCATATGTTGAGAACCCAGCATGTTCTCAGAGGGAGAAATCACATACAAGGAGGTTCACATCCTTCTCCTATGGAGCAGCTGGTGGATTCAAACCAAGTGCCTTTGAGACTGCAGTGCAGCATCTTGTCACTAGACCACAATCACATAAATAGAGTTGATATCACACAGTTGAGGGTTTCCGGGAAGAATGTGTCATCAGGATTGGAGGAAGACTCATCAACAACCTGCATTATACAGATGACACAATCCTGCTTGCTGAAACTGAGGAGGATCTGAAGCGCTTGCTGCAAAAGGTTGAGAACTGCAGCCTTAAATACACATTGAAGCTCAACATCAAGTAAACAAAAATTCTGACCACTGGGCTGATTGGTAGAATCATGATAGATGGCAAAGAGATTGAAATTGCTAACAGCTTGAGTTTGGTTGACTCCACAATTAACACTCTTGGTACCAGCAGCCAGGAAATCAAAAGGTGAATTGCATTGGGAAAGTCTGTTGTCAGGTACCTCTCCAGAGCACTGAGTGCAATGATGTCAGTCTGGAGATTAAGGTGTGCTCAATCCAGGCCATGGTCTTAGCAATTACATGCTATGCATCAGAAAGCTGGACAACAATGAGCAATGATAAAAGGAGAATTGATGTTTTTGAGCTGTGGTGCTGGGAAAAAGTACTGTATATGCTAGGAGAATAAACAGGTTTGCCCTAGAAAGGGTGAGACCAGGCTACTTCTCAGAGGCAAGGATTTTGAGGCTCCACCCAACTTAATTTGAGCATGTCACAAGGAGGGACCAGTCCTTGGAGAGGGACATCATGCCTGAGAGGGTGTGGGGACAGTGCAAGAGAGGAACGCCCTCAATGAGATGGATTGATTCATTGACTGGGGTAATGGGGATAGGTGTGTCAGAGACAATAAGATTGGCTCAGGATAGAGCAGGGTTCAGAGTTGTTGTTCATAGGGTCCCTATGAGTCATAGGTGACTCGATGGCAAATAACAACCACAATCCAAGTCTGCTATAAAATGACCATTACATTCCTTCTTCACTTTTCACTTTTAATACATTGTAGGTGAAGTGGAGAATTTGCAGACACAATCGTCAATATTTCTCAGTAAGAATCCTGGCTCCTTTGTAATTATATTACCTTTTGCATGATAATTTTTATGGAACCCTATAATATCCCTTTCCTCTAATTAAAAACATCACACAGTGATGAGGCCTAACATTTGAAGCCAGTTGAGTGAACAAAAAAATGAGCAGGATACAGAAGCAGTCTAACTGGACATTTCTCTGAGTTGAGATATTCTTTTATATGTTGGTATGTGGTCATTTATGTGGCAATAGCCGCCTTTTTTGGAAAGGTCAGTCTGGGAATGTATTAAATGGTAACATTTTCTATTCCCACATGTCACTGATACCTCTTGGAAACATTTTTTTAACTGTAAAATAAGTAGGAACTGTTTTATCAATAGTAGTTTGTGGATTGAAGTTATGAGTAACTCTTCTTAAATTATTGTTTTTCATTTCTTTGTTTTTTTATTATTAATTTTAATGAAAGTTTACAGAGACTTTGGATTTTGATTCATTCACTATAGCATTTTTCTCCCTGCCCAACTTTCCCCCCACCCCAGTTCACTCTTCTCTTTGAAAAGTAAAAGAAAAATTCTTTCACTGTTATACAATTCCCCCCCACCCAAGTCCACTCCACTAAGCAGCCTTCATTCTGGACTCCTGTCATGACAATAATACCTAATCATATACCCCTTTTAAGCAGTTCTTTTCCTCATCTGTTTCAATGCAGTATAAATAACTTATCCCCCCGTCTCAGTCCCTAATGAGTTAGTCATCACCTCATGGTGATCTTGTGTAAGACTGAATAAAATGTTACTCTGTCTCTTGTGTCTTTCCCATGATCTGTTGGTGATTGGAATATTGTTCTCCATAATATTTTGATAGATTTTTTTTTACATGGAACAGCAGGTCTTTATCTGTGTTAGTCTGAAAACTACCGAAATAGCAATATACAAGCATGAAGTCCACTGGCTAGAAATTAAACCTCAATTGGTCTTCCTTGTGAAAGGCCAGAATTCTACTGCTGGACCACCACTACTGGTGAATAACCATTAGATGATTACTTTGTGTTTCAATGATGTTGTTAAATGGAAGAAGCTGATTCAATTAAATATAGTTCTGTTTCTGCAACATCAGACATACATTTTCAGATCTCACACAATCAAACATCCAATTACAAGATAATAAAACAGTGAATTCCATTCAAAACTTGAGGTAGAATGTACAGGGAAGGGAAAATATTTTCCATAAGAGTGTAAATTGCGGAGGATGGTTGGCTTTGGTTTAAATTCTAAATGTTGGTAAATCTGGGCAATTCATCCCTATCAGCCCCTCCTTTACACACTGGGGTTAACTTTTCCATGTTGACCCTCTCAGATCTTCTGTTCATTTAATGAAGACAAATTTTCTAATCCTGGTTTCATTAACATTGGCCTCTCGAGTCTGATTTAGCTAGGATGACTGTGATAATATGCAGAATTTAATAAGGAAGGGAAATAGCTAGTTACGTGTGTTATGAAAGGAAGTCAGGAAGTGCCTGGAAAAGAGAGACATGGTAAATCTGAGCCACACGTGGCAGTGTGGGGTACTGCGCCTGCAAGAGTGAGTGGGCATTTAAAGGTCTCCTCCAACTAGTACATGTCCCAGATTTTACCTGCACTTTTCCTTTCTGATATCTCAAGTTGTTATGCCATTTATTTCTTACTTTTTAAAAAGTATTGTAAACAAGATGCAATATAGCATTTACTGATTTAATGCTTTTCTCATGTACACTTTAGTGATAGTGATTGTGTTAATTATATCATACAACCATCATAAATCAGGATGGGAAGAAGACTCCTCAACATCTTGTGATATGTAGATGATGTAACTTTGCTTACTGAAACCGAGAAGGTTCTGAAGCACTTGCTGCAGAAGGTCAAGAATTGTAGCCTTTGATATGGATTGAAGTTCAACATGAAGAAGACAAAAATTCTCACCACTGAGCCAATTGGCAGCACCACGATAGATGGAGAAGAGATTGACATTGTTAACAATTTCAGCTTGCTCGGCTCTACAATCGACACTCTTGGCACCAGCAATAAGAAAATCAAAAGGTGGATTGTATTGGGGAAGTCTTCAGTCAGGGACCTCTCCAAAGTGCTAAAGAGCAATCCTTGAAGAAGGATATCATGTGTAGAAGGGTGGAGGGACAGGGCAGGAGAGGACGTCCCCCATGAGATTAATTGATCCAGTAACTGAGGTAATGGGGGTAGGTGTGTCAGAGAGTATGAGACTGGCTCAGGACAGGGCAGGCTTCAGAGCTGTTGTATGTAGGGCCACTGTGAGATGCAGGCAACTAGCACACAACATTTTCTGTCACCATAAACAGAAGCTCAGTGCTTCCTCTATACTGACTCTCTTCTTCCTTCTCTACTGTTACTGGTTGCTTTGCTGTTAATTGTTTCCCTCTTGTAGATGTCAGCACCATGTTACAAAGAATTACTCCATAGGGATTGTTTAGCTATACTCCTAATGAAAGCAGATGACCAGCTATTTCCTTATGTAAGCTGATAAGTGGTACCTTCAGGACAGTAACAATCAAGTCCAAACCATCACCTGACTAACCATTCATACACTCCCATCACTGCACATTTATCTATTGCCATTGAGTCGCTTGCAACCCTAAACCCTGCTCTGTCCTGTGCCAATCTCATTGTCACCGACACACCCACCCCAATTACCCCAGTCACTGAATCAATCCACCTCATAGAGGGTCTTCCCCTTCTGTGCTGTCCCTCCACCCTCACAAGCATGATGTCCCTCTCCAAGGACTGGTCCTTCCTTGCAACATGTCCAAAGTATGTCAGATGAAGCCTCAGAATCTGTTTTATTTAGCCATTCTCATATTAATAAACATTAATGTCTCTTTTGGCTGTTCTGAATAGGTGTTATTTAACTTTTGAAAAAATAATAAATGAAATAAATTCTAAATAGCAAAGAGTAAGACTATGTAATCTTGTGAACAGTTGTTGTTGTTATGTGCCAAGTTGTTTGCGACTCATAAAGACACTATGTACAAGAGCTCTACAAGCTGTTCTATCCTGTGCCAACCTAGCCATCTCAAATGCACTTATTCCCACTGATCCAGTCACAGAATCGATCCATCTCATCGAAGGTCTTCCTCTTCTTCGCCGCCCCTCCACTCTGCCAAACATGATGTCCCTCTCCAAGGACCTGTCCCTCCTTGCAATATGCCCAAAGTATGTCAGACAAAGCTTCAGAATCCTTGACTCCAAGGAGCATTCCGCCTTCACCTTCTCCAGGACAAACCTGTTTGTTCTCCTAGCAGTCCATGGAATATTCAACACTCTTCTCCAACACTACAGCTCAAAGGCATCAATTCTCTTTCTAGCAACCCTATTCACTGTCCAACTCTCTAATGCATAGCACGTAATTGTGAAGACTATAGCCCGGATCAGGCACACCTTAGTCTCCAGCCTGATGTCATTACTCTTCAGTACTCTTGAGAGGTCCCTCACAGCTGACTTTCTCAATGCAATTCATCTCTTGATTTCCTGGCTGCTGTTACCAAGAGTGTTGATTGTGGAGCCAAGCAAACTAAAACTGTTAACTATTTCAATCTCTTCACCATCCATACTGATGCTGCCAATTAGGCCAGTGGTGAGAATCTTTGTTTTCTTGAGGTTGAGCTTCAGTCATATATACGAGGCTGCAGTCCTTGACCTTCTGGAGCAAGTGCTTCAGGTCCTCCTCAGTTTCAGCAAGCAGGGTTGTGTCATCTGTATAACGCAGTTTGTTAATGACTCTTCCACCAATCCTGATGCCACATTCCTCTTTGTACAGCCCAGCGTCGTGCATGATCTGTTCTGCACGCAGATTGAAAAGGTATGGAGACAGAATACATCCCTGACGGACCCCCTTCTTCATGTTGAAGCATGTAGTGTCTTCTTGCTCTGTTCTGATGACTGCCTCTTTGTCCAAGTACAGGTTTCACATTAGCACAATCAAATGTTCTGGGATTCCCATTCTTCTCAGAGTCAGCCACAGCTTGTTGTGAACCACACAGTCAAAAGCCTTTGCATAGTCAATGAAGCACAGATAGGCATTCTTCTGGTATTCTCTGCTTTCTGTCAAGATCCATATAACATTAGCTATAATATCGCTAGTATGGCGACCTCTTCTAAATCCAGCTTGCACATCTGGCAGTTTTTTGTTGACATATTGTTCCAAACGTTTTTGGATAATTTTCAGAAGAATCTTGCTTGCATGTGATATTAATGATATTGTGCAAAAGTTTCCGCACTCCATTGGGTCACCTTTCTTTGAAATGGGAACAAATATTGATCTTTTCCACTCAGTTAGCCAGCTGGCTGTTCTCCAGATTTCTTGGCACAACTTAGTGAGCACATCCAGGGCAGTGTCTGTCTGTTTAAATATGTCAATTGGTATGCCGTCAACTCCTGGAGCCTTGTTTTTTGCCAATTCCTTCAGAGCAATTTGAACTTCCTCCTTCATCACCATAGACTCTTGCTCATATGTCATTTCATGAAATTCTTCTGTATCTGCCAACTCCTTCTGATACAGTGATTCTGTGAATTCTTTCCATCTTCTCTTGATACTTGCTGTGAACAGTTAGAAAGCATAATAATTTTCATGATGTGCTGAAAGCTCTCTGAGAGAGCTGTGTGATGCCCTTCCATCATCTTTTTTTTAATTTTTTTTTATTCTCGGGCTCTTTTACAACTCTCCTACTACAATTCACATTCACCTTTTCCATTAACTGGTAAGTATAAAACCATTCATTGAATGGCTGACACAGAAGAATTTCATGAAACAACTTAAGAGCAAGAGCCTGCAACCATGAAGGAAAAAGTTCAAGCTCCTCTGAAGGAATTGGCAAAAACAAGGCCCCAAGAATTGATAGCATACCGATTGACATATTTCAACAAACAGATGCTGCCCTGGATGTGCTCACCAAGTTGTGCCAAGAAATCGGGAGGACAACCACTTGGCTAATTGACTGGAAGAGATCTATATTTGTCCCCATTCCAAAGAAAGGTGACCTGACAGAGTGCAAAAATTACCAAGCAATGTCATTAATTTCACATGCAAACAAGATTCTACTGAAAATTATCCAAAAACAGCTGGAACAGAACATCAGCAGAGAAGTGTTAGCTGTGAAGGCTAGGTTTAGAAGAGGTCATGGCACTAAAGACATTATTGCCAGTGTCTGATGGATATTAGCAGAAAGCAGAGAGTACCTGAGAAATGTCTATCTGTGTTTCAATGACTATGCAAAGGCATTTGACTGTGTGCATCACAACAAATTGTGGCTAACCTTGAGGAAAATAGGAATCCCAACACACTTGACTGTGCTTGTGTGAAACTTGTACTTGAACCAGAAGGCAGTTGTCAGAACAGAGCAAAGAAACACTACATCATTCAAAATTAGGAAAGGTGCATGCCAGGGATGTGTCATATTTCTATACCTTTTCAATCTATATGTGGAACAGATCATTTGGGAGGCTGGGCTCTATGAGGAGGAATGTGGCATCAGGATTGGCAGAAGACTCATCAACAACTTGCATTATGCAGATTATACAACCCTGCTTGCTGAAACTGAGGAGGACTTGAAGTACTTGCTTCATTAGGTCAAGGACTGCAGCCTTTAATATGGATTGAAGCTCAACATCAAGAAAACAAATTTTCTCATCACTAGGCCTTTTGGCAGAATCCTGATAGACTGTGAAGAGACTGAGATGGTTAACAGCTTTAGCTTTCTTGGCTTCACAGTCAACACTCTTTGTACCAGCAGACAGGAAATCAAAAGATGAAATGCATTGGAAAGTCTGTTCTCAGGATTGTCTCCAGAGTAAAGATATGAGTCTGGAGACTAAGATATGCCCAATCCAGGCGATGGTCTTTGCAATTACTCACTATGCATCAGAAAGCTGGACAATGACTATGAATGATAGAAAAATAATTGATGCCTTTGAGCTGTGGTGCTGGAGAAGAGTATTGAATATACTATGAATTGCTAGGAGATAAAACAGGCTTATCCTAGAGAGAGTGAAACAAGGCTTTTCCTTGGAGGCAAGGATTCTGAAGCTTCGTCTAACAGACTTTGGGCAAGTTGCAAGGAGGGACTGGTCCTTGGAGTGGGACATCATGCTTGGGAGAGTGGAGGGACAGCAAAGGAGGGGAAGGCCCTCTATGAGGTGGATGGATTCAGTGACTGGGGTAATGGGGGTAGGTTTGTCAGAGAAAATACAGTTGGCTCAGGATACAACAGGGTTCAGAGTTATTTATTATACACATGGTCACTATAAGTTGCAAGCAATTCGACGACACATAACAAGAGAGATGAGAGCTCTGGTGGGTTAGTGGTAAAGAATTATGCTGCCAACCCAAAGGCACACAGTTTGATCCTAACAGCTGCTCCACAGGAGAAAAATGGTCAGTCTCCATCTGTGCAATCTACTGCCTCTGAAAACTTGCTGAAGGGTCAACTCTCAATTTTGACTTAATCCTACATAACAACAAGAGCTCAGAAATAAAAGAAAAAAAAAGGTTACCTAGGAAATTTGCTACAAAAGACTTTTCCAAAGGTCTAAAGAAAATTGGTGTCAGTTTAAAGACTGACGTTTACTTGATTCAAGTCATGGTATTTTTAATTGTTTCCTATGCATCTGAAAGTTGGACAGTAAGTAAGAAGGGCAGGAAAAAAAATAATGATGATTCAATTATGATGTTGAAGAGCAATACTATCTTATGGAAAAAAGATCAAACAAATCTGGCTTGGAGGAAGTACAGTCCAGGTGTTCTTTAGAGGCAAGTATTATGAAATTTCACCTCACATACTTCACCATACTGGGAAAGATGAAGGGTCAGAGAAAGAGAGGAAGATCCTCAACGGGATGGATTGACACAGTGACTGTAACAACTGGCAAATCAAGGACCGTAAGGATAGCACAGGATAGGGTAAATAAAGTTCAGATATTTTGTTTATAGCATTAATAGCACCTAACAAAAAGAGATCTCTACCAGTCGTCCAACTTTATGAAGAGATAAATGAAGGCAGAGATGAGAAATTTATAATATAAATTACAACTAGTAAGTGTCATTTGTTCACTTTTCCCTCCTACATAAAAAATTAACACTTTTAAAAGTTATTTTTATTTTCAACATTTGCCAAAATGTTCTTTAGGAAAATTGAATAACAGTTCTAATCCTAAAAGACAGTTTTTCCACACCAAATCTAAATTTATGCCAACAGGAAGGAGGAAGAAACTTAGAAGAAGAAAACATACTTTGTGTGAAACCATGGCAGCAAAGTAGGAAGCAGAACAGGTGGACAACAGTTCCAGTGTGTACACAGCTGGTCTTCATGAATCTTTCTACTAGAAAAAGCGATAGTCATGGCAATTAGCAAATAGTTGGGTCTGTTGAACAATTGTTAAGCATATTTAATGGAATTAGTTTTCCAGAAATACTCAGTTGAATTTCCTTTTCTTGTCTGAGTTTGGTCAGGTGGCAAAGTGCATCGAGAGTTGAATCACTAACTGAAAATTGGTGCCTCACTGGCAATTTGAATCCACCATAGGATCTGAGGGAGAAAAATTAGCCATCTCCTCCCTTGTGACTTAGAGCCTCTTGAAAATGTGTTGGAAGTCGGTTCCAACTCAGTAAATAAGTTGAGCTTGAGTTACTTGTTTTACTACATCCAAAAACCAGGGCTGTCAAACTGATTATGACACATAGAATAGAACAGAACTTTTGGTTGTAAGGTTGCCAAGGAAGGACAGAACCCAGTTCAGGCCGAAACAGACAATTTATTGAGACGAAACTGCTGGGATGACTCTACAGACCAACTGCTACTTAGAGTGGAGTTTTATATTGTTTTTATATTGTCGTTGAAGGAATGTTCGCAGCTGCTTGGTACAAGATAAGGGAGCAGGTCGGGTGTGGTGGATAGCCTTCCTGGAAAGTGAGGTGAAATAGTTTTGCAGCTCTAACTGAGATAAGCAGAGTTGTAGCTGCTGCTTGATCATTACTGTGGCTGTTCTGGGGAAAGGGAGAGAGAGCAGCTCTGGGGCCCTGACACTGGTGAGGTTTCCAAAACTGTAAATCTTTGTAGAAGAAGATTACTGCATTTTTCTCCAAGAGAGAAGTCAATGAATTTGAACCACAGTCAAGTGTCTTTCTTTTAGAACAGCATCATGAAATTCACAGTTGTTATTTAGTTTGAGGCTATGGTTTTTCATTTGGAATTTTATTTCTAAGCCCTTAAGTGGAGAGACCAAGATTACAGGGCAAAAATAATGCAAGGTGACCTCTATCCTGAAGCGTAGGTTGTTAGCATCTTTGAATTATTAAATTAGTTTTATCAAATGTACTTTTCCCCATCCCCCAATCTGACAGCTTTTTAAGGATTATCATTCCAATTACTGATGGTTGAAATTTTACCATAAACTTAACTTTTCACTCCTAATAATCTAAAGGCTTTTGTTGAGACACAGTAGATAAGAAATGCTGATAACAAACCACAGAGGACATTTACCCACTCTGTTTGATCTGGACCACACATCTGTAAAGCCATCTTCTGGAGCCAAAAGACAAAAATGAGACCTTGAAGATTCAGATCCAGAGTCAAATAGGGGCTTCATGACATACAACTTCTGTGACTTTATGGCATCTCATTGATTTCATTTGTAAAATAGAATTTTTAATAGATTAGAATAACCCCATAATGTCTCCAAGGCTAACAATCTTTACAGAAGCATATTGCTAGGTCTTTCTCTTACATGGAATAGGTTAATAATGCTATCTAAGGTAATGGAGCATCCTTACCTCTTGTGTTTAAAACTATAAACTTTTACTTCTCAACAAATGACTGATAAGAGAAGCTGTGATATATTCACACAATGGAATACTATGCAACACTGAAAAACAAGGAACTCACTAAAATATTATACAAAATGGATGACCTTGGAGGACATTCTGATGAGTGAAAAATCTCAGTCACAAAAGGACAAAAGGACAAATACTGCATAATGCCACTGTTATAAAGTAAAACTGATACAAGGGTTGGGAGGAACTAAGAAAAGAGGATAATGAGCTGCATTTAAATAGATGAGGGAAAGAATAATCTAAAAGAAATATATGATTAGGTATTATTTATATGATAATAATTCAGAATAAGAGGTGCATAACAAAGTGGACTGGAGGGTGGGGACAAAATTGTGCAACAATAAAGAATCTTCTTAAAGAGAAAAGCAAACATGGGTGGGGGGATAGAGAGGAAAATGGGCAACAATAAATGAATGAAAATCCAAATTTTCTGTAAACTTTTCTTAAAATATCAATAAAAATATGTACTTCTCATTTTTCTATTTCTCAGTCTAAGGTGATGTATGGGAGAGTGTCTCTGCTCCATGAGACCATTACAGGGTTTGAGTTCCATGGAAAAGATACAAAAGTCTTCACTGCTTTAATTCAGAGGCAATTCACCTCACTTCTGTGGGTGTTCCGTTGCCAAGAACTCAATACATGCCGCCCTTGATACAGGAGAGCAGAGAAACGTTGTCTTGGGTGTGCTGAGGAAAATGAGTGAGCACAGATACAGGAAAAGCCTCCACGTCTTGACCACATGTAGCTTGTGGGACTTGGGTGAGAATTAGTTATATATTTCATATTAATGCTAACAGTAGCTCCATAACTGTAGCTATTTTTACCATAAACTACAAATCACGGAATCAAGCTTCTGAAATTCTTTCAATTGGCAAGAAGAGCAGAGTCTAAAGTTCAAGGCATTCTGGTTTGTCCTAAAACCTTTATAGGTCAGAAGATAAGACGAATTGTGTGCTTCTGCATGGTGTTCATCTAGATATTACAAGAACTACAGCAATCGGATCAATTTTACTCCCAACAATCCTCCACTGGGTTTCCAACACTGCAAATCATTATGAGGGGAGACTGCTCAACTTTCTCTTTTGGAATGACTAGTGGGTTTAAACCTCTGATTTTTTGGTTAGCAAGTTGACATGTTTTACACCACATCAACAGGACTCCTTTATATAGCTGTTATTGCCGTCCAGTCTAGTATGACTCATACTATCTTATGAACAACAGATCTGAACTCTATCCTAGCCTGTGCCAACCTCATAATCTCTGATACCCTCAAGTCCATTGCTTCAGCCACTGTATCTATCCACTTAGTTGATGGGTTTTTTTGTTCCTCACAGCCCCTCCACCTTCGAAGCATTAAGATCCTCTCCAAAGAAGGCCTCTTCTAGAAAAGTCCAAACTACACAAGACGAAATTTCATCATCTTTGCCTCCAAGAAGCATTCTGGCTGCATCTTCTGGGTTTTTCTTAGGCAATCCATGAGATATTCAGTACTCTTTTCCAATACTACAGTTCAAAGAAATCAACTATTTTCTACAATTCTTGGTTATTCAGCAGTTCTCAGATGCATAGGAAGTGATTGGAAAGACCATGGCCTGAATCAGATGCACCTTAGTCCTCAAATTGAGATCATTGCTCCTCAATAATCTGGAGAGTTTCCCAACTACAGACTTCCCCACTACAATACACGCCCTGATATCCTGACTTCCAGTAGCAAGTGTATTGCAATTGTTGTTAAGTGCCATTGAGTCACATAGTGACCCTATGTACAACAGCTCTGAACCCTGCTCTACCCTGAGCCAATGTCCTCATCTCTTACATATCCGCCCCTGTTACTCTAGTCACTATAACATATGTAATGTTGTTGCTGTTGTTGTTACGTGCCGTCGAGTCGTTTGTGACTCATAGCGACCCTATGTACAACAGCCCTAAACTGTGCTCTATCCTGTGCCAATCTCATTGCCTCTGACACACCCATCCTGATTACCCCAGCCACTCAATCAATCCGCCTCATAGAGGGTCTTCCCCTCCTGCGCTGTCCCTCCACTCTACCCAAAATGATGTCTCTCTCTAAAGACCTGTCTCTCCTTACAACATGTCCAAAGTATGTCAGACGAAGCCCCAGAATCCTTGCCTCCGAGGAGCAGCCTGGTTTAATCCTCTCTACGATGAATCTGTTTGTTTTCTTGGCAGTCCATGGTGCAGTCAATACTCTTCTCCAGCACCACAGCTCAAAGGCGTCAATTCTCCTTCTATCCTCCCTAGTCATTGTCCAACTCTCTGATGCATAACAAGTGATTGCAAGAACCATGGCCTGTATCAGGTGCACCTTAGTCTCCAGAGAGATACCATTGCTCTTGAGTACTTTAGAGTGGTCCCTAAAAGCAGACTTTCCCATGGCAATACGCCTTTTAATTTCCTGGCTACTGGTGCCAAGAGTGTTGACCGTGGAGCCGGGCAAACTGAAGCTGTGAACAGTCTTAATCTCTTCACCATCCATCCTGATGCTACCGATTGGTCCAGTGGTGAGACTTCTCGATATTGAGCCTCAGTCCATATTGAAGGCTGCAGTCCTTGACCCTCTGCAGTAAGTGCATGAGGCCCTCGTCAGTTTCAGTGAGCAGGGTTGTGTCATCTGCATAACGCAGATTGTTGATAGATCTTCCACCAATCCTAATGCCAGTCTTCTCCTCATAGAGCCCAGCCTCTCGGATAATCTGCTCTGCATACAGGTTGAAAAGGTAAAGAGATAGGACATATCCCTGGCATACGCCCTTCCCAATTTTGAACCATACAGTGTTGCCCTGCTCTGTTCTGACGACTGCCTCTTGGTCCAAGTATAGGTTTCACATTAGCACAATTAAATGTTCTGGGATTCCCATTCTTCTCAGAGTCAGCCACAGTTTGTTATGATCCACACAGTCAAATGCCTTTGCATAATCAATGAAACACAGATAGACATTCTTCTGGTATTTTCTGCTTTCAGCTAAGATCCATCTAACATCAGCTACAATATCCCTAGTACCATGACCCCTTCTAAACCCAGCCAGGAGACTTCTGGCAGTTCTCTGCTGATGTACTGTTTCAGTCGTTTTTGGACACTCTTCAGTAGAATCCTGCTTGCATGTGAAATAAAATAAGAATAATTTTCTACTTCAAAGAGAGTTGGGAATTAAATGAAGCGATAAGTGGAAGGCGTTTGTGAATGTAGAGGTTTTTACCTACTGTAAATCAACCCTAGCTCATGACTACCTCGTGCACATTGGAGCATCTTGTGGGCTGTTGGAATCCTCAGTTTTTCATCGTCTTATTCTTCCTAGTCTACCTTAACCTGGAAGCTCTGCTGAAAGCATGTGTTCAGAATCCATAATGTTAGATGCCATGTTCTGTCTCCTCCTCTTTCTAGTCTCCCTCTCCCCTCCTTCTCTTCTTAATATAATTATCATTTAAATTATAATCTACACACCACGTTTGACAGTATATCATCATCTCCTTGATTTTCCACGCCAGTCCAGGACAGCTGCCACAATTGGGAAAAGCTTGGAGCCCTGATAAACTGGTGTGGGCCCTTGGGTAATTCACTTGACTTCTCTAAGTTTCTCAACTGTAAAATAAGGTGTTGGTTCCTAACAGTAAGTGATTGTGACGATTTATGGGAAATGATTTATTGCCGTGCTTGGCATGAAATGAAAGCTAATTTGTTTGTCAATCTCTCACATGAATTCTGAGAGGCTCTAAGAATGTTGTAAATTGTAGCACCCTGGGGCCTCGGGAAAGTTGAAATGCATGCAAATTCGTTTTTTATTGACCTTTCTAGTTCCAGTGTTTTATTATCTGCTTTTATTAATAAGTTCAATTATTAAGTGTGAAATCCCAGGGTTTGGAAGAGATTCGATGCTTACAAATCCCCTTTGTCTGAGAGAATAGTTGAATGAATGCTGTCCAAGTGGATGAAAAAAATTAGCAATTTAATGAATGAAAAACATTTACTTTCCTTTTTTACATGGTGAGGCACATGGTAGAAAATTGCAATTTAATACGAAATTCAGAAAATATCTAATCCTCTGTAAAAGGACAAATCTATTTTAAATGAATTTCTGGTTTATAGTCATTGTTGTTAGGTACCATCAACTTGAGCATAACTCAAAACAATCCTAGAAACAACCTGGCTCCCTATATCTGACCCTCCAGTGGGTTTACTGAGGCAGTTAGTCAAACGGGAGGGGATTGTCCATCTTTCTTCCCTCGAAGCAGCTGGTGGATTTGATCCACAACCCCTCAGTATTGCAGATCAGCTTCTTACCACTAGAGTTTCTTGATTCTACTCATTGTTGTTGTTATGTGCCGTCGAGTCGCTTGCGACTCATAGCGACACTATGTACAACAGCCCTAAATTCTGCTCTGTCGTGTGCCAATTGCACTGTCTCTGACACTCCCATCCTGATTATCCCAGTCACTGAATCAATCCCCCTCATAGTGGGCCTTCCCCTCCTGCGCTGTCCCTCCACCCTACCAAGCAT
>NW_006399791.1:16280342-16288621 GCF_000299155.1 Elephantulus edwardii
CTTAGTCTCCAGAGAGACACCATTGCTCTTCAGTACTTTGGAGAGGTCCCTAACAGCAGACTTTCCCATGGCGATACGCCTTTTAATTTCTTGGCTACTGGTGCCAAGAGTGTTGACTGTGGAGCCAAGCAAACTAAAGCTGTGAACAATCTCAATCTCAGGAAGAAGAAGAATAGATGCCTTCGAGTTACGGTGCTGAAAAAGAGTCTTGAACAAGCAGGTCTGTCTTTGAAAGGGTGACACTGAGTTTCTCCTTGGAGGCAAGAATTGGGAAGGTCTGTCTCACACACTTTGGCCATGTGGCAGGGAGGATCCAATCCTTGAAGAAGGACATTGTGCTTGGAAGGGTGAAGGGAAAAAGCACAAGAGAGGAAGATCCTAGATGAGATAGATTGGCACAGTAACTAGGATAATGGGAGTAGGTTGGTAAGAGTCAGTGAGACTGGCTCAGGATAGGGTAGTGGTCAGGGCAGTTGTACATAAGGTCACTATGAGTCATGGGCAACTTGATGGAACATAACAACAACAATGTGTTTTTACCTCCAGTTCTCAACCAATGTTAAAATCTGTCTGTTCTAGAAATATTTATGCATTGATCCTGATGTTTGGCAAGCCATCCTTCAGCCTCTTCTTTGTAAATTTTTCCTTAGAAAGCTTTCTTTGCCCCTAACCCCAGACAAATGCTTCTCTTCAGTGCTAAAGTAAGGCTTTCTGATTCTGATCAACCCATCACTGCATTATAACCATCTCTCACTTCTCTGCCCCTGTGAAGTTAGGTGTTATGCCTTATTCACTGCTCTGTCCCAGCTTCTGGTAAGTTTTGTTGTTGTTATGGACCATAAAGTCAGAAATGACTCATAGCTGACTGTCCAATAGTTTCTCAGAGAGTGTGAATTGCATTGGAGGTGACTGTACATCTTTATATGGAAGAGCAACTAATGTGTTTGAACTGCATAATTTTGGGTTGGCAGCACAATTCTTTACTAGTAAACCAGAGGTGCATAATAAAGAGTTGGTTGAAATCTATGATAACCCCTTGTGAATCAAAGTAGAGTTGTGCTCGATAGGTTTTCAATGGTTAATTTTTCAGAAATAGACCACCAGCTTTTCCTTCTGAGGAGTCTTTTGAGTAGATTTGAAACTCCAACCTCTCTATGAGCAGTCAAGTTCATTATAGGGTCTCCTGAGTTGCTCCATAATAGATGCTGAGTAAGAGTGTATAGAATGAGTGGTTCTTCTTGAGACTGTCCTTGAGGAAAAATCTGATTAATAGAGCAACTGGTAGATGCAGATAGCTGGAAAGATTTCAAAGGAATATTTCTCAAAACCTTTTGAAAAACCCATGTTTTAAATTTTTTTATTTTTCCTTTTTTTTTTAGTTTGAGCAGTAATTTTTCTTTACATTCAGCAGTAACATGTGTTATTGCACAGAAAATATAAACAATGTGAAAGTATACCAATAGTGAAGTACAAAAGAAAGGCTGCATTAGGTGTTCCTCACCTGAATTTGAAAACCTTCTCAGGAACAGGTTTGAGGCCTTGGGGTCTAATGAACAAGACCAGATGAGCCATGGGAGGTTATCAAGAATATCATCCATGAAGAATGCAAAAGTCATTACAAACAGAAGAGGAAGGAAAAAACCTAACTGGATGACAGAAGAGACTTCGAATATTGCACTAGAGCACCAAGAAGCCAAAACAAAGGGAAGAAACCAGGAAGTTAAGGAGCTGAACAGAAGATTTTGAAGGACAACTTGGGAAGATAAAGCAAAGTTTTGTAATGAAATGTGCAAAGAGCTGGGGTGAGAAAACCAAAAGTGATTAATTCGCTCTGCTGAAGCTGAGCTTTATTTGTGTGTATGTATCAATCATTTTTCTTTTTTAACATAGATTTTTCTTTTAATTTTTCATTTGTTGTACATTTTCCTCCCCTGCCCCAAAGTCCTCCGCATATTGCACCCCTTTTTCCAAGTTGCTGTCATTTATATAATGCCTAAACATATATTCCTTGTGAGTAGTTCTTCACCTCATTTGATCTAATCAATATTTGTTATCTATCCACTCTTCCCCCCTTTCTCTCCCAAACACACCAATGTTAGTCTTATTTTGTAATAGCAGTGTTATGCAGTATTTTTCCTTTTGTGACTAAGATATTTCACTCAGCATGATGTCCTATAGGTGCTGCGTAATATTCCATTGTGTGAATGCATAATTTTTTCCTATACATTTATTTGTTGATAGACACTGGATTGCTTCCATCTCTTTGCAATTGTGAATAACACATTAAAAAACATGGGTGTTCATTGGCTCTGGTTTCTTTAGAGTATACTCCTAGTAGTGGAATTGCTGGGTCAAATAATATTTCTATTTCCAACTTTTTAAGCACCAGACTGCCTTACACAGAGGCTGTACCATTTTACCTTCCCATACATAGTGAATAAGATTTCCAATCTCTCCACAACCTCTCTAGAATTTGTTGTTTGCCATCCTGTTGAAATTTACTATTGTTTCTGGGTGAGATGATATCTCATAGGTGCATTTCCCTGAAAGGTAGGGGTTTTGAACATTTTTTTTTCACATATTTGTTTGCCATCTGATATCAGGAGAGAGTAAAGTAGATTAATGAGACCTTCCAAGAATCAAATCCCTATGCACATCAAAAAACTTCTCCAACCAGGTAAGAAGGAAACCCACAGGCCTGGAAAAAAATATTTGCCCATGACATATCCAACAAGACAGTTATATCTAAAACTTATAGAATATTCAAGCACCTCAACAAGAAAAAGGTAAACAACCAAATCACACAATTGGCACAGAATATGAATATACACTTCATGAAAGCTGAACTTTCTTAAGCTGAAGGAACTGAACAACAAATTTAAACCTTGATTTGCAATACTTAAGGATGCTATGGACAGAATATTGAATTATCCCAAAAGCATCAAAAGAAGATGGAAAGTGTACACAGAGTCACTATACCAAAAAGAACTGGCTAACACAAAAATTTCATCCAACAAATAATTATCAAAAACCAATGGTGATGAAGTAGGAAGTTCAAGCTTCTCTGAAGGAATTGATGGCATACCAACTGACCTACTTCAACAAATAGGCACATCTCTGACATTCTCACCAGGTTGTGCCAAGAAATCTGGAAGACAACTACTTGGCCAACTCACTGGAAAAGATTCATATTTATTCCCATTCCAATAAAAGGTAATTCGACAGAGTGCGGAAATCATGAAACAATATCACTAATATCACATGCAAACAAGATCCTGCTTAAGATTATAAAAAATGTAACTGGAACTATCACTAAACTGATATCAGAAGTGCAAGCTGAGTTTAGAAGTAGCTGTGGCATTAAGGGACATAATAGCTAATGTCAGATGGACCTTGGTGGAAAGCAGAGAGTATCAGAAGAATGTCTATCTGTATTTCATCGACTGTGGAAAGGAATTTGACTGTGTGGACCACAACAAGCTGTGACCAACTTGAGAAGAATGGAAATTCCTAGAACATTTAATTGTGTTCATGCGAAACCTATCCTTGGAACAGGAAACAATCTTCAGAACAGAGCAAGGAAACGGCATGGTTTAAAATCAGGAAAGGTATGGAACACGTCAGGGAAGCACCCTGTTTCCATACTTTTCTTTCTTATTAATTTTTTTAAAATTTTTATTCTAACAAAAGTTTATAGAAAAGTTGGATTTTTTTTCATTCATTCATCGTTATATTTTCCTTCCTACCCCCTCCCTTGTTTGCTTTTTAAAATATTAGTTTGCTCACAAAGTTCATATACATTGTGTTTTACATTATTCTTCACTTATATTGTGTTTCAAACAACCATTCCCATGCATTATGTTTTATAAAATCAATCATCATTGGACCTTACCCATCATTATCCAATCTTTTCAGGTCCCCACTGGACTCTTTTCAATCTATAAGCCAAACAGATCATTTGGGAAGCTGGTCTTTATGAGGAGGAATCAGGATTGGAGTAAAACTCATCAACAACCTGCATTATGTTCATAACACAATCTTACTTATGAAACTGAGGAAGACATGAGGTTTTTGCTGCAGAAAGTCAGGGACTGCAGTCTTCAATATGGGTTGAAGCTCAACATCAAGATTTTTACCACTGAACCAATTGGTGGTACCCTGATAGTTGGAGAAGAGATTGAGCTTGTTAACAATTTCAGCTTGCTTCATCCCACAATCAATACTCTTAGAACCAGTAGTCAGGAAATAAAAAAGACAAATTGCAGTGAGAAAAATCTGTTGTCAGGGACTTCTCCAGAGTGATAAAGAGCAGGGGTGTCAGCCTGGAGACAAAGATGGACTTTGATCTACTTTCTACACATCAGAGAGCTGGAAAATGGCTAAAGGTGACAGAAGAATTGATGTCTTTGAATTGTGGTACTGGAAGAGAGTATTGGATATTCTATGGATTGCCGAAAAAAAACAACAGGTTTGTCCTAGAAAAAGTGACACCTACTTGCTCCTTGAAGGCAAGGATTTTGAAACTCTATCTTATGCACTTTGGAAATATTACCAAGAGGGATCAGTCCTTGGAAAAGGACATCATGCTTGGAAGGGTGAAGGGACAGTGCAAGAAAGGAAGATCCCGCATGAGATGGATTGACACAGTAACTGGAATAATGAGGTAGGTGTGTGTGTGTGTTTGAGACGTGAGATTGGCTCAGGATAAATCAGGGTTCAGTGCTATTGTACTTAACAACAAATAAAACATCAATTAATTATTCTGCATCTGATGGTTGGTTAATGACTAAAGTGTCAGAAGAATTTATGCCTTTGGTGTTAGAGAAAGGTGCTGATCATATTATGGACTGCTGAAAGAACAAAGAAATACATCTTAGAGGAAGTGCAACTGGAGTGCTCCTTAGAGGTTAAGAATGATAAAGCTTCATCTCACATATTTTGAGCATGTTGCTAGACATCATGCTTGGAAAGGTGAAAGGTCAGCAAAACAGAAGATCCTCAACAAGATGCACTGATATAATGACAATAACAATAGGTTCAAATATATCATCTCAAAGACGTGATGAGGATGGCACAGGACAAAGTTATGTTGTTCACCGTCAGTTAATTTGATGGAATCTAACAACAATAACATCCCTTACTGACTACATAGTGTAGAACAAGTATAACTTGGTGGTCAAGTGTTTGTGACATACTTTATGTACACTGTACATAGATGTTTAGATAAATAAGGCAATTATCTATGCTTATAGTATACCACTTTGAGCTCATACTAAGCATACTATATAGTAACTTACCTTTTCAGCTAGATACCTTGTCTAGAATTTGATAGCCTGGCTCTTACTGCCTCTTTCTTGAATGTTAAAAGCATCCAGTGGTGTATTTTGTACTCAAGGTATTTTCAAATTTTGTCTCCTGAAGAGCTTATTAAAATGTAGACTTCCAGGCCTCTGCCTCACGATTGTTTCAGTGAGTCTGAGTGAGTTCTAGGAATCTGCATTTGATTTAATTCCTTGGGCAATCGCAACAGGAAATACTGTTTCTAGAAGGTTAATAGCCACTAGTGACAGCCTGAGCTGAGCACTCAAACGTGAGCAGGATGAGTTCGGTGAAGATGTTTGCAGTTAGGTGCTGTCAACCATGCCCCCAATTTATGGCAACCCCATACACACAACAAAAGGAGATGCTGACTGGTTTTTAGAGCTACTTTGTCAGTTCTCTTTCTTTTGTCTTGAAATAGAAGTTCGGCAAAATCCTGGTCAGGATCATAGTAACTCTTGATACTCCACTCACAGAGGTGGCTGTGTATGAGGTAACGCTGGCAAGGAATTGAATACCTTCCAGGTTTCCACACAGAACGTGAGGATTCTCCCAAAAAGCCACGATAATGTAGAGGGAATTGGGCTCTAACCTTGGGCAATGTTTTCATATTACATGAAATGAAGAGTTTCATAGTACAATATCCCCCCGCCCCAGCTCCAGGAAGCCTGCACAGTCTCACCTTGACTTTTGTAATCAGTAGTAGCTTTGGGTAAACTGGAAGACCGTGTGCTCCAGGCCTGGCCAGGGTCTATCACTGCTAATGCTGAGGCCCGCGCCAGCCTCCAGAAGTCATGGCTTGTCTTATTGCATGCTCAACATCTGCCTTGGATGAGAGATATTTACTTGTGTTAGTTCTCACACCCTGTCTTTAACAGATCAGTACCTTTGGAGGTACAGCGGGGACACCTGCAGGGCCAGTTGATTGAGATCCTGGGGTCTGCTATGCTGAGGCATGCACCATTAGCATTTGAACATCTCACGCCCAGTTACTTAGCCAAGATGACAAAGATGATCTGTGGCAATGATAATTGAAATCTGGATTCCTGTGGCTTGTTTCTCCTGCTAGTAGATCTGATGACTTCTGAAAAGTATCACAGGGATTGTGTGTACACAGAGGGGATACAGGAAGAAAGGGGTGTTGGAAGGAGGAAAGAGAAAGATGGGTGGTGGGATTCAAGTCGATGTGTTGCAGAAACCCAGGTTATCCCCTGGCCCCTGAAGACTTTATTTTGATTGGTTTCAAAGCCAGATTTATCTATTTGTTCTCTTTCAAAAATGAGATTAAAATAAATAATTGATTGAAAGTGCTTGAAACGTGGAATTAAATTTAAGGCTCCTGTCTGCTTTGACTGTGCCACACATCAGTGAGGTGCAGTAATGTACTTCTTTTTGCTTTGAATTCTCAAGAAGACTCTTTTAAAGATGTATTAGCACAGCGGTCACAACAGTGGACTCCAATGGAGCAATGATTGTGTGCTTGATGCCAAGCCAGACATCATTTGGTTCTGCTTTATGTAGAGTTGCTGTGAGTCAGGACTAGCTTGATGAACCCTAATACCCACTTCGAGCTTTCATGACTTAATGATAAGGAGCTGAATTATCAGCCTGAAAGCATGTGGTTCAAATCCTCCAGCAGCTCCATGGGAGAAAGATGGATAGTCTTCTCTCATGTGATTTGTTGTTGTTGTTAGGTGCTTTCAAGTTGAGTACGAGCCATAGCAACCCTATGAACAACAGACCCAACACCTGTCCTATCACGCACCATCCTCATCAATTCTGCCATATTTGAGCCCATTGCAGCATTCACTGTGTCAATCTATATGCTTGAGAGTCTTCTTTTCTGTAGACCTTCCACCTTTCTGCATATGATGTCTCTCTCCTAGGAACGACCTCTCTTAGTGACATGCCCAAAGTTTGCGAGGCGAAGTTTTGATTTATTCCCATGATTTACTGTTGCTAATAACCTGCTGTAGGGTCAGCTGTGAGTTGGTCCCCACTGGACAGTACATAACAACAACCACAATAGCAACAACACAATCTATTAAAGGAAGCTCTGGTGGCACAGTGGTAGGATTTTCACTTTCCATTTAGAAGACATTAATGTGGTTTTGAGCCACTGTACTTTAAACACAGTAACAAGGACAATGAGGGTATGTCAGAGTCAGTGAGACTGGCTCAGGTCAGGTCAGGCTTCAGAGCTGTTGAACATGACAGAACATAACAACACAATTGTTCTCTAGACTTTGCCCATGTAGTATAGTGTTTTAGCAATTCTTCATTCCTCTTTAGTGCTGCATACTATTCCATTATGTCAATGTGCCACGGTTTCTCTATTCATTTGTTTATTGATAGGCATTTGGGTTATTGTCATCTTCTTGTTATTGTTATTGTGACTAATGCTGGGAGGGACATAGATATACTTATCTCCTTTTGTGTCTCAGCTCTGATTTCCTTGAAGTATATTCTTAGTAGTGTAAAAATAGGACATTTGAGTGTTTCCTTTCATGGATGTTGCTGTGAATCTAAGTGAAATTAATTCCATAACACCTCAGTCTTCTCTCTATCAGGATGTTACTTACTAGTTCAGTTAGGAGGAATTTTATTTTCTTTATGTTGAGATAGAATCCATACTGTGAACTGAAGCCATTGAACCTCAGTAAGTTGCCCACTGGACTTTAACTTTAGAACAATGTTTTCATGATGCTTTTCTCAAAATTTGGTTTTATATTATCACCGCAAAAACAAATTATTCTTTTTTATTCTTTATGATCATTTGAGATGTTTCACTTTGGATACAATGAACTTCAAAAAGTTTTGTTACACTTTCATATATTAGATGGAAAAACTGAACCACTTAGAAGAGATAATTTTCTATTGGAAACATCACATGCTTGCAAAGTTCTTCTGTCAAGAAGACAAAGATTCTCACCACTGGGCCAATTGGTAGCATCAGGATG
>NW_006399791.1:16288881-16299233 GCF_000299155.1 Elephantulus edwardii
GGAGAGAGTTCAATCAGGCTGCTCCTTGGAGGCAAGGATTTTGAGGATTCGTCTGACATATTTTGGACATATTGCAAGGAGGGACCAGTCCTTGGAGAAGGATGTCATGCTTGGGAGGATGGAGGGACAGGTCAGAGAGGAAGACCCTCTAAAAAGATAAATTGATTCAGTGACTGAGGTAATTGGGGTGGGTGTGTTGGAGACAGTGAGACTGGCACAGGATAGAGCAGGGTTTAGGGCTGTGGTACATAGGGTCACTATGAGACGCAGGCAACTCAATGGCACATAACATCAACAACAACATATTAACATTTTGGTGTTTGGGGCTTTTCCCCCCTTATTTTCAGGCATAAGAAAACTTAGAGTAAGAGTCAGGAAAATTATTTTTTAAAAAGTGTGATTTGATCCTAAGAAAAAATATTGCCTCAGTGTAATATGTAAATAATATCTTCGGCACACCTTAATGTGTCAAATTATTTTCAAACCCCATCTTGACAAAATGATGGATATCTTTTGACTTGGATGTGGGCCCTGCTTCTCCAGCAGATAGATGTATTCTTGTTGTATTTTTTATTTTTGTTTCTTTTTCATAATTTTAATGAATCTTTACAACGATTTTGGATTTCCATTCATTCGTTGCTGTGTATTCTTGTTTTAAAAGTGAACGTATTACTGATTAGTAGGTTTATTACAGACTTAAAACCAACATCAAACAATCAAAAAAGCACAGCCAAGTAACAAAACCAGTATCTGACATCATAAAGTAAATAGCAAAGCCACTACAGAAAAAACCATTTATACTGTGCTCTGTACAATTTCACAGGAGTCCATGTTGTTGTTTTTGTTATATGTTGTCAAGTACTACTCCTAGTGACCCTGTGAATAACAGGCTTGAATCCTGTCGTATCCTGTGACATTATCATCTTCATCTTTGATACACTCGAGTGCATTGCTACAGTCACCATGTCAACACATTTTATTGAAGGTCTTCCTTTTATATCTCCGAATGTTATATCCCTTCCCAAGGAATAGCCTCTTCTCACAGTATGTCCAAAGTATATGAGATGAAATTACCGCGTTTTGTCTCTGGCTGGACTTTTTCCAAGACATATCTGTTCATTCTTTTGGCAGTCTGGGATAGTTGCCACAAACCTGCACCTGAAAGGTTCTCAGTTCAAACCCACTCAGATCATCCTAGAAGATAGATCTTGGGATCTCCTTTCAGAAAATTCATACCCTTTAAGATCCTATGGATCTATTCTACTTTAACATATGGGACACTACAAACCAGAGTCAAACTGATGACAACAAACAGCAGCACATCTATTTCTGCCTCTAGTATTACACTTTTCACACACCACACACTTAAAATTTCTCTCATTTGCCAATTTTCTGTTTCGAGGTTTTATCGAATCTGAAGTCTAGGAGGCCTGCAGGGATAGCAACCCTTTCTCTCATCAATCTCTAAAACCAAAGTGACCAACACTTTTTAATCTTTCTTGCCCCAGTATTACTGTTGTTATTGTGCCTCCAAGTCTACTACTACTCACAGCAACCCTATGAACAACAGGTCTGAGTCTTGCCCATCTATACCATCCTCACCATCTCTGACATGCTTGAGCGCATTGTTACAGTCATTGGGTCAAACCACCTTGGTTGGAGAACCCTCTTTTTTGCTGACCCTCCACCTGTCTTATCCGAGGACTGGTCCTTCATGATGACATGCCCAATGCCTTAAAACAGCACCCTTCTTTTGATTTCTTGGCTGCTCTTTCCCTGAGTGTTGTTTATGGATCCAAATAAAATGAAATTGTTAACTATTTCACTCTTTTCTCAGTCTTTCGTAATGTTGCCTATTGGTGCAGTGGTGAGAATTTTTGTTTTCTTGATGTTGAGATGTAATCCACATAGAAGACTGTTATCAATGATCTTCTGCACCAAGTTCTCTTTACTTTCTGCAGACAAGTTATCAGCTGCATAAGATAGATAACTGTTGAGGTGTCCTCCAACCTTGTTGCCACATTTTTCTTCCTAAAATCCAGCTTCTCAAATGATTTGATCGGCACACAGATGGAATAATTTGGAGAACGATACAGCCTTGATGCAAACCTTTCCTGGTTTTAAACCATGTAGAGTTAACTTTTTCTGTTAGGACAACAAGGTCATTATATATGTATAGGTTTCATATGAGCACAATTTAAACATTCTGGAATTTCCATTCTTCTCAATGTTAGCCAAAATTTTACTAATCAACATAGTAAAATGCCTTTGAAAAATTAAAAAAAAAATAACCTTTCTGGTAGTCTCTACTTTCAAACAAGAGTCATCCGACATCAACAATGATATTTCTCATGTCACAGTTTCTTCTGAATCCAGCTTGAATTTCTGGTAGTTCTCTGTCCATGATTTTAACTGTTATTGGAAAGTCTTCAGCAAAATTTTACTTGCGTGTGATATTAATTAACATCATTCAATAATTTCCACATTTTTCTTAGGTATGAGAGCAGATATATAGATAACTTTCAGTCAGTTGTCCAGGGAACCATCTTCCAAAGTTCTTGGCATGGGCTAGTGAACACTTATACCATTGTTGTTTATTGTTGTTATATGCCATCGAGTTGTTTGCCACTCATAGCGACCCTAGGTACAAGAGCTCTAAATGCTGTTCTATCCTGTGCCAACCTAGCCATCTCAAATGCACTTATTCCCACCGCTCCAGTCACAGAATTGATCCATCTCATCAAAGGTCTTCCTTTCCTTTGCCACCCCTCCACTCTGCCAAACATGATGTTCCTCTCCAAGGACCAGTCCCTCTTTGCAACATACCCAAAGTATGTCAGACAAAGCTTCAGAATCCTTGACTCCAAGGAGCATTCCGGCTTCACCTTCTCCAGGACAAACGTGTTTGTTCTTCTAGCAGTCCATGGTATATTCAATACTCTTGTCAAGCACCACAGCTCAAAGGCATCAATTCCATTCTCTTTCTATCAACCCTATTCACTGTCCAACTCTCTGATGCATAGCACGTAATTGCAAAGACTATAGCCCGGATCAGGCACACTTTAGTCTCCAGCCTGACGTCATTACTCTTCAGTATTATTGAGAGGTCCCTCACAGCCGACTTTCCCAATGCAATTTGTCTCCTGATTTCCCGGCTGCTGTTACCAAGAGTGGTGATTGTGGAGCCAAGCAAACTAAAACTGTTAACTATCTCAATCTCTTCACCATCCATACTGATGCTGGCAATAGGCCTACTATTGAGAATCTTTGTTTTTTTGATGTTGAGCTTCAATCCATATAGGAGGCTGCAGTCCTTGACCCCTGCAGCAAGCGCTTCAGGTCCTCCTCAGTTTCAGCAAGCAGGGTTGTGTCATCTGCATAACGCAGGTTGTTGACGACTCTTCCACCAATCCTGATGCCACATTCCTCTTCGTACAGCCCAGCGTCTCGGATGATCTGTTCTGCATACAGATTGAAAAGGTATGGAGACAGAATACATCCCTGACGGACCTCCTTCTTGATTTTGAACCATGTAGTGTCTCCTTGCTCTGTTCTGACGACTGCCTCTTTGTCCAAGTACAGGTTTCGCATTAGCACAATCAAATGTTCTGGAATTCCCATTCTTCTCAGAGTCAGCCACAGCTTGTTGTGATCCACACAGTCAAAAACCTTTGTATAGTCAATAAAGCACAGTTATACATTCCTCTGGTATTCTTTGCTTTCTGCCAAGATCCATATAACATTAGCTATAATATCCCTAGTACCACGACCTCTTCTAAATCCAGCCTGCACATCTGGCAGTTCTCTGTTGACATATTGCTCCAAACCGTATATCTATTTATTAAGACAATAGTGAGCGGTCCCCCTGGGCTGCCGCCCACTCTTGGTTACAGCAATGGGTCTCAGCGCGGATTATCTCCAGGAGAAGCTGCAGCGGGAGCTGGAAGCGGAGCAAGTGGAAGCGGAGGACACAACTCTGAACCGCTGCGCGTCCAGCTTCCGAGTCTTGGTGGTGTCCTCCAAGTTCGAGGGAAAGCCGTTGCTCCAGAGACATCGGCTGGTGAACGCATGCCTAGCAGAACAGCTCCCGCACATCCCTGCCTTTGAACAGAAGACTGCCCTCGGAGCGGTGGAACCGTGAGCAGCAGAAATGAGGGACTTACAACTGATCAGCCATTAAACCACTGTGAATCAGGAAAAAACAAACAAACAAAAACAAAACAAAAAAACCAAAACAAAAAACCAACAACAAAAATAATGAATGTTGTTTTTACCCTTTCCTTTCAACACAACATATACTTCTTTCATTACCACTGATTCTTGATCATGTGCTGTCTCTTGAAATGATTTCTTATCAATCTATTCTTTTTGAAGCAATGACTGTATATTCCTTTCCTCTTCTTTTGATACTTCACTAAATAATTTACCTACAGCATCTTTTAGTTTTGCAACTCAGTGCTTGAATTTGTTCTTCTGCTCTTTCTGCTTGAGATATGCATATTCTTCCCTTTGACTGTCTAACTCCATCTCCTTTACATTTTTTTTGGTAATATAAAGCTGTCCTGGATATATTCTGTTCATCTCTCTTACATCAACATTTTCCCTTTGTTTTGACCTCTCTAACTTCTATTATGGATATTAGGAAGCATATACAGACTTGTAAACTGTGAGAGTTCAGGGGAACTCTCTGGAATTCCTCTGGAATGTTACAAAGTGGGGTATATCATCTGGGGGATCCCTGATATTCAGCTTCTTCACACTTCCCATACACATCATATTCAGTCACATTAACCTCCCATCTACAACATCAGTAATCTAAAATCCTTTTCTATAAGGTCAGCCATGTCCTCATGCTTCCTATACCAGCACTGAACATAAATTCCTTTTAGAATTCTTGATGTTCTATCACTGGGTTCAATAATCCATTGTAATGATTACATCACACTCTGCATTAACTCAACCATATCTAACAACAACAACAACGTTCTAGAGCAATTGTCAGAACCTCTGACATTCTTTTTTTGTATATATTCTTTTGCCTCTGTCTTTGCAAGGACCTTTTATGTTTTCTTTATTGATGAAATCCTTGATGTCATCCCATAATTCTACTGGTCTTTGATCATTGTAAAACATAATGGTCTTTTGAACTTAAGTCAGTGTTCAAAGCTTCAGATCTATTCTGAAGATGGTTTTTAATTCAGGTGAGATAGACTCTAAGTCATATTTTGGTTCTTGTGTACTTTTTAAAAAGTCCTTCAACTTCATTTTGAACTTGCACACGTGTAATTGACGATCTGTTCCATAGTAAGCTTCTGGCCTTGTTTGATTGCTGCTAATAAGATTCATGACTCATTCTACACATGATTAATACTTACAAAAATGACTCTTTTTTGAGCTGAGCAACTTTTGAAGTTAATACTCAATGTACTGTCCAGTTGGTTTTGGATTGTCTTCAGTGAGATATTATTTCCATGTGATATTAATGATATTTTCATAATTAGATGCTAGGCAAAGGCAGGTTTGGTTAGAGCAAGGGAGATTGCTATATAACCAACATATTCATATTATTAAGAAGAGTGTGTGTGTGTGTGTGTGTGTGTGTGTGTGTGTGTGTGGTGGTAGCGAGTCCTGGTAGCTTAGTAATAAAAATGTCTATGAACCCAAGGGTATCCAGTTGAAATAAACCAGCTGCTCCATGGAAAAAGATGCAAATCTCCTTCCATGCAATACTGCCCTTGGAAACCAACCAGAGGGTCGGCTATGAAATGGTGCAAACTAGCTGGTACATACCAACGTTAACAGTGGTTAGCAGCAACAGCAGTGGTAAGGAATTGTGTCAGGGTTCCACAGAAGAAACGTGGGCAATCTTATGCTGTTTACTTTATAACCTTTGAAAATCCACTAAGGGGTCATCTATGAGTCAGTTCTGACTTGAAGGCACAGTATACACAAACACACACCCACAGTTACATATTTATTAACATAAATAACCCTTACCTCATTGTCCTCAAGTCACAATTGAGTCATAGCTTATCCTCCACTGGGTTTATACGCCTAGAAATTACATTGGAGGATATTGACCACCATTCTCCCATCAAGCAACTGTTGTATTTGAACTTTCATAGCAGTGTGGCTTTTCTGTTTGTGGTATTACTTCCTACGGACTTTAACACTAGACTGTTTCTATATATGTATTTAACATATTTTTGTATGTATTTTTATTCAGTTGATCATTTAATGAAAGAGTTAAGGATGGTTCACCACCCCTTCATCTCCCTCTCTGCACTCATTCCCCAAAAGTTGTAAATGTTCATTATAACTTTTTACTCAAATATACAAATTACTGGAAAAATGAACTGTTCAAGCAGAGATAATTAACAACCCAAGACATTCCAAGTATATATTCACAACCCTTGGGCTCACTGTACTAGCAACAAAGAAAAGAAAATTCCATGTGTAAGTAAAATTGTATAAACTATACAGTCCACATGGTCTACACAATTGCTTGCTATGAATCAGAAAGTTGGGCAGCGACTAGGGACAATAGAAGGAGAATTGATGCCTTTGAGCTGTAGTACTGGAGAGAACAAACAGGTTTATTCTGGAGAAGGTGAAACTGGGTTGCTCCATGAAGGCAAAGATTCTGAGTCTACATATGATATACTTTGGGAATGTTGCAAGGAGGGACCAGTCCTTGGAAAGAGACATCATGCTTGGGAAGGTGGAGGGACAGTGCAGGAGAGGAAGACCCTGGATGGATGGATTAACACAGTGACTGGGATAACTGAGGTAGGTGTGTCAGAGATAATAAGGTTGGCTCAGGATAGAACAGGGTTCAACGCTGTTGTATAAAGTGTTGCTATGAGTTGCAAGCAACTCGATGTCACATACAACAATACAGTCCAAGTTGCTTGTATATAAATAGGGAGCCCTTGGTTTTAAACTATGCAGTATTCCCTTGATCTGTTTGGATGACAGCTTCTTGATCTAAGTGTAATAATAGGATTAGTATGAGCATAATTAAGTGTTCTGGGATTCCCATTCTTTTCAATGTTAGCCTTAAATTCTTATGATCTCCACAGTCAAATACTTTTGCATAGTCAATAAAACACAGGTAAACATCATTCTGGTATTCTCTGTTTCAAGCCAAAGTTGACCTGACCTCAGCAATAATATCCCCGGTGCCATGACTTTTAAAAAACCCACCTTGAACTTGTGGCAGTTTCCAGTCAATGTACTATCCAGCCATTTTTGGATAATCTTTGCAAGCTGTTACTGTTGTTGGTATGTGACACTGAGTTGCTTGACCATAGCAAACCTACGTACAATAGCTTTTACCCCTGCCCTATCCTGAGCCACTCTATCTTCAACATTTCTACTGTCATTACCTCAGTTATAGTGTCAATCCTTCTAGTCCAATCTTTCTCTCCTGCACTGTCCTTCCACCCTTCCAAGCATGGTGTTCTGTTCCAAGGACTGGTTCCTCCCAGCCACATGCCCGAACTATGTGAGATAAAGCTTCAAAGTCCATGTCCTCAAGAAGTAGTCTGGTTTCACCCTCTCCAGGAAAGATTTGCTTTTTCTCTTGGTAGTCCCTTGTATGATATGTTTCATATTCTTCTCCAGTAATTACAAGTTCCAAATTTCTTGGCAGAGATTGATGAGTATTTCCAGGGTTGCATCTGTTCTTTGAAACACTTCAGTTGTTATCCCATTGATTTCCTAGAGTCTTATTTTTTGTTAATGTCCTCAGTGCAGCCTGAACTTCTTCTTTCAACACCATTGATTTCAGATTGTATTCTACCTCTTGAAATGGTTCTGTGACATTGGATTTGTTTGTTTGTTTGGGGTTTTCTTTGTGGGTTTTTGTTTTGTTTTGTTTTTTTGTTTTTTGGGTTTTTTTGTACAGTGACTCTGTATTTTTCCCATCTTCTCTTGATGCTTCCTGGATCATTCCAAATTTTATCCTAGCATTCTTCAGTATTGAAACTTGAGACTTAAATATGTTTTTCAGTTCTTACAGCTTACAAAATGGTGGATGGGTTCCTCCTTTTTAACTTTTCACTCTAGTCTTTGCACATTTTATTGTAATACTTTGTTTTGTCTTCTGTCCAACTCTTTTGCTTTGCCATTAATCCCTTAGTTTTCACTTCTCAAGTTGCAGTACGATTTTCAGCATATCTTCTGATAGCCAATTTTTTTTGTCTTATCTTTCTCCCTGTCATTGCAATGACCTTTTGCTTTCTTCTTGAATAATATCCTTGATATCATTCCACAGCTAATCTTATCTTTGATAATTAGTGTTCAATGCCTCAAACATATTCTTGAGATGATTTTTCATTTTCAGAGGGATAGACTCAAGGTCATATTTTGGGTGTATTGACTTTGATTTTCTTCAACTTGATCAGTAGAAGAAATAACTGGAGAAGCTCAATATCAAATGTGAAAACTAGGCCAGAAGCTGATTGTGTAACAGAACATCAACTAATATGCAAGTTCAAACAGAAGCTTAAAATCCACAAGAACCAAAATTTGACCTCAAGTCTATCCCATCAGAATTTAAAGACCATCTCAGGAACAGATTTGAGGCCTTGAACACTAAGGAGCAAAGACCAAATGAGCTGTGGGAGGATATCAAGAATATCATCCAGTAAAAATGCAAAGAAGGAAGGAAAGACCAAAACTGATATCAGAAGAGACTCTGAATATTGAACTACAGTGCCAAGAGGCCAAAGCAAAAGGAAGAAATTAAGTAGTTAAGGAGCGGAACAAAAGATTTCAAGTACAATTCGGGAAGACAAAACAAAGTATTCTAATGAAATGTGTGAGAATCTGGAGTCAGATAATCAAAAGGGACAAACTCCCTGGGCATTTCTTAAACTGAAGGAACAGAAGAATAAGTTTAAGCCTCAAGTTGCAATACTTAAGGATGCTGAATAATCCAGGAAGCATCAAAAGCATAAAAAGAAGATGGAAGGAGTACACAGAGGCATTCTACAAAAAACCTGGCTGACACAGAAGTTCATGAAACAATATATGAACAAGAGCCTACAGCGATGAAGGAGGAAGTTCAAGCTGCTCTGAAGGCATATCAATTTATATATTTCAGCAAACAAATACTGCCCAGGAAGTACTCACCAGGTTGTGCCAAGAAAACAAGAGGACAGCTAACTGGCCAACGAACTGGAGAGATCTGTATTTATTCCTATTCCATAAAATGTGGACCAACAGTGTGGAAATTATTGAACAATGTCACTAATATCACAGACAAACAAAAACCTGTTGAAGATTACCCAAAAACGATTGGAACAATATATCAGCAGAGAACTTCCAGATGTCCAGGCTGGGTTAAGAAGATGTTATGGCAGTAGGGACATTATAGTGAAAGTTAGATGGCTCTTGGTCAGAAACAGAGAGTACCATTGGAATGTCTATCTGTGTTTCATTGACTATGCAAAGGTATTTTACTGTGTGGATCACAACAAAATGTGGTTAACCTTGAGAAGAATTGGGATCTCAGAACACTTAATTGCGCTTATGCAAAACCTATTCTTGGACCAGGAAGCAATAGTCAGAATAGAGCAAGGAAACACTGCATGGTTCAGGATTAGGAAACGTGTCAGATAAGGATGCATTCTATTTCCATACCTTTTTAATTTCTATATTCAGAACAGATAATTCAGGAGACTAGACTTTATGAGGAGAAATATGGCATCAGGATTATAGGAAGACTCATCAACAACCTGTATTATGCAGATGACACAATCTAACTTACTAAAACTGAAGAGGACAAAAGGCAGAAGGTCAAGGAGTGCGGTCTTCAATATGGATTGAAGCTCAACATCAAGTAAACAAAGACCCTCACTGTCAGAATAGACTGGCAAGCCTCAGCCACATAGATCTGCCATTCCCATTCACCCGCATAGACCTGATATTCCATCACCAGCTACATCTGACTTTCCCATTTTCAGCATGGACACAGCAAGCCCCAGCCACATATACCTGGCATTCTCATTGTACTAATAAACTCAGTAAGCTCTGGCCACAAAGAAATAGCATTCCTACTTGTCCCCTAGACCTTACAGTCCTTAGCTATCTACACCTGGCTTTCCCGTAGTGAATTGGCAGTCTCATGACAGACGGAAAAAAGATTGAAATTGTTAATAACTTCAGCTTGCTTGGTTCCATAATCAACACCCTTGACATTAGCAATCTAGAAATGAAAAGATAAATTGCATTGGAAAAATCTGCTGTTAGAGACCTCTCTACAGTATTGAAGAGCAATGATGTCAGTCTAGTAACTAAGGAGTACCTGATCTAGGCATGGTTTTCACAATTACTTGCTATGCATC
>NW_006399791.1:16299986-16301068 GCF_000299155.1 Elephantulus edwardii
CTTCATTGTCCTCAAGTAACAGCTGATTCATAGCTTACCCTTCACTGTTTTTTTGTAAGGCTGTATATCAAATTGGAGAACACTGTCTGTCTTTTTCCCATGAAGCAACAGTTAGATTTGAACTGCCAGAGAGGTATGACTTTGGGGTTTACAGTGCACCTTCCTATGGACACTCCAGTTCATACTTATTCTCTTGGATAAATCTGTTGTCAAGTTTTCTAAGGTGAAAGGAATTTAAAGACCGAAATGCATTTTATTTAAGCCATGGTCGTTCCAGCTACCTGTTTTATATCTGAACACTGGACAATGAGTAAAAATGACAGAACCAATGCCTTTAAGCTGTGATGTTGAGAAAGAGTATTGAATATTCCATAGACTGCCAAGAGAATAAATATATCTTAGAGAGAGTGCAGCCAGACTATTCCTTGGAGGCAAGGCTAGTGGAAGCTTCATCTCACATATTTTGAGCATGTTACTGGGAGGACTCCAGTCCCTGGAGAAGGACAGCATGCTTGGAAAGATGGAGAATTAATGAAAGAGAGGAAGAACCTCAACAGAAGGATTGACACAGTTACTGTAATTATGGGCTCAAACATATCAGAGTATAGCACAGGATATGGCAAGTATCAGACCTATAGTTCATGGAGTTGCTTTGAATTATAATCTACTCCACGGCACCGAACAACAACAACAAATATGGAGCTCTGGTGATCTAGTCTTTGGGGAGTTGCCAACCTAAAGGCAACACATTTCTCTAGCAGTTTGAATCTGCCTGTGGCTCCAGGAGAGGCATGCAGGCAACCTCCTCCCATGTAGTTTACAGCCTTGGAAACCAACTGACAGGTCAGCGATGATGGGGGTGAGTGTTGTGTGTATGTTTATCTATTACTTCCACAACCTTCTATCCAGCCCAGCCTGTGAACTTGGGTGAAGTCACTTTAATAGTGAGGTACTTTGCAGGCTCACAATCCCCATCCCTTCATAGGATGTCAGTCACGTTATGTCTTGGCTTCTGGGTCTTCTCTACTTGGTCCCTCTTTAGTTCTGCAGCATCTTTCCATCTTTTATTGTTGCTGTTTGTT
>NW_006399791.1:16301623-16304339 GCF_000299155.1 Elephantulus edwardii
AGTCAGTCACACCTTAGTCTCCAGACTGACATCATTGCTCTCCGATATTCTGAAGAGATTCCTGACAGCCAACTTTCCCAATGCAACTGTTTCTTGATTTTCTGGCTGCTGCTACCAAGAGTGTTGATTGTGGAGCCAAGCAAACTAAAGCTGTTAACAATCTCAACCTCTTCACTATCCATCTTGACACTGCCAATTTTTTATTAGCTTCTACCAATAATCACCAAGGTTTATGGGATTTGTGTCTCCTCTGCTGTGTTGTCATAGTCCCCAAGATCATCAATCAAACAGTGGGATGAATGGGGATGCATCTTCCAAAGTTGAATGAGACCTCCTCTCCCAAACTGATTCAAGTTCTTCCCTGGGGATCTAAGTAGTATGACTTATGGATGCTCACCTTTACTTTATGCTGTAGACTCCAGTCCTTCAATCCATACCACAACTTCATTTTACCATTATTCTTAGGCTGACCATATAATTCATCAGCCACCTCAGAGCAAAATTTAAAACATTGGGATGGCTCCAGCAGATAGGGTTCCATTGGTATACTCCTCTATTATCTTTTTCTTAATATTGGCTGTAGGAATCTGCTTATAAATTCCCCCAGGCAGGCTTGGCCTCCTCTTCCATCTCTTGTAAATCAGTTGACTTAGACACTTGGTAGCCACTGGCTCCGGGCCTAGATGTGTATAAATTCCAGTTTAGGTTCCTATGGAAACAGAACCCCGGTAGCCATTTTGGTTTTTAGATAGATTCTTATATACCGCACTGTAATAACATGATCCTTTTTTTTGCAGAAGATAGGAGGGAGTAGGTAAAGAAGGAAGAACTATTACATGAAGCATGCATTTTGATTTTAATATAGATCACATTTTCAGAAACTTTCAAATGTTAAACAAAATCATAATAATAATGACTTTCAGCATATAAAGTGGTACATTTAGGTGGTTTTTTAAAAATAATTTCAGAATTTAATTTTGAATTTATGAAATCTAGTTTCCTTATATTTTGCCTTAAACTTATTATACATTTGGTCATTATATAGAATTTCAGAGCTAGGAAACATGAATCTCTCTTTTAAAAGGGCCAGAGAGACAGGGGACCAGACAGGTTCACCATGCAACATTCAAATGAAGGTACACACATTTAAATCAGTGATCTATTGTGAAACATTTCTGTACAGTTGATTTTTCAGTTATTTTGTTTACTGAAGAAAAGTAAAACTTGACTGTATGCATTCTTCGGAAAGGCAAACCTTTTGAATCAAGAGTAGTTAGTGAATATTTTTATCTAACTTGTCTTTTATGGCATCAGTGCTCAAAAGAAATTGGTAATGAATATTAAGTACATAGTACTAATGATGTGGATTATTTTTAGTAAAATAGGTTTATATCTATATTGTTAATGTTAGTATCATATTTATAAACAAAATGTCTTACAACTGGACCAATACGCAACATCATGATAAATGGAGAAAAGATTGAAGTTGTCAATGATTTTCTCTTACTTGGATCCATAATCAACATCCCTGTTACCAGCAGTCAGAATCAGATGTATTGCACGGGGAAAGTTTGCAGTCAGAAACCTCTCCAAATTACTGAGGAGCAATGATATTAATTGAAGACAAAGGTGCACCTGATTTAGCTCATGGTCTTTTCAGTTACTTACTATGCATTAGAGAGCTGGACAATGAAAAAGGATGAAAGAAGAATTGATGGAATTGATTGAACTGTGGTCTTAGAGGAGAATTTTGAACATCTCATGGACTGCCAAAAGAACAAACTATTAAATACGTCATGGAGAAAGTGCCGGCTGAGTGTTTCTGGGAGGCAAAGATAAGAAAGCTCCATTTCACATGTTTCAGGCATGTTGTTAGGAAAGGTTGTTACTTGGAAAGGGACATGATGTTTGGAAATACAAAGGGTCGGTGAAAGAGAGGACTCTCAACCAGATAGATTAGCACAGTGACTGTTGTACTGGATTCTAGTGTATCAGGAATTGCGAGGTTGGTACAGGATAGGACACGGTTCAGATCTGTTGTTCATATAAGATCACTTTCAATCATACATGACTCAAAGACATCTAACAACAATAACAACAACAACAAAAACATATATATGGAGTCCCTGAGTGACACAAATGACTATTTTCTGAAAGGCTAAGGGTTTGAACCCACTCAGGGGCATCTGATGATCTGCTTCTGAGGAGTCACAGCCTTGAAAACTCCACAGAGCACATACTGTGCATGCATGCAGTTGCCGTGAATCAATCAAATTGAAGGTAACTTAAGTAAAACCTTAGTGCTCCTTGGAGACAAGGATGGTGAAACTTTTTCTTCCATACTTTGGAGATTATACTTAGAAAGGTGAAAGAAAGGTCAACACACAAGAGGAAGACCTTCAACAAGTCAGATTGGCACAATGATTACAACAGTGGGCTCCAGTGTGTGAGGAACGATGAGGCTGCCACAGGATAGGACTGGGTTCAGATCTGTTGTCTACAGAGACACTGTGAGTTGCAGTCGACTCTATGTCATGTAACAACAGCAACAATAGCAATAAAGGGAACGAACCCTGGTGATGCAGACTGTAGGTGGTTGCTTTACTAACCATTGTCATCACCTCTGAAATCAAATTTACTAATAGCTCCTTTGAAGAAGGGCAATCTCTTCCCATGTGATTTACAGCCTCCTGAAAACCCCCTGGCGGGTCAAATA
>NW_006399791.1:16305315-16310197 GCF_000299155.1 Elephantulus edwardii
AAAACAAACCCCTGTAGGGCTGTTCCAGATGAATTCCAATCTGGATTCCAGCCCCCCACGAATACAGAGAAATAAAATAGTTCATGGAGATGACTTACTTATCCTTTTCTTGGTAATAACCAGTTGTAAAAATAGGAAATCATAAGAAATTAATAATAATAACAACAGGAAACTAACTAGGATGGATGCTATAAAAACAGAATTTCATTTGACTGCATGAAGCAAATGAGTAATATAACAATAACTTAAATTAAGGAAGTTCTATTGCATGTTAGAGGAAAAGAAAAAAATAAGAAGTCTGGGACTACCAGTGATCCATTTGACACCCAACTCCTCCCCTGTTCTAAGATGAGAAAAACAGCCAACAGGGGTACAGGACCATGAAAGAATCAGAGGGCATAATAATAACACAACCTTTCAGCAGCTGAGAGCAGAAAGCAGATAAAGAACCCATAGACCAGTTCCATGGGGCTATTAGAACCTCAGGAGCAGAAAGTGGTTTATTTATTCATTGTTGACTCACAAACTGACAGCTGTGGTACCAACAATGGGTTTTGTTAGGAAAGAAAGTTGGAGAGTAGGGGAGGGAAAAAATATCACCCAATGCAAAGTCAAGTTTTAGTCTCAGCCCTGGGGCACAATTATTTAATTAGGCTCCAGTTTCAGTCCAGCAGTCAAATTCAAATCATCCAGCAAGGTTTGCTTCCGAGCAGTTACAAGCCAGCTTCTCCTTCAATTATCTGGCAAGAAACTTTAACTGTGGCCACACAAATGCAAGAGGCCTTAGGTCATACCTTGCCACAGTTTCTCAACAGCAATATCACTGTCTCTCCTCCACCAGGGTCTCACGCTCACCATGGTTTTGCCACCATAAGCCTTGCTTGTCTCAAGTCTTACTTCAAGTCTTTCTCGCCTCAAGTCTTGCTGCCCACTCTGGGAAACATTCTTTCTCTTATCCTAGTCTCACAGCTGATGCTGATTTGCAAGACCTTGTGTCTGCAACTAATGTATCTGGAGACCAGAGGATAAATAGCTTAAAAAAGCCAACTTTTAGGCTAACACTAAACCCTCCATCTCTATTTCATCATTCTTAGTAGTAGGTTTGAAAGCCACACTCTCATTATGGCGCAGGCTGACTGATCAATGTCTACCCACTGTGTCATGTTTGCATTGATGAGCTTTGAGTAGAAGAAAATGGAATCCATGCTGGCTCCTTTAGACGTAAATAACTGACTATGCAAATGTATTTGACTGTGTAGATCACAACCTATGATTAAACTTGAGGAGAATGGAATCTCAGAACACTTGATTGTGCTTATGCAAAACCTATACTTGGACCAGGAATCAGTCCTCAGAGTAGAGCAGGGAAACAATGCATGGCTCAAAATCAGAAAGGGAGTATATCAGGGATGTGTCCTGTCTCCATACCTTTTCAATCTATATGCAAAACAGATCACTCGGGAGGTTGGGCTTTCCAAGGAGGAATATGGCATCAGGATTGGAGGAAAACTCAACAACAACCTATGTTATGCAGTTGATAAAACCTCGCTTGCTGGAACTGAGGAGGACTTTAAGCATTTGCTGCAGAAGGTTAAGAACTGTAATCTTCAATATGGATTGAAATTAAACATCAAGAAGACAAAGATTCTCACCACTGAGTCAATTGGCTTCACCACGATGAGTGGAGAAGAGACTGCAATTGTTAACAGTTACAGCTTGCTCTGCTCCACAATCAATAGTCTTGGCACAAGCAGTCAGAAAATGAAAAGATAAATTTCACTAGGTAAGTCTGCTGTCAAGGACCTCTCCAGAGTACTGAGAAGCAAAGATGTTGGTTGAGAGATTAGGGTGCATCTGCTCTATGTCATGGTCTTTGCAATTACTTGTTATGCATCAAAGAGCTGGACAATGACTAAGGATGACAGAAGAATTGATGTCCTTGAATTGTGATGCTGGAGAAGAGCCTGGAACATACCATTGACTGCCAAGAGAGAAAAAAAATAGGTCTGTCTTGGAGAGATTGAAATAAAGTTTCTCCTTGGAGGCTAGGATTTTGATATTCAGTCTCACATACTTTAAGCATGTGGCCAGACTGACCGATTCTTGGAAAAGGATATCATGGCCAGAAGGGTGGAGGCACAGCACAGGAGAGGAAGGCTCCAGATGATGTGGACTGATACAGTAACAAGGGCAATGGGGATAGGTGTGCCAGAGTCAGTGAGACTGGCTCAGGACAGAGCAGGCTTCACAGCTGTTGTACACAGGGTCGTTATGAGTTACAGGCAATGTGACGACACATAACAAGAATAACAATAGCACATTAATAACTATGCTTTTGAGGGAAAGCCTATGTACACATAGCCCTAAATATGTATGTATATATGGATAGAAAGATAGAAAGGAAGAAGAGAGGGAGAGAAAGAAAGAAAGGGGGAAGGAGGGAAAGAGGGAGAAAGGAAAGAAAATATAAAGATACGAAGCACTCTGTAAACCTGCTTAAGGTATCAGCTATGAGTTGGTCCAGACTTAGTGGTGGTTGTTGTCAGGTGTTGTTGATTAGAGTATTACTCAGCAACACTGCATATCAGACCAGAATTCTGTCCTTTCATATGCCATCCTCACTCTCTCTTATACACTAGGTCCGTTGTTGCACTCACTACATCAAACATCTGTATAGGGAACTTTCTCTTCTTCCCTGACCCACTGCCCTTCCAAGCATGATATTCTTTTCCAAGGCACAGACTCTCCTAGCAAAATGTCCAAAATGTGGAGACAAAGCTTTGTCACTTTTTTACCTCCAAGAAGCATTCTTGGCTGCACCTTTTCCAAGACATATCTGTTTGTTGTTTAGCAGGGCAGTCCATGGAATATTCAGTACTCTTCTCCAACACCATAACTCCCATACAACATTCACACACACACACAGACACACACAGACACACACACACACACACACACACACACATTGTTGCTTTAAGTGTCATTGAGTCGAGCACAACTCATAGTGACCCTATGAACAAAAGATCTGAACCCTAGTTTATAGCTATCATTGTTTCTCTAAGTTCATAGAGTTTCCAGAGGCATCTTGTTTAGGAAGTAGATCCTACGCCTGCTTCTAAGCCTATCTCAATCTGGGAGTTCCACCAAACACTGTACAGCATGAGCAACCACAATGGCATTTGACACAAAACCGGCACAGCATTAGGCATTAAAGCACTATATATATATATATATATTTGTTGCTGTGTACCATTGATATAGTCACACACAGATATCTATTTATCTATATCTATATATCTATCTCTGTCTATCTATATGATTTTTTTGACCATTTAGGGGGCTTGGAGCCCTTATTTAAACAAGCTGCAACCTGAAAGTTAGGCTTTGAGATTCATAGTACATATTTGAAAATATCATGGTTTAGATCAGATGCTCTTTAGTCTTTACAATGATATGTTGAATTTTCAACACTTAGAAGACATCTTACACAGCATATTTTCCCAACAAAATATGTATTTTGGTTTCTTGTCTGCTTCTGCCATGGGTGTTGATTGTGGGTCCATGTAAAATGAAATCACTTACCACTCAATTTCTCTTCATTTATCATGATGTTAACTATTACTGGTCCAGTGATAAAAATTTTTGTTTTCTTGATTTTGAAATTTAATCCTTATTAAAGGCCTTGGCCTTTGATCTTTTCTACATCGCGTTTCAACCCTTTTTTACTTTGCAAGCAAGATTGTGTCATCTGTATAATGCAGGTTCATTCTTAAAGAGTCTTCTAATCTTGGTGCCACATTCATCCTTATACAATCAAAGTTGTCAAGTCACTTGATCAACATACACATTGAATAGGTATAGAAAAGTGATATAATCTTGATTCATGCATTTTATAATTTTTAAATATCCAGGTGTTTAATCCACAGAAATGTTTCTTGGACTATGTACAGGTTTCCCATGAGCACAATATTCTAGGGTTCCTGTTTTTCTTAATGTTAGAAGTATGACTTCTGGGAAATTTGAGGAAAAAAATATTCTACTTTCCACATTTTTACTATAAGAAGTCACAAAAGAAATAAATTGTAATAAACAATAAATACCAATCCATCATTCCACAACAGTGTTTCAGGCAAAATAAAGAGAAAGGGAAAAGTCAATCATTCATTCATCTGGTGATTTTTTTTTTGCCTTCCTTATCCACTCCTTACTACAAAGTAGAGAGAAAAATACAAAAGATGCACCTACCAGCTCTCTGAATTGAACTGAAATTTCATTAAGAAGAAAAAGTCAATATATATTTGACATGTACTTAGTAGTCTACTGAAGTCTAATATTTTGGTTTCTCAACACTTCCACTGTCCCTGATCCCTTACATAGAACTCTTCACTCTTTTCATAAGAAGATACTCCCAATGTCTCTGGATTTCTGGATGAATTTTCATCTTCTCTGTTAGGTCTCCTTTTGCCTGCTTATGATCCAGTGGTCTATCAAAATATATATTAAAAAAATGCACTGCCAATATGGAAAAACAGTAGGATAGCTATGATTGAAATCTTCTTTCAGAAGGAGATAATGGAAGCATTCATCAGTCACTGTTGCATAGCAATTATGACATCCTGAAAGGCAGATTAGCAAGGCCCCCTGCCCTGCCAGAGCAGTTAGCTCATCTGCAAGTTCTGTGCTCCAAGAAATTTCTTTTGCACTGCTCTGCTGTGACTTTGTGTTTTTCATAGGACTCTATTAAAGTGATTAGCCAGCAAACACCAACAACTATACTATTTTTTTAAATTTTATTCTGGTTTATTTACAAAGTTCAAATGCATTATTTTTGACACCAGATCTTTTACATTTCCTTCACTACCTTTCTACCCATCAAATTGTA
>NW_006399791.1:16310995-16313211 GCF_000299155.1 Elephantulus edwardii
TTTAGAGTGTGCATTTCTAGCTGTATTTGGCAGTCTCTTTATACCATAGAGTAAGCCTTCTAAGCTTGATCCCAGTTTGTCTTTGATGAACTTTATGGTTTTAGGCTTTACTCCCAGGTCTCTGATCCACCCTGAGTTGATTTTTGTATATAGTGTGAGATGTGGATCCTGTTTCAGCTTTCTGTACGTAGCAGTCCAATTTTGCCAGCACCATTTGTTGAAGAGGTTGTTATTTCCCCATTTGATAGTTTTTATTTTCCTTATTAAGTTTCAGTTGACCATAGATAGCTGGGTCTATTTCTGGCTTCTTAATTCTGTTCCATTGTTCTATGTGTCTGTCATTGTACAAGAACCATACTGTTTTGATTACTACCACTGTATAGTAGCTTTTGAGGTCAGGGAGTGCTATGCCTCCCACTTAATTTTTGTTTCTCAGAAGAGTTTTACTTATTCATGGTCTCTTGCCTCTCCAAATAAACTTGACAATTTCCCTTTCTATATCCTTGAAAAAGGAATTTAGTATCTGTATTGATATCGAGTTGAACATGTAGATTGCTTTTGGTAGGATTGTCATTTTCACAGTATTGAGACTTCCTATCCATGAGCAGGGCACATTTTTCCATATTTTTAGGTCTTTTATTGTGTCTTGCAGAAATTTTCTGTAGTTTTCTTTTGTATCCCTAGTTAGGTTCACTCTCAAGTATCTCACTTTGTGGTTGCCTATTGTAAATAATATTGCTTTCTTGGGTTCCTTCTCTGAGTTCTCTTTGTTTCTGTAGAGAAATCCCACTGATTTTTGGATTTTTATCTTATATCCTGCCACTCTACTAAACTGACCTAGTAACTCTAACAGTTTTTGGTTGAGTCCTTGGCATTTTCTGTGTACACTATCATATACCTATCTGCATATAGTGACAGTTTAGCCATCTCTTTGCTGCTCTGGATGTCTTTTATTCCAACAGCTATTCTTTTCCTACATTTTCTTTGATGTGGCAACCTCCCACAGGCTAACAGGCGACACTGATCACAAGTTTGTCACTGCTTCCTCAGGATCGGCAGCTTCCCTGATGAAGTCACATTTTCAATCCAGAAAGGTTTGCATCAGGACATCCTTTCTCCACATATACTTAATTTGTATTATGAGTAATTAGAGAAGCTAGATTTTATAAAAAAGAATCAGGATTGAGAAAGACTCATCAATTACCTGCATTATGCAGAAGACTCTGGGAAAATCCACTGTCAAGGACATCTCTAAGGTGCTCAGGAACACTTATATCATTTTAAAGAGTAAAAGGCACCTGATTCAAGGTATAGCCATTTCAATTAATTCCTTTGTTTCTGAAAGTTAGACAATGAATATAGATGACAGAAGAATCAATGCCTTTGAGCTGTGATGTTGGAGAAGAGTACTGACTATTCCATGGACTGACAAAAGAACAAACAAAAATGTCTTGGAGGAAGTTCAACCGGAGTGCTCCTTAAAGGCAAGGCTGATAGAACTTTTTCTCACGTATTTTGACATATTGTTAGGAGGGGCCAGTTTGTGGAAAAATGGAGGGTCAGTGAAAAAGAGGAAGACCCTTAAAAAGATATAGATAGACACAGAGGGGCCAGTTTGTGGAAAAATGGAAGGTCAGTGAAAAAAAGAGGAAGATCCTTAACAGGATAGACACAGTCACTGTAGCAATGGCCTCATGTATTTCAGAGATGATGAGGATGGCACAGGACAGGGAAAGTTTCAGATGCATTATTCAAAGGTTTGCTATGAGTTATAGCTGATTGAACAATAATAGTAATAATAGTAAAGGTTCATGCACAGTGAATCATAGCAGAATGGATACCATGGGAGAGAAGGGGTGAGATTAAAAAATTAATTGATAGGAAATAAACTCTTATTAATATGGGTGAAGACAATGTGGAACGGATGGGTAATCAGGTACTGTGTATCTGAACTGTGTGCATTCTTATTAATGTTATGGAATGAAGTGTTCATGAATAGTTGAAAAAACAACATGCTTTGCAAACTTTACCTCAAATCACATTTAAAAAAAGTAAGGAAGGTAAAAATTGCCTTAGTACATAATGAAACTTGCTAAAATTTTGTGATTACAGTAGCGCACATAACTAACTCATTGTTAAAAACCAACACATACCTTACTAAATGTGCCTATAACAAACTGTGAATTAGGAAAAAATATGTTGTTGTTGTTGTTGTT
>NW_006399791.1:16314616-16334849 GCF_000299155.1 Elephantulus edwardii
AAATATGTCAATTGGTATATTGTACCTTTATATATTTGTTATGATGCAATTTATACTATAGCTTAGTATCAAAGGAAGGATTCTGTAGCTCTGGTGGCCTAGTGGCAAGAAGGTGCACTCCAGTCCCAAAGGCTCAGTTCAAATATCCACCAGATACTCCACAGAAGGATGGGAAATCTCCTTCTGTGCCAGTCAGATCCAATTCAGCAGTATACACATGCGCACGTGCGCGCGCGTGCACACACACACACACACACACACACACACACACTGAGAATGAGAGTGTGAGAGACAAAAATCCCAAAAGAAGAGTTCTTGAGTAAATGTTACTGTGACACTGTTTCTTAAAATGAAACTATTGTTTCATCTCTTTTTTTTTTACACAGAATATATTTAAACTGGATTTTAGAAACATAGGAAAAATAACTATATCTTGCAGAAAGGCAGGCTTAAAAGCTTGATGGGCCGCTCTCCCATAAAACAGACATAAATATGAAGATGGTATTTTTTTAAAAATTAGAATTGATGAGATTGTGGAGACTTTGGAACTCTCATCCATTGACAGTGGGAATGTAAAATGGCTTGGCAACTACTGAGAACTGTTTGGCAGGTCTTTCAAGTTGAACATAGAACAAACATATGGCATAGTTATTGCAGTTCAAAGTATCTGAGATATGTACCATCCCCCCAAACACACACACACACACACACACACACCAGGTTAACTAGACCTCATTGTCATTGAGTCAATCCTTACCCATGTGATACTCCACTGAGTTTCAATGCTGTGAATGTTGTTGTTAGGTACTGTCAAGTCAAGTATGACTCATGGTGACTCTATGAACAAAAGATCTGAACCTTCTTCTATCCTGTACCATCCTTACACTTTCTGACACACAACATCCCATTGCAGCAGTTACCGCATCAATCACCTGATCAAGGGTCTTCCTCTCCTTCTTTGACCCTCCACCCTTCTCAGAATCATATCTTTGTCCAAGGATTAGCACCTCCTGGCAACATGGCCAAAGTATGTGAGATGAATCTTCATCATTCTTGCCTCCAAAGAGCACTATGGCTGCACCCTCTCCAAGACATATTTGTTTGTTTTTTGGCTGACCATGGAATGTTCAGTACTGTTTTCCAACACCACAGCTCAAAAGCATAAGTTTGTCTTCTGTCATATTTACTCATTATCTGGCTCTCAGACACATAGGAAGTGATTAGAAAGACTATGGTCTGAATCAGATGCACCTTAGTTCTCAAACTGACATCATTACTCCTCAATAATCTGGAAAGGATCATAACTGCAGACTTTCCCAGTGAAATGTGTCTCCCTCTTTTATGATTACTGGTACCAAGGGTGTTAATCGTGGGCTCAAGCAAGATGAAGCTGTTGAAAGTTTCAATCTTTTCTCCATCCATCATAATGTTGCCTATCAGTCCGGTGGTAAGAATCTCTATTTTTTTTGTTGTTGTTGTTATGCTGAGATGCAATCCATATGGAAGCCTGCATCCCTTGATCTTCTGGAACAAGTGCTTCAAGTTGTAAATATTATTGAAAGCAAATTGCCTCATCTTTTTCACAAAGAGTGTCTACTGGATTTAAACCATCAAACTTTCTGTAAACATCTCAACATTTAACCAACTATGTCACTAGAAGTCAAAGGAAGAAATAAAAGAGAAATCTGTACACTAACAGTAATTGTTCAAATTGGTTTTTTGTCAAACATTCTTCTAGGTGGTATAGCACTGGTCTGTGCATTGCTGTGCAGGGGTAACTCATGGTTACTGTGATGCTAAAGACTGTGACACTGATGTGCCAAATGTGGTAATGGTTACCTATGGTAGACAGTGTTTGGTGGAGCTTCCTCATTTAAACAAGCTTGGAAGCAGGAGTGGCATCCACCTCCGAAATGGCTTGCCTCTGGAAACTCTATGAACAGTGCTCAGGTCTTTCATTCATAGGGTTGCTATGAGTCACCTATGACTCAATAGCATCTAACAGAAACAACAACAACAATAGTGATTATAGCACTTTTCACCATTGCCAAATGAACTGAAATGTCCAACCACAGACATATATAAAAATTAAATATGACACATATGTGCAATGCAAACAATATTACTCAGAATGGAAAAATGCATGTTCAATCACAACCATGGATGAAACTTGAAAACCATTATGCTGAGAAAAGGAAGTCAGGCACCAAAGGACAAATGTGTATGATCTAATATACATTAATTATTCAGATCTATGGAAAACAGGGATTGTTACAGTCATGGGAAGAAAAGGAAAAAGGAAAACTTTCGTTATGAGTCATTGAGTGCATATTAAACTTGTTGGGATAATCTAGAAAATTAAGTGATAGAGGCTATAATAATATGAAAATTGCAGTCAACATTATAGAATTGAAACGTGGAAATTGTTGGATATGTGAAGGTTCTGTTGTGCATATTTTCACCACAACTAAAAACCAAATAAAACAAAAGGAACAGAAGCACTTACCATCTCTAGAAATTGCCCAAAAGACTTATAGTAACTGCATAAAAATTGACTTAAGACAAGCTACCACAAATTAGTCTCAAAGTGCAAGCTCTTTGCTTCTGAGTTGGAATCAACCCATAGCTGACTTTCTAGTGAGTTTTCTGAGATTATGAATCTCGTGGAAGAAATTATCTCTCTTTCTTCCCCTGAACCCACTGGTGGATATAAACTGCCAGCAAGGTGGTTTTTTTGGGTTAGCAGCACAACTCTCCAGGGACTAAACTACCTGAACTTCCTACTTCTCTGGATTATTGTTGTTTTGGGATGCCATGGAGTCAGAAATGACTCATAAGTAACCCTCCAGTGGGTTTTCAGAGGCAGTCAAGTGCAAGGAAGGAGATTGTTCATCCTTCTTCCATGGAGCATCTAATGGATTCAAACTTTGTGCTTTTGGGATTGCAGCACAGTTTCTTACCACTAAGCCAGCTGGGGCATTTGAACCGCAATTGTCCATGCTTTGTAATGAAAACCACAGACAGATACACAAAGCTCCCACCTACCCAGATTTCTATCTGAGGGCTACAGTTCTCTCTCTCTCTCTCTCTCTCTCTCTCTCTCTTTAGATCTAAATTAAATTTATTAATAGGAGAGTTTGATGGTGTTTAACAATCATGGGTCTTGATGGGGGGAAAATAAGCAGAAGGTATATAGTTAAAAACAAGACTTTAACTAATTGTAAGGAATCTGAATTCTTTACCCATCTTTGAGAAATGAGTGAACTTGAGAACCATCAGAATAATTGAACTTCTCGACAACTGGATTGTATGAGTGAAAGGTGTTTATGCGAAATCGATGACTCGAGAAAAGGACAGCATAGAAAATGTTCCTTGAGGGACTAGGTGTTGACATCTTTTTTTCTGATACTGGTTCATTATGTGACTGCAATTGCTGTGGCCAACATCACGTGGTAAGAATTTGGAAAGAGTTAACCAGGGTGCAGTGCCGCGCACATGCCAGGATATTTGAGTAGGGCACGCAGTGCGGAGGATGGGCTACAGTACTCTTGAAGGGCAGACAACTGACATTTCTCTTCTCTTTCCTATTTAGTGTTGAAAAGGCTACATTCCAAGCAATTGTAAGTAAGAAGAAGTCAAGAACTTTTGTCTCCTTCTGCAGAAGAGACTCTCCCCAGGCCTAACTTACCCTGTGTTTATTTGTGTACCTACCAGTAGGAATGACAGCTAGCTGACCCTCTGCTAAGTTTACAAAGGCAGTTAATTGCTAGAGAAGCTATAGCCTATCTTTCTCCCTCAAAGCAGCTGGGGGACTCAAACTAAGTGCCTCTGAGGATCACAGTGCATGCAGCTTCTTACCACTAGGTCACCAGAGCTCCATTAACTTACCCTGTAAGGCCTCAGCTGCATTCACCAAGTGGACGTAGGTCCCATATGACAAGAACAGAGAACTCAGTTCATTGTGTTTTATGTATGAGAATGATTGTAGGAAACACAACATGAATGTGAAATAGCACAACATACAATGTATACAAACTTTGTAAGCAAACCACTTAAAAAAAAAAAGAACAAGAATGGAGAACATCAAATCATCAAATATCTCCCTAGGGGATGTGACTTTACTTTAAATAGCATATGTGCATATTCAACCCTAAAGGTATTCTTAAATACAATGAAAATATTGGATGTAAACTAGTGGAGGTTTATTCTTTCAGAAATCTTACAGTTAACAAAATTGTATGCAGGCTAGTTTACTAGAGAAAAGCATGGAAAAAATATAGCTGAGAAAACCTTTCTGGGGTTAAAAAGCTACTCTTATAAATGAGCTTTAATTTAATTGAGTTATACTTTGGGAATGGTTGAAAAAAGAGAACATTCAGCAAGCAACTGAAGGAAGATTTAGTGGTGCAATAGGTAATTAATCACTTGGCTCTTAACCAAAATGTCCATGGTTTGCGCTTATCCAGAGATTGCAGGGGAAAAGTCCTATTAAAGATTATTTTTACTGTGTGCTCTCAAGTGGATTAAGGTGTGTCATGCAAGTTGACACATAGCAACTCTAAAGGACAGAGAACTGCCCCACAAGTTTGCCTTGGCTATAAAATTTATTAAAGTAGCTCTCCAGGCACAATGGTTAAGTGCTATGCTAGGCTGTTAACTAAAAAATTGATGGTTCAAATCCACCCAGTGGCTCTTTGGGAGAAAAGATTCAAACTAAAGAGTTCAGTCTCTCAGAAACCTATCGGGCAGTTCTGTTCCATCAAATGGAAATTCTATGAGTTGAAACACCAGTCCTTGGAGAAGGACATCATGCTTAGAAAGGTAAAGAGAGAGAGCAGGAGAGGAAAAGCCTGCATGTGATGGATTGACATGACAACTGGGTTAATGGATGTGGATGTATCAGAGATAGTGAGACTGGCTTGGGACAGGGCAGGCATCAGAGCTATTGTGCATAGATTCTCTATGAATCATGGTTGACTCGACAGCACATAGAAACAATACATGCATTGAAAATCTATTGTATGGTACCTAAAAGGATCATTTACATGTAATATTAACAGAGATAGACAGCTTAAGAGGCATTGAAGAAATAATTATTCAAATGAAATCTTGTTAAAACCACTGCCCGTCCAGAGTACTGTGTATGCCAAAAACTATACCCTTCAAGAGGCACCATCAGAGATATCACACACACTGTGGAAAACAGGGAAATCAGTCTCTTGAAAAATAGGGGAATAAGAAAGGAAAACAAGTCTAAGGATTTGAAGCAGATTGTGGAGTGAAGATATAGAGAATCAGTCAATTTGAATGAAACCTAATATGGAGAAGGCATAGGAACTCAAAGGAAAATAAACACAAATGGCCTACAAACATCATCTATTTTAAGTAAAAACATGACAATAAAGAAGTATTTCCAACTTTCTAGTAAGTATTGCTATACTGCTACTGCTCCCAAGTAGTGATTTGATGTATTCATTTTGGAAATCAGTTTTGGAAAATTGGTCAAAAATTTAAAACATAATGTTTAAAAAATAACTGTGGTAAGGAAATAATTTGATAATAACAGCAGATTATGAAAAAAAATTCTGCTCAATAGAAATTCCTCCATGATTAGTAAAAGATGTCAGGTGAGAATATCCTGACTTGGAAATTTGTGTAAGTAAACTGCAAACACAATCTGACTGAATCCTTGCCTTAGTTTATTTTCTGTGGGATATCTGATACTCTTGCTGGTGAATTTGTAAATTCTGAAGCTTTTACATTCTCGTTATTTATTCCCTTTTTTTTTGTGGTATTGTTACCACTGAATTCTCACTCCACTCATGTCACATGACTTAATGTTTTCACTCCTAGAAGCACCAGACTTGATGTGGGCAGTTTGGTTTCTTGAGTGCTTTTAGGGTTTTCCCCCCATTCTTTTGTTCAAAGCAGACCTAATTGAAAATTTTAAATTACACACACACACGCACACACACACACACACACGTTGCTGTTTGTTTATATGTGCCACCGAATCACTTGTGACTCATAGCGACTCTATGTACAACAGTTCTGAACTCTCCTCTATCCTAAGCCAATTTCATCATCTCTGACACTTCTAACCTCATTACCTCAGTCACTGAATCAAATCCATCTAATCCAGGGTCTTGCTTTCTTGTGCTGTCTCTCCATCCTCCCAAGCATGATGTCCCTCTCCAAGGACTGGCCTCTCTTGCAACATGCCTAAAGTATGTCATATGGAGCTTCAAAACCTTTGCCTCCAAGGAGCAGCCTGGTTTCACACTCTTCAGGCCTGACCGGTCTGTTCTCTTTGCAGTCCATGGTGTGTTCAATACTCTTTCCCCAACCACAACTCATTCTTCTATCATCCTTAGTCATTGACCAGCTCTCTGATGCATAACACATAATTGAAGACTATGGGCACACCTATACAGCCAAAGCTTTTGGTAGTATCTTTGTGTTAGTTAAAGTCTAATCTGTTTCAGAAATTTCAGCTTGCTTTTTGTCTTAAGACACAAAGGGGTGAAGAGGGAGGAAAATATGCAACAATGAATGTATGGAAATCCAAGATTTCTATAAACTTTCACTAAAATCTCACTTAAAATTAAAAATAATTAAAAAGACACATAACCTATATTTTCATTTATTCTTAGAAATTTCAAAGTACCACTATTAAGGTCAGTTGACTACCAAAAAGTCATGTGTACATTAACATTGGATAGGACAGGCATTCATAATCTCAGAATTCACCCAATGGTTCTCTTTGACTAGAACAATTTTGCCTCCATGAAATCTTTTCTTTTTACATTATTTTATTTTATATTGGTTTGCACACAAAATTAATATAAATTGTGTTTTTAATATCCGTTGTGTTTCACATATTTCCCTACTCATACTGTGTTCCATATTATCATTCTCTTACATTGTATTTTATAAATTTGAGATCTCAATGTCTTTCTACAACCTTCTTATTTTGTTTGTGTTCCAAGTTTTCCCATTTTCTCCTCTCCTTATTGCTTTATCTTTCAATTTTCTTTTTTAAATTAAGTGTTTCCCAAATAAATGACAGTTCTGTCATTGAAAATCAGTTTAAGCCAACCATGAAAGGTTTTACTTTGTTCTAAGAAAGAAGACTCTAGAAAGAATCAGGTGAGATTTAGAGTCAAGATGATAACAAAGTTGCTTACTGCATTCTAAGCATGACTAGAAGTACCGGATGAAGCATCTGAAAACTACCAAAGAAACAAGAATCTAAAAAAAACCTCTCAGCATTTCAGAGAAAAGGATGGTTATGAAATTAAGTCAGATGATTCTTCTGGGAATTCACCATGTTTGTGATACCTACAAAATAAGGTGAGTAGATTGGTGAATATAAGACATTTGGGCCATGAAGAGAATGGGAGGATTTGCCTATTCAAATAGAGTTCACAGAAGCCTCATGGGAACGGGATCATGTGATGTAAGAAAGGAGTATGAAATCCTACCAAAATAATTGGTTAATGTTGCCATCCCTCTTGCCTTAAAATAAGTCACCACTGAAGTGAAAGGAGACTGCTACTAGAAAAAAGAAGAGCCAGAAGCTGAATGTGCTTTTTGGAGGTACCTGCATTGAGAGCTTCCTAGGCTCAAGGGACAGAGATGTAATACTAGAGACAATGAGAAAAGGGACAAGTATGGCAGAATCTATTAGCAGAGAAAGAAACAGAATTAGAAGATCCACTCAAGACAGTCATTGTGGATTTCCTTCTGTGTTACCTCTCAAGACTTTACTTACTTCTGCAGTTATTTCAGCTTGAAAAATGCTGAGCAAGTTCTTCCCTTTTGGTTTTCTAACTTCAAGGTTTTTGCATATTTTGTCATAATACTGAGCTTGGTTATCTCAAGATGCTCTTTAAAATTTTCTGTTTATCTCTCTTCCTTCATCCTTTCCCCCTTTTACTTTAGCTTCTTTACATATAAGAGAAAGGAGTTCTGGTAACCCCTTGGGTAAGGGGTTGCACTGTCAACTTAAAGGCAGGTAGCTCCATTCAACTGACTGCTCCGTGTGAGCATGAGCAAACTCCTCTCAGACTTACAACCTCCGAAAGCCTGAGTGGCAGTTAGGGGTTAGGTCTGATTCTAAGGCACATAACAACAATAGTGAGTTTTAGAGTCTTTTCTGATATCCACTTTTCTTACCTTTCTTTCTTGTTTTTAATTGACCTTTTGCTTTCTTCAGGGAGCTCTGATAGTGTAATTCTTAGGGAGAGGCACTGCTCACCCAGAGGCTGCAGATTTGAATCTACCAGAAGAAAGATGAACAATCTCTTTTCAGGAAATTTATAGCCTCAGAGAACCCACTGGAAGGTCTGCTTTTTGGTAAATGCAGCAAATATATTCTAGAAATGATTGGAGGGTTTAGTTGGCCTTTTTTTTTTTTTTTTTTACTCACATGAAATAAAGTCAAAGATATATTCTGACTCTTGTGGACTTGTTTCAATTTCTTCAGCTTCATTTTAAAAATGCATATGAGTAATTGGTGATTTGTTCCCTGATGGCCCTTGGTTTGGTTCTCCACCATCTTTTCCTACAGAGGTTGTTGTTGTTATGTGCCGTCGAGTCGTTTGCGACTCATAGCGACCCTATGTACAACAGCCCTAAACCCTGCTCTATCCTGTGCCAATCTCATTGCCTCTGACACACCCATCCCGATTACCCCAGTCACTGAATCGATCCACCTCATAGAGGGTCTTCCCCTCCTGCGCTGTCCTTCTACCCTACCAAGCATGATGTCCCTCTCCAAGGACCTGTTTCTCCTTATACAACTTAATTCCTTTGTGTTCTATCAGCTGAAGTTTCAGTGTAGAGATGCCATTTGTGTCTTTTTAAAAATGTCTTTGCAACTGGCAAATCATTGATTGTACAGAATTTTATCACATAGTATCCAGCCTCATTTCTGTCACCAATGCCATTTTCTCTAGCTACAAATCCAATCTTTGTTTCCAACATTTGTATCCTGTTATTTGTTGTTGTTATGTGCCATTGAGTTGCCTGTGACTCATAGCAACCCTGTGTACAACAGCCCTAAACCTTGCTCTATCCCTTGCCAATCTTACTGTCTCTGACACGCCTGTGCCCATTACCCCAGTGACTGAATCAATCCATCTCATCAGTGATCTTCATCTCCTGTGCTGTTTCTCCACCCGCCCCAAGCATGACGTCCCTCTCCAAGAACTGATCTCACCTTGAAACATGTCCAAAATATGTCAGATGGAGCTTCAGAATCCTTGCCTACAAGGAGCAGCCTGATTCACCCTCTCCAGGACAGACTTGTTTGTTCTTATAGCATTCCATGGTATATTCAATACTCTTCTCCAGCACCACAGCTCAAAGGCATTAACTCTCCTTCTATCATCCCTAGTCATTGTCCAGCTCTTTGGTGCATAGCAAGTAATTGCAAAGGCCATGGTCTGTATTGGGCGCAACTTAGTCTCCAGACTGACATCGTTGGTCTTCAGTACTTTGGAGAGGTCTCTAACAGCAGACTTTCCCAATGCAATTTGTCTTTTAATTTCCTGACTGCTGGTACCAAGAGTTTTGATTGTAGAGCCAAGCAAACTGAAGCTGTCAACAATCTCAATATCTTCACCATCCATCCTGATGCTGCCAATTGTCCCAGTGGTGAGAATCTTTGTTTTCTTGATGTTTAGCTTCAATCAATATTGAAGGCTGCAGTCCTTGACCCTCTGCAGCAAGCGCTTCAGCTCCTCCTCAGTTTCAGCAAGCAAGGTTGTATCATATGCATAACACAGATTGTTGATGAGTCTATCTCCAATCCTGATACCACATTTCTCCTCATACAGCCCAGCCTGCAGATAATCTGTTCTATATATAGATTCAAAAGATACAGAGACAGGACATATCCTTGACACATACCCCTCCCAATTTTGAACCATGTTTCCTTGCTGTTCTGATGACAGCCTACTGGCCCAAGTATAGGTTTCATATAAGCACAATCACATGTTCTGAGATTCCCATTCTTCCCAGAATCAGCCACAGTTTGTTTGATCCACACAGTCAAACACCTTTGCATAGTCAATGAAACACAGATAGACATTCCTCTGGTACTCTCTGCTTTCAGCCAAGATCCATCTGACATTAGCTATACTATCCCTAGTGCCATGGCCTCTTCTAAATCCAGCCTGCATGGCCTCTTCTAAATCCAGCCTGCACTTCAGGCATTTCTCTGTTGATGTGCTGTTCCAGTCCTTTTTGGGATAACCTTCAGCAGAATATTGCTTGCATGTGATATCAGTGATACTGCAAGATAATTTCCACATTCTATCAGATCACCTTTCTTTAGAATGAGGACAAATATAGATCTCTTCCAGTCAGTAGGCCAGGTGGTGGTCCTCCAGATTTCTTGACTTGGTGAACACATCCAGGGCAGCCATCTGTTTGTTGAAATATGTCAATCGGTATGCCATCAATTTCTGGGGCCTTGTTTTTCACCAGTTCTTTCAGAGAAGCTTGAACTTCCTCCTTCATCATCACAGGCTCTTGCTCATATATTGTTTCAATGAAATTCTTCTGTGTCCACCAATTCCTTTTTTTTTACAATGACTCTGTATATTCATCAATTATTATTAATAAATTTTGACTACATGTTTAATAAAGATCAGATTTTAAAAGTTAGTAAAAAATCTTACCTTTCTCACCACAGTAACAATAGCAAAGTTAAACAAGCAGAAAATAACAAATTCTAGCAAGATTGTGGAGAGATTAGAGCCCTTATTCACTGTTGGTGGGAGTATAAAATGGTGCAACTACTATGGAAGGTCATCTGGCACTTTCTCAAAAATTTGGAAATAGAAATATCATTTGACCGAATAACTCCACTACTGGGAATATACCCTAAAGAAATCATAGGTACTATCCAAACAGATATATTCACAACCATTGTGTGTGTATTCACAATATCAAAGAAATAGAAGCAACCCAATTGTCCATCAACAAACAAATGGGCAGAAACACTATGAGATATAGATATATATGTATATGTAGCTATGATTTTAATCTTCAGCCCTCAAGCCTGGTTTAAATTGGGTTTTTTTTGTCAAACATTCTTCTAAGTGGTGTAGCACTGGTCTGGGTGTTGCTACACAGAGGTAAATCTTGGTTGCTGTCATGCTAAACACTGTGACACTAATGTGCCAAATGCAATAGTAGTTATGCATAGTGGACAGTGTGTGGTGGAGTTTCCCAATTAAAACAAGCTTGGAAACCGGAGTAGCATTCACTTCTGAAATGGCTTGCCACTGGAAACTCTATGAACAGTGCTCAGGCCTTTCATTCATAGGGTCACTATGAGTCGTCTATGACTCGACGGCACTTAACAACAACAACAACACATGTATGTGTATGTGTATGTATACACATATATACATATTTATACATATATACACACAAAGTCACACAATGGAAAGCTACACAGCACTAGAAAACAAGGAATTCATAAAACATTACACAACATGGGTGACTCTGGAAGACATTATGCTGAGTGAAATATTTCAGTCATCAAGGGACAAATACTGCATAACACCACTGTTATAAAATAAGACTGAGATGGAGGTTAGAGGGAACTAGGAAAAGAGAGGAAAGACTGTTTAAAAAAATATATGACTAGGCATTATTTGTATGACAACAGTCCAAAATAAGAGGTGTATTGCAAAGTGCACTGGGGGAATGGGAAAGGGCAAAAATTGTGCAAAAATAAAAAATACATGAACATTTTTACAAAATAAACTGGGGGAGGGAGAAAAATGTGCAAAAATGAATGAATGAAAAGCCAACTTTTCTGAAAACTTTCATTAAAATTACAACTTAAAATCTTTTATTTCTTCATCTTTGACTTTAGTGATTGGTGTGTATATTTGAGTAATGTTGTTATTGTTGAGTACCGTAGAATTGAAACCGACCCATAGCTGACCCTTTGGCAGGTTTTCACAGGCAGTTAATCACACAGGAGGAGATTGTCCATCCTTCTCTGACAGAGGAGCTGGTGACCTTGAACTGCGTGTCTTTGTGATTGCAGCATAGCTTCTTGCCACTACGCCAACAGAGCTCAGGTTTGAGTAATAGTGATATTAATATGATTCGATATTATTGTTACGACAGGAGTCCAGAACAAAGGCAGGATGGTGGAGTGGGCTTGGGGGGAGGGTTTAAACAACAATGAAATAATTTTTTCTTTTACTTTTCAAAGAGAAAAGCTAATTGGGAGAGGGGTGAGCAGGAAGAAAAGTGCAACAATTAATGAATGGAAATTCTAAGTCTCTGTAAACTTTCATTAAAATCAATTTAAAAATATGTTTACCTTGTATGTGTATGGATATTATCTTTTCACTACAGTGACAGCATTGTAATTCAGCTTGTTGTTCTGTCATTAGGTGCTGTTGAGTTAAGCACAGCTCACAGTGACCCTGTGAACAGCAAATCTGAACACTGTCCTAACTTGTGCTATCCTCACAATCACTGACATACTTGCCCCCATCGCTGCAGTCTCTATGTCAATCCATTTGGTTGAGGGTTGTCCTCTCTTCTGAAGTCCCCTCACTTTCCAGGCATGATGTCATTCTCTAAGAAATAGTCTCCTAACAATATATTCAAAGTAAGTGAGATGAAGATTTACCATCCTTGTCTGTAAAGCACACTCCAGATACACCTTCTCCAAGACTTAACTGTTAGTTTTTTGGCAGTTGATGGGATATTCAGAACTCTTCTCCAATTCTACAACTCAAAGACATCAATTTTTCTGTCATCCGTATTCATTGTCCAGGTTTTCAGCAGCATAGCAAGTGATTGAAAAGACCATGGCATGAATCAAGCACATCTTAATCCTCAGATTGATATCATAACTCGTCAATAATTTGGAGAGGCCCTTGACTGTAAACTTTCCCAGTGCAATATGTCTTTTGATTTCCTGACTGCTAGTACCAAGTATATTATTTGTAGATCCAAGCAAGATGAAGATGTTTACAGTTTCAATCCTTTCTGCATCTATCATTATGTCACCTATTAGTCCAGTGGTGAGAAATTTTGTGGTCTTGATGTTGAGGTGCAGTCTATATTGAAAGTTATCTTTGATCTACTACAGTAAGCACTTCAAGTCCTCTTCACTTTCAACAAGTAAAGTTTTGCCATCTGTGTAGTGAAAGTTATTGCACTACAGCCTCTGAGAAGCCGAAAGAAAGGGAAGAGATGTTGGCATAAAAGAGCTGAACAGAAGATTTCAAAGGGCAGCTCAGTAAAATAAAGCAAGTTATTATAAGGAAATGTTGAGGGAGCTGGCATTGGAGAATGAAAAAGAAAATCATTTGCTCAGCATTTCTTAAGCTGAAAGAATTGCAAAACAAATTCAAGCCTCAAGTTACAATACTTAGAGATGGTATGGGCAAAATTTTTAATGACTCATGAAAGTGAAAGAGCTGGCAGTAAGGAATGAAGAAGCTTTAGCGGCACTGAAGGCATCAGCAGGGTATAAGGACTCAGGAATTGATCAGATATTAATTGATATGTTTCAAATAACAAATGTAGTTCTGGAGGTACTCACCAGTCTGTGGATATTTAGAAGATGGCTAACTGGTCAACTGACTGGAAGAGATTCATATTTGTTCCCATTACCAAGAAAGGTGGAAATTATTGAACAATATTTGAGGAGGATCTTTAGCGTTTGATACAGAAGATCAAGCACTGCACTCTTCAATATGGATTGAAACTCAATATCAAGAAAACAAAATTCTCACCACTGGGTTGATTGACAGCATCATGACAGATGATGACGAGATTGAAATTGTTAACAGCTTTAGTTTGCTTGGCTCTCCAATGAACACTCTTGGTCCCAGCAGCCAGTAAATGAAAAGATGAATTGCTTGGGAAAAGCCTGCTGTCAGAGACCTCTCCAAAGTACTGAAGACCAACGATGTCAGTCTGGAGACTAAGATGCCCCTGATCCAGGCCATAGTCTTTGCAATTACTTGCTATTTGTCAGAAAGCTGGACAATGAAGAGGGATGATAGAAGGAGAATTGAGGCCTTTGAGGTGTGGTGCTGGAGAAGAGTAAAAGTATTGATTACACCATGGACTGCAAGGAGAACAAACAGGGTTGTCCTAGAGAGGGTGAGATGAGGCTGCTCCTTGAAGGCAAGGATTCTGAAGCTTCATCTGACATACTTTGGACATGTTTCAATGCAAGTCCTGGGAGAGGGACATCATGCTTGGGAGGGTGGAGGGACACTGCAGGAGAGGAAGACCCTGGACGTGGTGGACTGATTCAGTCACTGCGGTAATGGACATGGTGTGTCAGAGACAATAAGATTGGCAAAAGATAGAGCAGGATTTAGGGCTGTTGAACATAGGGTCACTATGAGTTGCAAATGGCTCATATTCATTGAGTAATACATAACACATAACATTACACATACAGCCACAGCACTTGTTATATCATATGGAAGCGAAATATTGTTGAAGATCATTTAATAATGGCTAGAACAGTACATGGAGAATTACCAAAAGTTCAAATTGGATTTAGAAGATACGGTGACACTAGGGATATCATTGCTGATGTCACCTGGATTGTGGATGAAAGATTCTCAGAATTTTGTGCTTTATTAACTATGCAAAGGCAATTGATCATATATTGTTGCTGTTGTTATGTGCCATCGAGTCGCTTGCGACTCATAGCGACCCTATGTACAAGAGCTCTATACGCTCTGCTATCCTGTGCCAACCTAGCCATCTCAAACACACTTATTCCCACCTCTCCAGTCACAGAATCAATCCATCTCATCAAAGGTCCTCCTCTCCTTCGCTGTCCCTCCACTCTCCCAAACATGATGTCCCTCTCCAAGGACCAGTCCCTCCTTGCAACATGCCCAAAATATGTCAGATGAAGCTTCAGAATCCTTGACTCCAGGGAATATTCTGGCTTCACCCTCTCCAGGACAAACCTGTTTGTTCTCCTAGCAGTCCATGGTATATTCAACACTCTTCTTTAGCACCACAGCTCAAATGCATCAATTCTCTTTCTATCATCCCTAGTCACTGTCCAACTCTCTGATGCATACCATGTAATTGCAAAGACTATAGCCCAGATCAGGCGCACTTTAGTCTCCAGTCTGACATCGTTGCTCTTCAGTACTGTTGAGAGGTCCCTCAGCCAACTTTCGCAATGCAATTCATCTCCTGATTTCCTGGCTGCTGTTACCAAGAGTGTTGACCATAGGGCCAAGTAAACTAAAACTGTTAACTATCTCAATCTCTTCACCATCCATACTGATACTGCCAATTGGCCCAGCGGTTAGAATCTTTGTTTTCTTGATGTTGAGCTTCAGTCTGGCTTCACATGGAAGACAAGTGGTATTAACCATGAGAAGGCAATCCTGGAATGGAAGTTGCACATTACACTTGTACTTAAAAACTTTAAATTGAAGTCATATTGGCTGCATCATAAGAGATTCACAGAAAATAAAAAAGAGAGATTCACAGCAGCATGATATGTTCAGAATCATAGAAATCCTGATGGCTTGAGACTTAGGCCATCACATTAGGGGCTGGTCAATGAGAGATGGGTATTGAATGGTGTAGGCAAAAGGAGGAAGGGATGGCGGTGGAGTAAGGAACCATCGATGGGCTGTAACATTGAATCTGTTGGTCATTGTTATAACTGGGCAATTGTCTTTCATCGGTTCTTTTCTGTGGAATGCTTGTCTGTCCGATACTATTATATATATTTAAAGATTGAGACAGACTAGGAAGAAGGATTGGCCATCCACTTCCGAAAAGATAGGCCTTAGAAAACCCTATGTACAGTAGAGCACACTTAGACCATCGCTTCATCATATAGATCATAACAAATTGTGGTTAACATTGAGAAGAATGGGAATCCCAGAACACTTGATTGTGTTCTTGTGAAACCTTTACCGAGACTAAGTACCTAGACTAAGTCTTGTAAAAACAAAACAAGCAAACGCTACATAGGTTGTATACTTTCTCCATACCTATTCAAAATATTCAAGAACCTGGACTTTATTGTGTCTGTGATACAATTGAAGTCAATTTGAAAAATATAATAACAGTAAATAGATTGCTCAAATCACTACTTTCATAGAGCAAGGAAGGAAGCCTGCAAGATACTAGAGAATGATTTCCTGGCACTCTAAACGTTTTCATGAAGCAACCTAAGACTTGTATGCATTTTGTCTCTTATGTTCCTTAGTATCAGTGTAAATATTAACAATTGAGAATTTAGGCAGAGCGATGTTGGTGCAGAGTGACGCAGGCAGTATGATGTGCTGAGGATGGGTGACTTGGCAGCTTAACATCTGTGAACAGACCACAAGTCCCATACCCCGCCCCTCCCCATGGCGCCACAGCCCCATGCCCTGCCCCGGTGGAACCCCAGCCCCAACCCCCATTCCCCGTGGCACACCAGCCCTGTGTGCCCATCCATAGCACCCCAGCCCCTTGCCCCTGGCAGTACCCCAGGGCCACTAGAGAGTCCTTTACACCTCAAAGAGACCGACCAACATGGCATGATGTGGACAGTAGGATTTTGAATCAGAACTTTTGTTAGAACAATTAGTTTCAGAGCTACAGGAACATAAAGCAGCGGGTCACACTGTGGACCTGGCCAAATCTGGAAGCCTCTAGCTGAGCTGCTGTGGAACCCATCTGACAGGAGAAAGTTTCAGAGCTACAGAAACACAAAGCCGTCACACAGGTCGCGCCACAGACCTGACCATAGCCAGAAGCCACCAAGCAAGCCGCTGTGGGACTGATCTGGTAGGAGAAAAGTCGGTGGATACTGGCTGAGTTCTCTTAAGCCACACTAAGTCTGTTAGAATTTGACTTAATTTTTCTGTGCCCCTACCCTTAATTGGGCTGGCTGGTTGGATCCTGACTGGGTTTTCCTGAGCACCATTGATTTCCTGGGAGAGCACCAAGGGTGAGCCCACTGGTAGAAATTTGACTGAACTCTCTTGGTCCACACCAACTGCCCAGGAACAAGTGAGCCAGTGGGAATTTGACTGAACTTTTGTGGACACTACAGAACGGCCAGAGGTGAGTGGGTCAGTGGGAATTTGACTGAATCTTCTCAGGTCCTGCTGGACCCAGGACCCTGTTTGGGCAGGGGCCACTGCAACAGGACACCTGGGTAAGTGCTGCTGGGCAGGGACTGCTAAGTCAAAACCACTGAGTGGGAGATGGACAGCTAGAATTTGAGTAAGGACCCCAATCGTGAGCACACCTGGACAGCTGAGGTCTGAGTAAGGTAACCCAAGTGGTTGACCTGCCCTTGTGGTAACCCCCCCTATGCCTGCCCCACCCCATTTGTCTCTACACCTGTGCCTACATGTCCAGTCAGTCAACGTCCCTTTACTCTGGAGCACCGTGATCTGGCTTATCTACAACAGGCTGTTCTCACAGGCTCTGAACTGACTTTTGCTTTGAGTCAGAAGTTCAGAGAAAAACACAAGTGGGGTAGTTGCCCAGCTGATTTCTAGAACATTGTCTTCAGATCAAGAACATATCAATTTCTTGAAGAAAGCAAGTTATCTCACACACTACATAAGTGCAAAGCAAGATGTCAACCCCAAAAGGTGACACAGTAACCATGGATTTCCTGAAGCGAGAAAGCCTGATGGAACATTCTGACACAAAATTTAAAAGAACAGCAAGTGAATCTTTTCAATGGATGAAACACAAATTTGAACAATTACAAGATTCTACAAGCAAAAACCAAGAGGAGCTCAAAAACACAATCCATAAAAATGCAGATAAAATGAACGAGGCATTAGTGACACAGGAAAAACAAGAAACCATGATCCAAAATATGAGGTCCAATGTTTCAGACGCTGTCAACATGAGCAGAGTTGAAAAGATGGAACACAGAACTAGTGAAACAGAGGAAATAATTTTCACCACTGGTCTGCTAGAGCAAAAAGGAGAAACAGAAAGGAAGGAAAAAGAAGAAAACTTAAGAATAATGTGGGACACCGTCAAGAAAAATAACATGTGCATCATTGGAATCCCAGAACAGGAAGAAGCAAGTAAAGGCACCAAAAAAGTTATGAAAGAATTACTAGAGGAAAACTTTCCAGGCATAATAAAGAATGAGAGAATATATATTCAAGAAGCAGAGCAAACACCATATAGAATAGACTCCAAAAGAAAAACACCAAGGCGTATCATAGTTAAAATTTCCAGAGCCAAAGATAAGGAGAGAATCCTGAAAGCCGCAAGGGAGAAACTAAGAGTAACCTATAAGGGAGAGCAGATAAGATTAAGTGCCAATTTCTCAGCAGAAACCATGCAAGCAAGAAGAGAGTGGAAGGACATATAGCAAACACTCAAAGAATACAACTGTCAACTAAGAATATTCCCAGAAAAATAGAACCTAAGAGAGTTTGCAAAAACAAGACCAGTATTTCAGGAAAGACTCAGAAATATCCTTCTTACAAAGGTACCACAGAAAGCAGCATGGACCAAAGGAACTGCAACAACACCAAAAAGAACTCAACAAAATGATAGCAATAAAACTCTGCCTTTTAATAATCACACTGAATGTGAATTATTTCAATGCACCACTGAAGAGAAGAAGAGTAGCAGATTGGATAAAACCCAAAATCCACCAATATATGCTGTCTACAAGAGCCACACCTGAAAAATTAAGATAAAGAAAGACTAAAAATAAAAGGATGTGGGGAAAAAAACATACCAAGCAAATGGCAACCAGAAAAAAGCAGGAGTAGTGATATTAATCTCTGATAAAATAAATTTCAAAGCAAAAACCATCAAAAAGGACAAAGAAGGTCACTACATAATGCTTAAAAGGTCAATAGAGTAAGAGGACATAACAATAATAAATATCTATGCACCTAATGAAAGACCTGTAAAATATATAAAACAGACATTAACAAAACTGAAAAAGGAAATAGCATCACTATAGTAGTCGGAGACTTCAATACACCACTCTCAAGAAAAGAGAACTACCAGAAAAAAAGACTCAACAAAGATGTTCAAGAATTAAACCACACAATATACAACTGGACCTCATAGATATTTATAGGCTAATGCACAGAATTCCTTCTTCTCCAATGTGCATGGAACATTCTCCTGAATAGATCATATTTTAGGTCACAGGCAAGCATCAATAAATTAAAAAACATAGAAATAATACAAAGCATTTTCTCAGACCACAATGCTACAAAATTAGAAATTAATAACAAGAGGATAAAGGAGAAAAATCAATACATTTGGAAGCTGAACAACACCTTGCTTGAACATGAGTAGGTACTATAAAAAAAAAAAAAACAATGAAAACATCACTTATCAAAACCTCTGGAAAACAGCCAAAGAGGTCCATTTATAGCAGTAAACAAATATATCAAAAGGCCAGAAAAATATTACAATTGACTCTTTAACCCAATATCTCCAACAAATTGAAAAAAAAAAAAAACCAAAACAAGAAAACCCAATACCCTCTAAAAATCTGGAAATTATAAACATTAGAGCAAAAATAAATGAAATAGAAAGCAGAAAAGCAATTGAAACCATCAACAAAACAAGGAGTTGGTTCCTTGAAAAGGTCAATAAAATCAACAAACCACTAGCAAAACCCACAAAAAAAAGACACAAATAATTCAAATAGAGATGAAACAGATGTCACAATAGAACCAACTAAAATAAAAAGGCTAACATTGGAATATTATGAAAAAACATACTCAAACAAATATGAAAACCTAGAGGAAATGGGCAAATACTTAGAAATGTACAACCTACCTAAACTGACATAAACTGAAATTGAACACCTGAACAGACCCATTACAAAAGAAAAAATTAAAAATGTAATAAAACAACTTCCAGCCAAAAAAGTCCTGGACCAGATGGATTTACAACTGCATTGTATCAAACATTCACAGAAGAACTTTCACCAATTCTACATAAACTATTTTAGAAAATAGGAAAAGATAGAATTTTCCCAGACTCATTCTATGAAGCAAACATATCCTTGATACCAAAACCAGGTAAAACATCAAAATAGAAAACTATAGGCCAATATCTCTCATGAACATAGATGCAAAAATCTTGAATAAAATCCTGGACAATCGAATTCAACGATACATCAAAGAAATGATTCACCATGACCAAGATTCATAACAGGTATGCAAGATTGGTTCAACTTAAAAAAAAA
>NW_006399791.1:16337214-16343776 GCF_000299155.1 Elephantulus edwardii
TTGGAAAACTATCTGTAGAAAACTTAAGCAAGATCCACATCTCACTCCATATACAAAAAACAATTCAAAGTGGACTATGAACCTAGGACTAAAACCAAGGACTGTGAACTTACTAAAGAAAAGCTAGGAAGAACTCTAGAAGTCTTAATCTACAACATAAACAGTCTTCCAAGCATCCTGCAAAATCTACAACCAGGAGAAGATAAAACAGATGAATGGGACCTTCTAAGAATCAAATCCCTTAACATATCTAAAAACTTCTCCAACAGGGTAAAAAGGGAAGCCACAGATTGGGAAAAATTAATTTGTAATGACATGTCTGTCAGACAAGGGATTTATATCTAGAATTTATAAAATACTCAAGCACCACAAAAAGAAAAAAGTAAAAAACCCAATTGAAAAATGGGCATAGGATATGAACAGACACTTCATCAAAGAAGACATTCAGATGACCAACAAACTCATGAAGAAATGTTCAAAATCCCTAGCCCTAAGAGAGATTCAAATCAGAACAACCATGAGATATCATCTCACCCCAGTAAAAATAGCAAAGTTTAACAGAACAGCAAACATCAAATGCTGGCAAGGTTGTGGAGAACCTGTAACCCTTTTTCGCTGTTAGTGGGAGTGTAAAATGGTGTAACCACTACGGAAGGCAGTATGGCACTTTCTCAAAAAGGTTCAAATGGAAATACCATTTTATCCAGCAATTCCTCTACTGGGAATATACCCTAAAGAAGCGGTAACAGCCACCCAAGCAGATATATGCACACCCATGTTTATTGCTGCTCTGTTCACAATAGCAAAGAGCAGGAAACAACCCAAGTGCCCATCAACAAATGAATGCAAAGAGAAGCTCTGGTATATTCACGCAATGGAATACTATGCTGCATTGAAAACAAAGAACTCATGAAATATTATGCAAAATGGATGATCCTGAAGGACATTATGCTGAGTGAAGTATCTCAGCCACGGAAGAACAAATATTGCACTGTTGTAAAATGGGACTGACATCGGGATTGAGGGAAGACAGAGAAGGATGGGAGGAATGATATAGCATTGAAACAGATGAGGGAGAGAACTGTTTTAAAGGGATATATGAATGAGTATTCTTGTCGTTACAGAATTCCAGAGTGAAGGCTGCATAGTGAAGTGGACTTGAGGGGAAGGATTGCATAACAATGAGAGTTTTTCTTTTTCTTTTCAAGGAGAAGAGTGGATTCTGGGGGAGGGGTGGCAGGGAGAAAAGTGCAACAATGAATGACTAGAAACCCTAAGCCTCCCTCGGTAAACTTTTATTTAAATTAATTTTAAAAAGTATGAAAAAATAAAAAATAAAAAAAATTTACAAATTTAGAGTTTCTCTTCCAAAAGAAGTCTCTGCATTCCACAAATGGTTACATGCTGAGCCGCTGACTTAAAAGCACATGATCTGAGTCCATCAGAGGTCCTTTGAAAGAAGGTTCAAATATCTGCTTCTCAAAAGGTCATGGCCACAAAGATCATGCGGAGCACTGGCCTACTCTTCAACACATAGATTCCCCATGACTCACAATTGACTCATCGACAACTCTTTTTGGTTTAAGTTAGTGTTCATATATGTTTTTAAGGAATTCCCAAAGGGCAACTGTACTTTCCCTGTGAGGTATTTTGCTTCATTTTCTTTTCTTTAAATCAAGGAGAAAAGGACAAAAGAAGGAATCCCACCTTAGGGAATTGTTACATTCTCATTCTTAAATAATTTTTTCAGTTCTGCTCTGAAGATTGTAAATTAGGTTCATCAGCTTATTAAGACTAAAGGATAATAAGCGTAGTTCCAAAGCCGTGTACCTAGTATTTAGCAACTTTATGCAAAAGAATGAGCAATGTGAGAGTTTAAAATACATAGAGTGTTAATCAATTTCTTTGTAGGAACAAAGAAGTATTGCTGATTTTTATGTGGTTTAATTTTTCCATTTCTTCATTTTTAGCATTTACTCCAAAGACACTTTCCCAGTGCTAGCACAATGATAAATAGGGAAATGTTCCCGACCATGCTCTTTAAAGAAAAAAAAAAGAATGCAAAACTGTGCCACCAAATTATCTAAAGTGCCTCACCTGCCTTTTAACCTCATAAAACTCAGCATAATGAGGCTAAGCACAATGCAGGTGTCAAGAGGAGATGCTCTAACTGCTTTTTGGCAACCAAGCAGGCATTCACAGCCCTTTCACCTGTTCCTGAGATGTGCTGAGCTTTTATCACCTCTACAGAGCATTCATCTTCTCAGTAGGATGTGCATCAACATGACAACCCAGAGTGTGTTGTTTTATTGGCCATATCTTTTAGAGTTCTTTCTTCTAAAGTAGACAGTGAATAATAGGGCTGAATTTTTTTCCCCTTTTTCCAATAATCAGGTCAGTTGTAACTCACAGGTACCCCTTACATGTCACAGTAATGTTATACTTGATAAAGTTTTCTTTTTGATATTGCTTTTTTTTTAAAAAAAAATCATTCATTGTTGCACATTTTATTTCCTCCCTCTCCCTTCCCCTACCTTTAACCCACTTTGCTATGAACTCCTTGCTCCACATTGTTGTGATACACATAAAACCTAACCATATATTCCTTTCAGATTGCTCTTCTCTCATCTATTCCAATGCAGTGCTCATTATCCCCTCTTTTCCTATTCTCTCCCCCAAACCTCCCCTATGTCAGTCCTGTTTTATAATAGCTATGCTATGCAGTATTTGTCCTTTTGTGACTAAGTTATTTCACTCAGCATAATGTCTTCCAGGCATACCTATGTTGTATAGTGTTTTACAAGTTCATCTTTTTTCAGAACAGTGTAATATTCCATTGTGTGAAAGTACCATAGTTTTCTATGCATTTGTTTGTTTCATTTCCTGGTTTAGTGGAAGCAGATCACCAGAACTTTCTTCCAGGTTGCCTCTGGGTGGACTTAAAACCTTTAATTTTTAATTTACCATAAAGTGTGCATTGTACTACTCTTTGTTTAACTTGTTTTGGGACTAGAAGTTACTCTTATTTCAAAAGCCATAACTGAAGTAAAACAGAGACCAATATTTTCACTTGCTTTGATGTCTTGATACATGCAGTTTATATGTTAACTGTTCCCAAAAGCTTGAAGTTTCAAGTTCGCTTAAAGACACCTCAGAATAAAGGATTGAGACATACTCCTGAAAGCCAGCCATTAAAGTCATATGGAATAACAGGAAGAACACAGAAACAGCCTAAATTCTCATCAACAAAAGACTGGATTGAGAAATTGTGGCACATTCACATGGCGGGATACTATGGAGCACTCAGGAGAAAGGATTCTGAAAAATACTTTATAACATGGAAGAGGCTAGAAAGTGTTATGCTGAGTGAATTAACTCAAGTGCATAAGAACAAATACTGTATAAGATCGTTATTTTAAAAACAGAAAGTTAACCAGATGTGTTATGTGTATGTAGGATGTGTATGAATATACAAAGATGGAAGGGGAGAGGGCAGGAGGACTGAGGTGGGAGGGAGGAAATCATGGGTCACAGAGTTTGGTGGGTGGAAGAAGGGGTGGAAAAAGAAAGCAGTGTACATGGATGAAACACAATATAAATAAACTATTGTATGTAAGCCAATTAAAAAAATTTAAAATAAACCTTACAGAACACAGTTCTATTCTGACACATGAAGTCAGAATGGATTTGCACTTACTCAGAGTTATCTACTTATGCAAATTTTAAACTATCGTTTAATCTCTGTTTCATGTGCTAACCAGAGTTTATCGGTATAATCATGCAAGGTCACTTCTTGGGCATTATGTCCCTTTTAAGATTTAACTTAATTTTTTTTAATGCATTGTATTACATTTCCTCACACGAAACACTTGCGTAATATATTTTTTAACATGAAACACTGGCTGGAGAAGATCAAAGACTACAGTTTTTAATATGTGTTATATCTCAACATCAAGAAAACAAAAATTCAAACCACTGGACCTATAGGCAACATCTTGAGAGATGGAGAAAAGTTTGCTGTCAACGTTTTCCTTTTACTTGGATCCACCATAAACAGCTTTGGCATAAGCAGTAAATATAATTAAAAACAACAACAGCATTAAAATCTACTGTCAAGGACCACTCTGAACTCTTAAGGAATAAGGATATTAGTTTAAAGACTAAAAATGATCTTTTCCGTTACTTCCTATGCATCTGAAAGCTGGAAAATCATAAGGATGACGGACATCTATATGCCTGTGAATTGTGGTGTTTGGGAAGTGTATTAAATATCCCATGGACTGTCAAAAGAACAAACAAGTCTGTTTTAGAGGAAGCACAACCAGGATGCTCCTTAGAGGAAAGGATGGTGAAAGTTGCAGCCTAGAAGATACAAATTTAACTAACAAGTTAAAAGTGCATGAGTCAAAAATTGAAAAGCAATAATATTCTGAGTAGAGGTTCTAATAGTGGCACAAATCAAGTTACAGAGGTAAGGTGGTTCCATTGCCATCCTTGCTCTAACTTAATTCTTTTTTTTAAATTTAAATTTGTTATTAATTTCAGTGAAAATTTATAGAGGCTTTGGATTTCCATTATGTGACATTCTTCTTCATAAGAATTCAACTTCTTGAATTATTTGTTCAGTGTACAGAGTGATTACTTGTGGAAAGGAGATACAACTCCTGATTTTAACCATGCAGTATTCTCTTGTTTTGTTCAGACAATGGCTTCTTGGTCTAGGTATATGATTTTCATAATCACTGTTAAGATTTCTATAACATATCTGATAAGGGATTCATTAAAAATTTATTGAAAACTCCATCACTTCAACAGGAAAAAGACAAATCACTGTATTTAACAATGGTCAGAATATATGAAAGACTTTTCATCACAGAAGACGTTCAGATGGCCAACAAACACACAAAGAAATGCTCAAGACCAGTAGCCATTGTTGTTGTTACTATGTGTCATCAGAAGCTATTCACATCTGATCCTCCAGTGAGTTTTTATAAGCAGTAAATCACATGGGAGAGGATAGATGATCTTTCTCCTGAAGAGCAGCAGATAGATTTTTAACTACATGTTTTGGAGTTAGCATACAACTCTTTACTGCTAAGACACCAGAACTCTTTCACTAGTCATTGTTGTTCTTGTTATGTGCCATAAAATAGAGTACAATTTATAGCGACCCTATAAACAACAGATCTGAACCCTGACCTATTATTCTATGCCATCTTTATCATCTCTGACATACGTGAGCTGACTGCTGAAGTCACAGAGTCAATTCATCTCATTGGATGTCTAACTTCTCTTTCACTGACCCTCTAGCTTTCTAAGCATGATGTCCCTTTCCAAGGATAGCCTCTCCTAGCAAAATGCCCAAAGTATGAAAGATGAAGCTTTGCCATCTTTGCCTTCAAGGAGCTCTCTGGCTGCATATCTTCCAAGACATATCTGTTTGTTCTCTTGGAAGTTCAGGGGATAGTCAATACTCTTCTCCAACTCCACAACTCAAAAACCTCAGTTCTTCTCTCATCCTTATTCATTGCCCAGCTCTCAGATGCATAGTCAGCATTTGAAAAGACCATAGCTTGAATCAGGCACTTCTTAGTTTTCAAACTGACATCATTGTTCCTTAATAGTTTGGAGAGGTCTCTGACATCAGACTTTCCCATGCAACACATCTCCTGATATTCTAACTGTTGGTACCTACTTTGTGAATGTTGGTACAAATAAAATGAAATCGTTGACAATTTGAATTCTTTCTCCATCTATCTTGATGTTGTCTATTGGTCAAGTAGTCAGGACCTTTGTTGATAAGGCCAACAAAGAATAATGAGGAACAGGGATCCAGAGGAATACGTTTGCTTCATTGCCGGTCTCCTTCCTTTCCTTTAAGATGGCCCACTCTATCACCAATTCTAAAGCTACCATCTTACTTGTCTCTTTGGTTTAGCCATCATGGCTCTTTTAAAAATTGCAGGAGAAATGTGATTTTAGTAAAATTTGAACATTTTTCCATAAATTGAAGTTTCCTTATTTTGAGCACTTTAATAAAAGTTAGGAGCTTTCAAATCACTGACAATGGGAGAGATGCAAATCAAAACGACAATGAGGTACCATCTCATTCCAGTAGCAGTGGCAAAGTTTAACAGGACAGCAAGTAATAAATGTTGGAGAGAATGTGGTCAGATAGGAACTCTCACACATTGTTGGTGGGATTGCAAAATGGTACAACCACTCTGGAAGGCAGTTTGGTGCTCCCTCAAAAAGCTGAACATAGAAATTCCACATGACCCAGCTATTCCATTGTTTGGAATATATCCTAAAAAAATGAGAACTGAGGCTCAAATGGAAACTGGTACAACAATGTTCATAGCAGCATTATTTGCCATCATAAGAACATGGAAACAGCCCAGATGTCCAAACACAAGCGAATGGATTGCGTCGTTGTGGTACAATCATACAATGGAATATTATGCAGCATGCAAGTGCAATGATTTTGTAAATTACTACCTAACTTGGGAGGGACTGGAGAGTATTATGCTGAGTGAACTAACTCAGCCCCACAAGAACAAAT
>NW_006399791.1:16344701-16347230 GCF_000299155.1 Elephantulus edwardii
GGATCTTTTGTGAAAAATGGGTATTCAATCTTTATAAATAAATCCAATTATTGTTGTTGTTGATAGCCTTCAAGTCGAGCATGACCCATAGTGACCCTATGAACAAAAGGCCTGAAGCCCCTCTACTATTATTAACATTTATCAAAGCTCACAGAGTTTACAAAGGCATGTTGTTTAGGAAGTAGATGCCACTCCTGCTTCTAAAATCAGAATAAAATAGTTTAAAAAGGTGAGAAAAAGTTAGGACCTTTGATTCTACCTAGGTAAAACTTACCTGGTCTCTTCTTGTAAACCAGAAGAATACGGCTTAGTGGTAAAGTGAATTCCCTTTATCTTTTAACTGCTCTCTGTTATTTCACCTGAGAGGGTGAGTTCAGGTGACTGTAATTAAGTGAACCAATATACACACAGTGGCAATTTAGCAAAAACAAATGAAAAGGTTTATCAAGGTAATAAAAGGCGTAGGGTCACTATGAGTTGCCTACGACTCAACAGAAACCAGTTGGCCTGGTGGACCGAAAGCAATGCTACCAAGCCAAAGGTGGGTGACTCTAATCCACGGCCCTAAGGCCTGTTTTAAATTGTTGTTGGTCAAACATTCCTATAGGTCGTATAGTCCTGGTGTGTCCACTTGCCATACAGAGGTAGCTTGTGGTTGCTGTGAAGCTGAACACTGTGACACTGATGTATCAAATGCATAATGGTTGTCCATGGTGGACAGTGTTTGGTGGTGCTCCCCAGTTAAAACAAGCTTGGAAGCAAGAGTGGCATCCACTTCTGTAAATAGCTTGCCTCTGGAAATCCTATGAACCTGAAGAAAGGATGAAAGTCACTCACGCAAATGTAGAAGACTTTTGTTCACAGGGTCTCTATGAGTCACCTACAACTCGACGGCACTTAACAACAACAACAGTATAGATAGGCCACATAAAATAATTAAAGTAAAAAAGAAGGAAACCGGGTAAAGGATCCCTGGAAAGAGAGGGGTGAACTCAACCCTTACAGCATACTGTCAGCAGAAAAGTTTGGGGAAAGAGAAGGACCTTCCAGGTGAGTACTGCTTTCATTGACCCCTAATCTCATGAGACTTGGTCTTAATCCAGCCCCACGTAGGTTACTGTGTAATTGGCTGGCAGGGAGGCATGGGAAAAAGAAGCTACTTACTGGTGTAGTCACATTTTGCCTCCTGCCGGAAATACTATCACATTGATGCAAGTGTAATAATTTCCTTCCCATTTCCTGGGAGCTTCTAACCCTCTTCTATGAAAGTGAGAGAGACCAGGTAGCTATTCTAGCCCTTAACAGTAACAAATCGTGCTGCATTGCAATGCAAAAATATAGGCCTCGAATCTACCAGCTGTTCTGCTGGAGAAAGATGGACAATTTCTTGCATGGTTTACTGCCTCTGAAAACCGACTGGAGGGTCAGATCTGGGTTTGTTCTGACTTAATGATACACAACAACATCCTAGAAGAGTGAGAAAACATTCAGTGTCAAAATATTTCCTGTATCTTGAAATGGTAGGACTAAGAAATGTTAGGGGAAAATTAAAACAGGAAAAGGAGGAAAAATACGCAAATACTTTTTCCTCCAAGAAATCCTCAGATCCCAGAGACCAGACACAATCTCCCAGCCTACTCCATTTGCAGCCATACATAAGCCAAATCCAAGAACTAGCCTTCCACTTAAGGAACCATCCACACAGTTGCCTCTCTTAACAAACTCTGGAGCCAGGAGGAGAGACTTTGTTGATACATGTGAGCTCTTGTTTATAAGTTAGTTACCACTCAAAGAATGCCTGGCCCAAAGACTGTCCTCTCTTTACAAAATCTGCCAGACTAAAGAACAGAATCTTTCCTTGGACTCCTTTCAAGACACTGAGGGGAGTTATTTAACCTATTGCTTCCAATATGGATCCAGACCAAGGACTTCTTTGGAGATTCCATTAATTTTCTGGCAAGAGCCAACATCAACCATTATGGAAAAACTTTACCTTCACACAAAGTAGAGAAAAATAAACATTGATATTAAAAAGAAAAGAAACTGTTTCCTGCCATGAAATCAAATTGAGAGTGCTTGCTTTTGCTTATTTCCCTCCCCCCCCCAAAAAAAAGCAACTTCGGTGGTACTCAGGAAAGAAACCAAAATTAAGTATACCTCTTTTTGCTGTCACAGTGTAGCACGGGAGATGGAAATGAAGGGCTTGATATTGCTGATAATTCAAATATGCCAAGAGATTTTTTTTTTCTGAAATCTTGTGACAGAAATTTTCCTAGAAATATATATATGTACACACACACACATATACATATACATACACACATTATGTATGTGTGTGTGTATATATATGTGTGTGTGTGTATATATATATGTGTGTGTATATATATATAGTTGTTGCAGATGTTGATTGCCTTTGAGTTGAGCACAACTCATAGCACCCTATCAATAAAAAGCCTGAAGCTCCTCTACAACAATTGTCATTTATCAAAGTTCATAGAGTTTCTGGAGGCATGTGATTTAGGAGGTGGA
>NW_006399791.1:16348052-16353719 GCF_000299155.1 Elephantulus edwardii
TGACCCCACATTTCTCCTCATAGAGCCCAGCCTCCCGGATAATCTCTTCTGCATACAGGTTGAAAAGGTATGGAGATAGGACGCATCCCTGGCATACGCCCTTCCCAATTTTGAACCATGCAGCAGTGTTCCCTTGCTCTGTTCTGACGACTGCCTCCTGGTCCAAGTATAGGTTTTGCATTAGAATGATCAAGTGTTCTGGGATTCCCATTTTTCTCAGAGTCAGCCACAGTTTATATATATATACACACACACACCACACAGAGAGAGACACACTTCTCTAATTACTCCACTCTCCAATATCTATTTATTGTTACTGCTAGTTACTTTTGAGTCAAGTACAACTCATAGCATTCCTATAAACACAGATCTGAACTCTGTCCTATCCTGCGTCATCCTCAAAATCTCTGACACACTTGAGCCCATTGCTGCAGCTGGTGTGTAAATCCATCTCATGGAGGGTATTCCACTCTTTCACTCTCCCTTCACCTTTCCATAAACAATGTCTCTCTCTAAGCAATTGCCTTTCCTAGAAACAAGCCCAAAGTATGTGAGATGAATCTTTATCATCTAGCCTTCAAAGAGCACTCTGTCTGCACCTTCTCCAGGCATATCTGTTTATTCTAATTCACAGTCCATGAGATATTCAGTACTCTGTTCCAACATCACAATTCAAATTCATAAATTCTCCTTCTATCATTCTTATTCATTGTCCAACTTTCAGCTTCCGTAGCAAGTTAATGGAAAAGACAGTGGTCTGGAGTTTGTGAGTTCTCAAACATTCCTCAAGAATTTAGAGAAGACCCTGATTTCAGTTTCCCAGTGAAGTGTGTCTCCTGATATATCTTGACTTCTGTTACCCAGTGTATTAATTGTGGATCCAAGTAAGATCCAAGTCATTGACAGTTTCTTTTCTCCATCTATTATGATTTGGTGTATTGGTCAAGTGGTAAGAAAATTTGTTTTCTTGACAGTGAGATGAAACCCATATTGAAGACTGCAGTCTTTGATCTTCTGCAACAAATGCTTTAGTCTTCCTCACAGTAAGCAAGTTTGTATCATCTGCATGTTGAAGGTTATTGAAAAGTCTTCCTCCAATCTTGATGCTGCATTCTTCTTCATATAATCTAGCTTATTGTATACTTTGCTCAGCATAAAAATTGAATAGATGTGGAGAAAGGATACAACTCCAATGCAAACCGTTTTTCAATTATGAACCATATAGTTTCAAGGCGGGACCAGTACTTGGGGAAGGACATCACACTTAGGAGGATGCAGGGACAGTGCAAGAGACAAAGACCCTGGAAGAGATGGATTGACTCAAGGACTGGGGTAATGAGGGTAGGTGGGTCAGAGGCAATAAGGTTGGCTCAGGATAGAGAAGGTTTCAGAGCTTTTGTACATTGTTGTTGTTATTAGCTGCCATTGAGTAGTAAAGGACTCATAGCAACCCTATGAATGAAAGACCTGAGCACTGTTCACAGAGTTTCCAGAAGCAACCCATTTCGGAAGTAGATGCCGCTCCTGCTTCCAAGCTTGTTTGAATCGAGAAGCTCCACCAAACACTGTCCACCATGGGGAACCATTATTTCATTTGACACATTAGTCTCACAGTGGTTAGCATCACAGCGACCACGAGTTACCTCTGTACAGAAATGCACAGACCAGTGCTATACCACTTAGAAGAATGTTTGACAAAAAACAGGCTGTAAATTGCCTAGGAGGAGATGCTCATCTTTTTTTTTTTTTTGAACAGCTGGGCTGGACTTGTACAGGCTTTCTTTGATTTGACAGCACAACCCATTAGCGACTGGGCCACCAGTGCTCCCTGGATGTTTAAGGTAGAGAATATAATTTCTGCAGGGTAACAGACTGAGAGTCAGAATATGCAATTCTGCAAGCACCATGCAACTATAACTTCTTTTTTTCCTTGGGTCTCAGAAGACTAATATGGAATAAGATGTTGTCATTTCAATTCCTTTTATTTTAAAAATCTGATGAATATTGTTTCATCACTGCTGTGAAAGACACAAAGAGATATAGAGGTTAATGTTACTTACAGCTAATGTGTGTCAGGGGAGGAAACAACCTGCTTTAATGCATTAGATTTCCTCTCTTCTGTTTTATCTTTCTTTAAAACACATTTATTGAAAAAATCATCTCCCATATAATTCAGCCACTTGAAGTGTACAATTCAACTTTTAAAAAATATATTCACAGAGTACCATAATCTAATTTTAGGACATCTTAATCCCCCTGAAAGAAACTCTGTGTCCATAGCCATCAATTTCCATTTTCCACTATTCCATTTGCACTCCCAACTAGATCAAACACTATTTCCTGTCTCTATAAATTTGCCTGTTCTGGACAATTCATATGAATAGAATCATAGAGTATGTGCTATTTTGTGTCTAGATTTTTTTATTCAGCATAATGCTTTCAAGGTTCATCCATGATTACTTCGTTTCATTTTTATTGCCAAATTCAAAAACTATATTACATATTTGGTAAATATATCGCATTTTATTTATCCATTTGCTGACTGATAGATATTTGGGTTGTTTCTACTTTTATGAGCAGTACTGCTATGAAGATTCATATAAAACTTGAAGATTCATAAGGTCCTCTTGAGTATATACCTAAAAGCTGAATAGCAGAATTATGTGCTTGCTTTATTGTTAACATCAATTTGTGTTGTTGGATTGAGAATATACACAGCAAAGCATTCACCTATTCGAGTTTCTACATGTATGACTTGCTGACATTGATTATACTGTTTTAGTTGTACAGTCATTTCTCACCTTCTGAGTTGTTCTTCTGCAATTAACATCAAGTAAATGCCTCCTAAGGTTCACATCTAGCCCTTCCAGTTGCTGTTGGTCAGTATGAGCCCATATGGAGTTATGAAGTATCATCTAGTTGATTCTGATTCGCAGCAAACCTGTGTATGAAAGTATGCAACATTGCCACATCCTATGGTATCTTCACAGTCATTGGTGGTTGATCTGTAGATACTGTGTTGGTTAATTTCCTTAAGGTTGTGCCTCCTTTTTGCTGTTTTTCTACTTAATAAAGCATGTTCTTCTCTTGAGATTAGTGATGTTTTTCTTCTTTTTTATTTTACATTTGTTTGTGTACAAAGTTCATATACATTGTGTTTCACACTATCCTTCATTCACATTGTATTTCATACAATCATTCTCATTCATTATGTTTTATTAAATCAGTCATAGTTGAACTATGCCCATAATTACCTTGTCTTTCCAGATCTCTGCTGAATCTTTTCCATATCTTTTGCCCCCCTCCCTCAACCCACCCAACTTTCTTACCCTTTGATTTCCACTCAACTCACCTTCACCCCTCTGGTCCCACCCCTTCCCCTACTGAATCCCCATGCATGCTTTACTAGTTATCCTTCTGTACTTATGATAATGGTCCTATGCAGTATTTATCCTTATGAGACTAAGTTAGTTCACTCAGCATAATGCTCTCCAGTCTCTCCCAAGGTAGGTAGTAATTTTCTGAATCATTGCTCCCAAGTGTTGCAAAGTATCCCATCATAGGCTATCTCACAATTTCTCAATCCATTCAATTATTGATAGACATTTGGGTTCTTTCCATGTGCTTGCAATTATGGATAATGCTGCTATGAACACTGGTGTACAAATCTTCACTTGAGTCTCAGTTCTAATTTCCTTAGAGTATATTCTTAAGAGTGGAATAGTTGGTTCATATGAAATTTCTATGTTCAGCTTTTGAGTAAACACCAAATTGTCTTCCAGAGTAGTTGTACCATTTTACAATCTCACCAACAGTGTGGGAAAGTTTCTATCTCTTTACATCCTCTCCAACATTGGAAACTAGTGTCAAGACTGTTGTAAATATTAGAGGCGAGTAATTTTTTGTAATTTATACAAAGTTCATGTGACAGAGTCATGTCATCCTTTCTTAAAAGAAGCATTCTGGCTGTACTTTTTCCAAGACATATTTGTCTTTTTACAGTCAATGGTATATTTTTACAATCTATGGTATAGAGCATCAGGATTGCAGGAGAATTCATCAACAGCTTGCATTATGCAGATGACACAACCTTGCTGGCTGATAATGAGGAGGACTTGAGGCACTTGTGGAGAAGACTGAGGACTGAAACCTTCAATATGGATTACATCTCAACATAAAGAAGACAAAGACCCTGGCCACTGCACCAATACACATAATTCCAGGGTGGGGGAGGGCATGAAATTGTATAAACTTTCCACTTGCCTGGATCCACAATCAACACCCTTGGTACTAGAAGTCAGGAGATTCAGAGATGTATAGCATTGGAAAAGTCTACTGTCGGTGACCTAGCCAAAGTTCTGAAGAACAATGATGTTTGTATGAACAGTAATGTGTGCCTAATTCAAGGTATGCTTTTCCAATCACCTGCTATGCATCTGAGAGCTGGATAGGAGAGGATGATAGGAGAAAAGACAAACTTAGAGAAAGTGCAGCCAGAATTCTCCTAGGAGGCAAGAATTTTGAAGCTTCATCTCATGTACTTTGGGCATTTTTTTTTAAACTATTAACATTCATTTTATTTTTTTTTAATTGGCATTTTTTTTAGAAGAAATTCTTCCTTGGAAAGGGGAATCACACTCGGAAAGGTGGAAGGTTAGCAAAAATGAGGAAGCCCCTCAATGAGATGGATTGATACAGCACCTGTGACAAAGGGTTCAAGTGTGTTGGGGGGATGAGGATGGCAAAAGCTAGCACAAGGTTCAGATCTGTTAACATCAACAACATGGTATATTCCCTATTTTTCAGCCACACAGCAATTAAAATGCATGTGTTTTACTTTGATCTTCCCATTATTAAGATTTTGCTTGTATTTTAGGCCCCTGTCTTGGAAATTACATTTATTTCTATTCGATTAATAAGCCTGCTCGTGTGTGTGTGTGTGTGTGTGTGTGTGTGTGTGTGTGTGTGTGTGTGTTTAATTTGAATTGTTTTCTTGTTATTGTTTCAACTTCATCCAGAAGCTTATATTGTGGTCCTGATCAGAATAATCAGGATGTTATCCAGGCACCATTTAATTCTACTCTCAGGCTGTTGAAGATTATAGAGCATGTAGCCCATTAGTCCTTTACAATAATTATTTCCTCGAGTATTTTATTCCTCCCCCCATCCGCCCACCACCCTTGAAAAGAAGAGACTAATAGCTTTCTCTCAAATTGCCACTCATACGCTTTTACTGTCTCAGTTTTTACTCATCAGAGCATGGCAGATATTGCCTTTATGGGTTCTCCCCTCCTTCACTGGCCCTCTAGCCTTCCTAGCATCATGCCCCTCTCCAAGGATTAGCCCCTCCCAGCAACACACCCAAAGTATGTGAGGTGAAGCCTCGTCTCATTCTTGCCTTCAAAGAGTGCTCTAGCTTCACCCTCTCCAAAACATATCTGGACAGGACAGAGCAGAATTTAGGGCTGTTGTACATAGGGTCACTATGTGTCACAGGTGACTTGACGGCACATAACAACAACAATCCCGTGCCATCCTTATTGTCTCTGACACACCTACCCCCATTACCCCAGTCATTGAATCAATCCATTTCTTCTAGAGTCTTCCTCTCCTACGCTGTCCCTGCACTCTCCCAAGCATGACATCCCACTCCAAGGATTGATCCCA
>NW_006399791.1:16355789-16357012 GCF_000299155.1 Elephantulus edwardii
TTTGTTGAAATATGTCAATTGGTATGCTGTCAATTCCCAAGATCTTGTTTTTTGGCAATTTTTTCAGAGCAGCTTGAACTTCTTCCTTCATCACCATAGGCTCCTACTCATACATTGTTTCGTGTAATTCTTATGTGTCAACCAATTTCTTTGATACAATGTCTCTGTCTACTCTTTCCACTTTCAATGCTTCCTGGATCATTTAATATTCTGCCCAAAGCATCTGTAGGTTTTGCAACTTGAGGCTTGAATTCGATCTTCAGTTCCTTCAACTTAAGAAATGCTGAGCAAGTTTGGCCCTTTTGATTTTCTGACTCCAGCTCTTTGCACATTTCATTTTAATACTTTCCTTTGTCTTCTCGTGCTGCCCTTTGAAATCTTCTGTTGAATTCCTTAATTTCTTAGTTTTTTCCCTTTGCTTTGGGTTCTCGATGCTCTACTGCAATATTCAGAGTTTCTTCTGACATCCATCTTGCTCTTTTCTTCCTTCTTTGACTTGGTAATGACCTTGTGCATTCTTCCTGGATGATATTCTTGATATACTCCCACAGCTCATCTGGTCTTCTCTTATTAGGCCTCAAACCTGTTCCTGAGATGTTTTTGAAATTCAGCTGAGATAGACTCAAGGTCAAGTTTTGTTTCCCATGGGTTTGATTTAATTTTCCTCACCTGCACTTGAACTTGCTTATGAGTAATTGGTAGTCTGTTCCACAATCACACCTGACCTAGTTTTCACAACTGATATTGAGTTTCTCCAGTGATTCTTTCCACAGATGTAATCAATCTGATTCCCAAGCATATCATCAGGTGAAATCCATGTGTACAGCCTGCATTTATGTTTTCTATAGAAGTATTTACAATGAATAAATCATTGATTGTACAGAACTCCATCATCCTATCGCTAGCTTTATTTCTGTCACCAAGTCTCTGCTTTCCAAATTTTGATCCTTTTTCTCTGTTCCCAACTTTTGCATCCAAGTCAGTTATTATTAATAATGCATCTTGATTGCATGTTTGATTTGTTGTTGTTGTTGTTGTTATATGCCGTCGAGTCACTTGTGACTCAGTGACCTTTTGGACAACAGCCCTAAACCCTGCTCTATCGTGTGCCAATCACACTGCTTCCAACACACCCATCCAGTTTACAATCCACCTCATAGACGGTCTTCCCCTCCTGTGCAGTCCCTCCACCCTCCGAAGCATGCTGTCCCTCTCCAAAGACC
>NW_006399791.1:16358267-16358889 GCF_000299155.1 Elephantulus edwardii
TGCAAAGACCATGGCTTATATCAGATGCACCTTAGTCTCCAGAGTGACACCATTGCTCTTCAGTACTTTGGAGAGGTCCCTAACAGCAGACTTTCCCTTTGCAATATGTCTTTTAATTTCCTGGATGCTGATGCCAAGAGTGTTGACTGTGGAGACAAGCCGACTAAAGTTGTTAACAACTTCAGTTTCTTCACCATGCATCCTGATGCTGCCAATCGGTCCAGTGGTGAAAATCTTTGTCTTCTTGATATTGAGCCTCAATTCGTATTGAAGGCTGAAGTCCTTGACCCTCTGGAGCAAGTGCTTCAGGTCCTCCTCAGTTTCAGCAAGTAGGTTGTGTCATCTGCATAATGCAGATTGTTGATAGATCTTTTTGTCAATCTTTTCTATCGATCTGCCAATCCTGACACCACATTTCTCCTTATAGAGCTCAGCCTCCTGGATAATCTGTTCCGCATACAGGTTGAAAAGGTATGGAGATAAGACACATCCCTGGCGTACACCCTTCCCAATTTTGAACCATGCACTGTTTCCTTGCTCTGTTCTGACGACTGCCTCTTGGTCCAAGTATAGGTTTCACATTAGCACGATCAAGTGTTCTGGGATTCCCATTCTTCTCAGA
>NW_006399791.1:16359278-16359726 GCF_000299155.1 Elephantulus edwardii
TATGTCATTTCATGAAATTCTTCTGTGTTTGCCAATTTCTTTTGATATAGTGACTCAGTATATTCTTTCCATCTTCTTTTAATACTTCTTGGATCATTTAATATTCTGCCTAAAGCATCCTTGATTATAGCAACTTGAGGTTTGAGTTTGTTCTTCAGTTCCTTGAGTTTAAGAAATGCTGAGCGAGTTTGGCCCTTTTGATTTTCTGACTCCAGCTCTTTGCACATTCCATTGTAATATTTTGCTTTGTCATCCAGTGCTGCCTTTTGGAATCTTCTATTCAGCTCAGTTTGATTATTACTTTAAATTATTTCTTGTGCAACATTCTATTTCAGTAAGAGTGCCTCATGCCTCTAAAATAATTTGGCATTGCTTTTATTCTAACTCATAAAGATCTCATGTTGTTAGAATACAACTCTGCTCCTTATATCAGAGCATTATTATATAT
>NW_006399791.1:16359979-16363015 GCF_000299155.1 Elephantulus edwardii
ATATTATATATTATTTTGTTGTTGTTTTGTTTGTTTGTTTTTAGTATATCACCAGACTTTTCTTCCTGGTTTCCTCTAGATAGACTAAAGCCTTTAATCTTTCAGTTTTCAGCAAAGCATGAGCACATTAACCATTCATACTATTTGTGAAATAGCTCTGATTTCCCAAATCAAAGTTAAAGGGAAAGTTGTTTCACAAGGAAATTGTAACAACTTCCCCAATACCTTGGCACTTATTTATTACTTTTCTAAATCTACCAGAGACTCCTATCAGATTACAGAGTTAACAGCCAGTCATAAACCTGCAGATAAGCACTGAGTACACTGATAACTGACTGCTCTCCTTTCCTGGTTGATAAGAGGGGTGCAGATAAGTCAGGAAATAAATATCTGCCCCTCAGCTTTCAAAAAGTGAGTCATATTTAAAAAAAAATTCTCCATGCAAGTGACTAAATTCATAAACCATCTCCTCAGTAAGTGATTAATCTCTGATTGCTTTCTCTGATGATACTCAGTGTAAGTGCTGCGACCAAACAGGAAAACCTGAGCCACAGTGTTGGGAAGAATGAATGAAGGGAGAGAAACTGTTTGTGTAGTGTGTGTGGAGGGGTGTGGTGTGGGTGTGGGTGTGTGGGTGTGCTTGCGTGCACGCGTCTGTCTCTGTGTGTGAATGTGTATGTACCCACACATGTGCTATGGAGGGAAATGAGTGAAGTGGCATCGATTCATTATCCAAGAAATGCATTATGACCAAGCTTCCTCCAGGCTGACACATACAATATTATAATTGTAGCAAGTATGCTTTGGGCCAAATGTAATAAATCTGCTCTTATTTAAGTGGCAGATGGTTGGGGCTGTTGCTTTTGCTTTTGGCAACCCAATAAAGAGGAAAATTCCTTCTCACAGAGAAAGGAATCCGTCAATTTCTAGGGTTAGGTCTTGATTTCTTAGTAGCTGAGAAGCATAAAGGAGTGTGCTGTTCTCCCGGCCCCCCTCCCGAAAGCAGTCCACCTGCTGCAGATGCCACGTGTGGGCAGCGGGGGGAGAGAAGTGGGAGGGACAACTTCCCTTCCTGACCTTCACTTCACAGGCCACTGGCAAGGCTCTTGACCCAAGTCTGACTGCAGATATGGGTGAGGACCAAGACAGAGCGGAACAAAGGCAGATGGATGGCTACTTCACAGGTGATTTCTCTTAGGGCAAGAGAGATTCTTTTCACAGGAAAGGGTTGAGAACTGTTACCATGGTAACTCTCCAGGTTCTGAAGTGATATAATCAGACAGAGAAAGCTCTGGAGAGTAGAGGAAAGGTAGTGGGATTAGCACACAGCAATAGCTAGACTTTGCCAGTTGAGCTTTTTCTATTTAAAAAACATAAATACTTACTTTGTTGTTGTTGAGAATATATACAACAATATGTACACCAGTTGAACAGTTTCAAGTGCTTTTGGTTCTGTTCTTCAAGTGTACCACCACTGTTGCCCTTTTTATCTGAGTTGTTTCTCCATCACTATAACATAAATCACTTCCCCCTAAAGGACCTACCTATTCTTTCAAGCTGTTGTTGTCCTCAGCTTTATTCTATGTGAGCGGTTTTGCCATCAAGCTAGTTCGAACTCACAGCACCCCAGGGAGAAAGTAGAACTGCTTCACAGGATTTCCAAGGCTGGAGGTCTCTTTGGAGAAGACTGACCTCGTTCACTCTTGGAGTATTTGTTGGACTCGAACCACCAAACCGCTGGTCGACAGCCGTATGCTTAACTGCTGCACCTCCAGGATTTGTATTTGATCCCACATATGTTGTTATTGTTAAGTGCCATCAAGTCGTAGATGACTCATAGCGACCCTATGAATGAAAGCCCTGAACATTTATATAACTTTCATCGTTTCTCTGCAAGTTTGAAGTCTTTTATAATTTTAAATTTGGTTTTGCATTTCTCCCCCTCCTCCCCGGCTTTTATCAGGATTCTCTTTCGATCAAAATATTCAGAAATGGTAGCCAGGAAGCTTTCAGTTCTTCTGACTGCATGGCTGCTCCTCCATTGAGACAATTTGCCAAGCATTCTATATTCGCCTTTCTTTCCTGACTCTTCTTCCTCTTTTATTGCCCCAGACAATTAGAAACTAATAATTGTACCTTGAAGGACAACTTGGAGATTTCAAGACCCCAGACACTGCATAATACATTAGGAGGATGTTTTAAGTAGGCAGTTGGGTAAATTAAGTGGGTTATTCTATGAAGTTATCACCCTAAACCCTCCAAGCTGAGTAAACAAATCTCAGAAAGCTTTTGACTGTACATAAGCACTTTCAGCAGTTACTTTTTATTTTTGGTGTGGGCTTTGTTTTGGGGTTGGGGTATTTTTTATCACTTTGAAATATTGTCAGAAAATTAAAAATAACAAAAGGGAAAAGTAAAGTGGAACACAGAAGAAAGAGAGAAAATAAACAAAATAGAGACAGAAGTACAAGAAGAGAGGGGAGGAAAGAAGACAAATATAGGTCATTGTAGAAACAACCTTGGTAGTAAGTTATAACTGCTTGTAGAGCTCAGCCTGAGGGAGGGGAGTGTGATTTTACATGATTTTGTCCTTTATTATACTTTATCAAGGTTGGCAGAAGTCTTCATTTAATAGATTGAATGAATTCCTTTTGCGCATCTAATATGTTTGTTGCTATATAAACATATTTAAATTCAGATAATTAGGTTACTATCAGTTAAATATGAAAGTTGTATCATTTTGTCTAAAATAGTATGCTATTAATGTCATTGTAAGATATAAGGATTATCTGTATCCTTAATATTGATAATGAAACAAATTACAGGCTAATTCTACTTCTAGGACAACATAAGTAACACTTTCCTGAATATTAAGAAAAGGGGACTCAAATCCCTATGCACATCCAAAAACTTCTCCAATAGGGTAAAAAGGGAAGCCACTGACTGGGAAAAAGTATTTGGTAATAACATATCAGATAAGGGACTTATATCCAGAATTTATGAAATACTTGAGCACCACAACAAGATAAAGGTAAA
>NW_006399791.1:16364446-16365257 GCF_000299155.1 Elephantulus edwardii
GTTGTCAATTATTTCGTATTGTAAACGTGTCAAGAGGGTTAATACTTCAAGTCCTTTTTTAATGCGGTGCAGTGAAATACTTTTTCTGAGGCGAGCGTTCTTACCTTAGTTTTTGTGTTTGTGATGAATGAAGGGGACTGGACAGCTTACTGCTAATGCTAATAATGTACATTGATAATAGCTTTGTAGAGTGGGATCATGCATATAAAGTGTATGGAAACTTAATGTGGGAAGTGGTCAGTTTCACCATCTCATTTTTTTCCTCCATAAAGAAAGTCATGAAGAGAGAGGAAGAGAAAGGAGGAGGAGAGGGACCTGTAACTGAGTACAGCAGAAATTAAGAGCCATAGTTGTCACATACCAGAAAAGCCATACGTACACACCAGGGCAGGAAGCATGAGACCTCAGCCAAATATTGCAACCAAGATTGGAGCTAGAATCTTTAATACTTGCCTTGGAAGGTACCAGAGCAGAGTCTGGCAGCAGAGGGCAAGGGGAAGCTGTCTTCATTGTGAACTGGACCTTGAATCATTCCTGTTTCTTTGGAGTAATTTCTAACCCCAAGTTATACCCTCTTACTTTTGTGATAAACCAGTTAACTCTTAAGTTCTTGAATTCTGTGAGGCATCATAATGAATTACATAAAGGATCAGATTGATGAGAGACTACTGAGAGGAGTGGGAATGTTGAATTTGGAGATGATAGGGTGCCACAAAAATTTGGTCAAATTGGACATGTTCAACATCTGAACCTCTGCCTCACAGAAATCAGCTTCTAGTTGTTCTTCTTGTTATGTGCCATTGAGTTACCC
>NW_006399791.1:16366182-16367375 GCF_000299155.1 Elephantulus edwardii
TTTGTCTTTTGATTTCCTGAATGCTGGTGCCAAAAGTGTTGATTGTGGAGCCAAGCAAGCTATTAATTATTAATAACTGCAATCTCTTCTCCATCTATCGTGAAGCTACCAATTGGCCCAGTGGTGAGAATCTTTGTCTTTTTGATGTTGAGCTTCAATCCATATTGAAGATTACAGCCCTTGATCTTCTGCACCAAACATTTCAGGTCCTGCTCATTTTTGGCAAGTGAAATTGTGTTATCTGCCTAGTACAGGTTGTTGATGAGTCTTCCTCCAATCCTGACGCCACATTCCTGTTCATAAAGTCCAGCCTCTTTAATAATCTATTCCTCATATAGATTGGAGACAAGACCCATCTCCGATACACTCCTTTCTTAATTCAGAGTTTTCTTGCACTGTTCTGATGACTGCCTCCTGGTCCAAACATAGGTTTTGCATGAACAAAATCAAGTGTTGTGGGATTCCCATTCTTCTCAAGGCTAGCCACAGTTTGTTGTGATCTACACAGTCAAATGCTTTTGCATAATCAATGAAGAACAGATAGACAGTCTTCTAGTACTTTTTGCTTCCAGGTAATATCCATCTGACATTGGTGATAATGTCTCTAATGCTATGGCCTCTTATAAATCCAGCTTGTATTTCTGGCAGTTCTCTGGTAATGTACTGTTCAGCTTAGTTTCTGCTATGGAACCTGCTTAATTCCTTATAAAATAAAGTTCTCATTTACTACCCTTTCCTTTATCATGCTTAATTGGTAAAACCTGATTTTAGGTCAATCTAATTTCTTTGCTTATTTGCATACACTGAATGTGGTTGGAGAAAATATTACAACGAGCCGACTGAACACAGTGTAGAAAATTCAAGTAAGATTCACACCTCACTCCATACACAAAAACCAATTCAAAGTGGATTATGGACCTAGGACTAAAACCAAGGACTATAAACTTCATTAAAGAAAAATTTGGAAGAACTCTAGAAGTCCTAATCCGCAATGTAAACAGTCTTCCAGGCATTCTGGAAAATGTACAACCCGGAGAGGATAAAATAGATGAATGAGACCTTCTAAAAATCAAATCCATATGCACATCCAAAAACTTCTTCAACAGGGTAAAAAGGGAAGCCACAGACTAGGGGAAAATATTTGGTAATGATATGTTGGAGAAGGGACTTACATCTAGAATTTCTAAAATAAC
>NW_006399791.1:16368500-16369194 GCF_000299155.1 Elephantulus edwardii
TGGGTGCCCATTACCACGATTGGCACATCACTGTCATAGGCTTCAGCAATTTATTATAGGCAACAAATTATTTCCTCTGTGACAGGCAATAAATTATTTCCTCTGTGACAGGCAACAAATTATTTTCACAGCACATAGGTTGCATTATGCATAATTTTCTTGTGTCTAACTATTAGTTCTTTGACTGTCTCTTACAGACACTTTGAAAGTCTTGATTGTTATTAGGGATTTAACTATATCTGCCCCAGATATATATTGAAAATCCCAACCTTAATGTAAGGAACATCAGTGGAATGGTGAATGATGTGTCAAACTGCTCATGGAAAGATCTGTGGTTCTAGTACCTCAACCCCTCCTTAGGAGAAAGATGGCTGTCTCCTATGGTAAAGATTTTGTTGTTGTTGTTTGTTATGTACCATCAAGTAAGAACCCACTCATAGCTAACCCTCCACTGGGTTTTCTGAGGCTCTGAATTGCAAGATAGGAGATTGCTCAACTATTTCCCAAAGAACAGCTGGTATATTCGAACCTCATGTGGTTGGTAACCACAACTCCTTATCACTAAACCACCATTTATTATTGCTTTTATGTGCCATCAAGTCACCTGCAACTCATAGTGACCCTATGTACAACAGCCCTAAACCCTGATCTATCCTGTGCCAATCTTATTGTCTCTGAAACACCTTCCCCCATT
>NW_006399791.1:16370549-16382233 GCF_000299155.1 Elephantulus edwardii
CAGGATGATCTGTTCTGCATACAGATTGAAAAGGTATGGAGACAGCATACATCCCTGGCAGACCCACTTCCCAATTTAGAACCATTCAGTGTCTCCTTGCTCTGTCTGATGACTGCCTCTTTGGTGCAAGTATAGGTTTCTCATAAGCACAATCAAATGTTCTGGGATTCCCATTCTTCTCAGAGTCAGCCAGTTTGTTGTGATCCACACAGTCAAAACCCTTTGCATAGTCAAAGAAGCACAGATAGCCATTCCTCTCTGCTTTCTGTCAAGATCCATCTAACATCAGCTATAATATCCCTAGTATCATGACCTTGCCTAAACCTAGACTGCACATCTGGCAGTTCTCTATTGACATGTTGCTCCAGTTGGTTTTGGATAATTTTCAGGAGAATCTTGCTTGCATGTGATATTAATGATACTGTTTGATAATTTTCACACACTACCATGTCACCTTTCTTTGGAATGGGAACAAATATCCATCTCTTCCAGTCAGTGGACCAGCTGGCTGTCATCCAGACTTCTTGGCACAACTTAGTGAGCACATCCAGGACAGTGTCTGTTTGTTGAAATATGTCAATTGGTATGCCTCAACTCCTGGAGCCTTGTTTCTTGCCAGTTTTTTCAGAGCAACTTGAACTTCCTCCTTCATCACCATGGGCTCTTGCTCATTTGTTATTTCATGAAATTTTTCTGTGTCATCCAATTCTTTCTGGTACAGTGACTCTGTATATTCCTTCTGTCTTCTTTTAATGCTTCCTGGATCATTTAACACTCTACCCAAAGCATCCTTAATTATTGCCACTCATGGCTTGAATTTGTTTTTCAACTCCTTCAGCTTAAGAAATGCTGAACAAGTTCGGCCCTTTTGATTTTCTGCCTCCAGTTCTTTGCACATTTCATTATAGTATCTTGCTTTATCGTCCCGAGCTGCCCTTTGAAATCTTCTATTCAGCTCTTTAATGTCTTGATTTCTTCCTATAATTTTGGCTCATCTGACACCATCTTGGTCTTTTCTTCCTCTTCAGCCTTTGTAATGGTCTTTTGCATTCTTCATGGATGATTTTCTTGATATCCTCCCCGAGCTCAGTTGGTCTACGCTCATTGGTGCTCAAGGCCTCAAACCTGTTCCTGAGATGGTTTTAAAATTCGAATGGAACAGACTTAAGGTCAAATTTTGGTTCCTGTGGATTTGATTTAATCTTCTTCAACTTCAATTTGAATTTGCATATGAGTAATTAGTGGTTTGTCCCACAGTCAGCACCTGGCCTGTTTTCACAGCTGATATTGAGCTTCTTCTACAATGATTCTTTTCAAATTTTAATTCTTTCCAAAATTTAATCCATTTGATTCCTATGAATTCCTATTTCAGGTGAAATAAATGTGTATAGCCTGCATTTGTGTTCTTATACAAGTTATTTGCGATGAATAAATCATTGAATGTGAGAATTCTATCATTCTATCTCCAGCCTCATTTCTGTCACCGAGTCCATGTTTTCCAGCTACTGATCCTGCCTTCTTCTCTGTTCCCAAGTTTTTCATTCCAGTCGCCCATTATTATCAATACATGTTGATTTCATGTTTGATCGGCATCTGACTGCAAAAGTTGGTAGAAATCTTTCATTTCCTCCTTTTTGGCTCTAGTTGTCGGTGTATGTATTTGAATGATAGTGATATTCATTGGACTTCCTAGTACGCGTATGGATATTATTCTGTCACCACGTTGTATTTCATGATGAATCTAGAAATGATGTTTTTAATTAAGAAACCAACCCCATTTTTTTCTCACCTTTTCATCATATGATCATCTGATTCAAAATGTCCCATGCCAAGCCATCTCACTTTGCCAATACCTGTTGTTGTTGTTGTTAGGTGCCGTCGAGTCATAGACATCTCATAGCGACCCGATGAACGAAAGGCCTGAGCACTGTTCATATATAGAGTTTCCGGAGGCAAGCCGTTTTGGAAGTGGATGCCACTCCTGCTTCCAGGCTTGTTTTAGTTGGGAAGCTCCTGCCAACACTGTCCACCATGGGTACCCATTGCCACGATTGGCACATCACTGTCACCTACTGTGTCAATATTTATGCGTTCCATTTCTTTCTTAACAATGTCCAATTTTCCTACATTCATGCTTCTCACATTCCACGTTCCTATCACTACTGTCTGCTTACAGCTGTTCTTCCTTCTTTGTGTTTCAATATCTGAGATCTCAGTCTCAGTTGCCATGTCTGTTAGTCTAAGTGCTAGTCAAAGTGTGTTCTATTATATATAGGCTTTTCAAAGGCCTGTTATTTCAGAAGTGGATGGCCAAACCTTCTTCCTAGTCTTTCTTAATTTATATTTTGTTGTTTTTTTTTGTTTTTGTTTTTGTTTTGTGTGTGTGTGTGTGTGTGTGTTGGTTTTTTTTTTTTATAATGGTATCTGACAGACAAGCATTTTACAGAAAAGAGATGAAAGACATTTACTCAATTGGAAAAATGACCAATAGATTCAATGTTGCTACCCACCCTTGCTACGTGTATTTTGACCCAACCCTTTCCCTACTCCACTACCATCCCTTCCTACTTCTGCTTATACCATTCAACATCTCTATCCCCTTGACCAGCCCTTGATATGATGGCTTACGTCTCAAGCCATCAGGATTTCTGTGATTCTGAACACATGCTGCTGTCAGTCTCTTATTATGTGGCTGCTGGTGTCAAGAGTGTTGAATGTGGAGCCAAGCAAACTAAAGCTGTTTACAATCTCAATCTCTTCTCCATCCATCACAATGTGGCCAATTGGCCTAGTGGCGAGACTCTTTGCTCTCTTGATATTGAACTTCAATCCACTTTGAAGGCTGCTTCAAGTCCTCCTCAGCTTCAGCAAGCAGGATTGGGTCATTTGTGTAATGCAGATTGTTGATGAGTCTTTCTCCAATCCTGATGCCAAATTTCTCCTCATAGAGCCTAGTCCCCAGATAATCTGTTCTGCATATAGATTGAAAAGGTATGGAAATAAGTAAAATCCCTTGCATACCGCCTTCCTAATTTTGAACCATACAATGTTCCCTTGCTCTGTTCTGATGACTGCCTCCAAGTAGAGGTTTCACATAAGCACAATCAAGTGCTCTGGGATTCCCATTCTTCTTAAAGGCACAATTTGTTGTGATCCACACAATGTCTTTGCATAGTCAATGAAACACAGATAGACATTACTCTGGTACTCCCTGCTTTTAGACAAGATCCATTTAACAAAGGTCACAATATCTCTAGTACTATAGCCTCTTCTAAACCCAGCCTGTACTTCTGGCAGTTCTCTATTGATGTGCTGTTCCAGTCATTTTTGGATACTCTTCAGCAGAATCTTGCTTGCATGAGATATTAATGATATTGTTTGATAGCTTCCACACTCTGTCAGATCACCCTTCTTTGGAATGGGAAAAATATAGATCTCTCCCAGTCAGTTGACCAGGTGTTTGTCCTCCAGATTTCTTGGCACAACTTAGTGAGCACATCTAAGGAAGCATCTGTTTGTTGAAATATATCGATTGGTATACCATCATAGTACAGCCTTGTTTTTTGCTAATTCTTTCAGAGCAGATTGAACTTCTTCCTTCATCACTATAGTCTCTTGCTCATGAAATTCTTCCGTGTCAGCCAGTTTCTTTTGGTACAATGACTCTTTCCAGTTTTTGGGGTTTTTTTTAATCATTTAATATTTTGCCCAAAGCATCTTTAAGTATTGCAACTTGAGGCTTTAATTTGTTCTTCAGTTCCTTGAGCTTAAAAATGCTGAGCAAGTTTGGCCCATTTGATTTTGCTTCCAGTTCTTTGCATATTTCATTATAATACTTCGTCTTTCTGTGTTGCCCTTTGAAATCTTCCATTCAGCTACTTAATTTCATTATTTCTTTCCTTGCTTTGGCTTCTCAGTGTTCTAGTGCAATACTCAGAGTCTCTTCTAACATCCATTTTGGTCTTTTCTTCCTCTTCTGTATTTCTCTGTATTTCCTAGATGAAATTCTTGATATTCTCCCACAACTCATCTGCTCTTCACACATTAGTGTTCAAGGACTCAAACCTGTTCCTGAGATGGCCTGAAATTCAAGGGGATAAACTCAAGGTCATCTTTTGGTTCTCTTGGATTTGATTTAATTATACTTAACTTCAGCTTGAACTTGCATAAAAGTAGTTGGTTGTCTCTTCCACAATTAGTAGCTGGCCGAATTTTCACAGCTGATATTGAGTTTCTCCAGTGATTCTTTCCACAGATGTAATTGATCTGATTCCCATGCGGCATACCATCAGGTGAAATCCATGTGTAAGCCTGTATTTATGTTTCTTATAAAACATATTTGCATAGGGAGCTCTGGTGGCCTCATGGCAAGAAGTTGCACTGCAATCCCAGAGACATGCATTCGAATCCACCAGATGCTCTGCTGGAGAAGGAGGGATAATCTCCTCCTGTACCAGTCAGATCCGATTTGATGGTACACACACACACACAAAATAATAAAAATTTAAAAAAACATATTTGCAATGAATAAGTCATTGATTGTGCAAAATTCTATCATTCTATCTCCAGCTTCATTTCTCTCACCAAGTCCATGTTTTCCAACGACTGATCCTTCTTCTCTGTTCCCAACTTTTGCATTCTATTCACCTATTACTGTTAATGCATCTTGATTACATGTTTGATCAATCTCTAACTGCAAAAGTTGGTATAAATCTTTTATTTCCTCTTCTTTGGCTTTGGTTGTTGCTGCATATATCTGAATTATAGTTGTATTCATTGGAATTCCTTGCATGTGTATGGATATTATCCTGTCATTCACAATATTGTATTTCAAGATGGATCTAGAAATGAGGTTTGTCGTCACCTTTTCATCTCTCACTAAGTAGATTGTATGATCATCTGCCTCAAAATGCCCCATGTCAGTCCATCTCATCTTGCTAGTACCTAGTTTGTCAATACTTATGGATTCCAAGGTGGGATCAGTACTTGGAGAGAGATGTCATGCTTTGGAGTGTCCAAGGATGAAAGAAGGAGAATCGATGCCTTTGAGCAGTGGTGCTGGAGAAGAGTAATGAATATACCATGGTCTGCTAAGAGAATGAGCAGATTTGTCCTGGAGATGGTGAATACAGCGCAGGAGGGGAAGACCCTCTATGAGATGGATTGATTCAGTCACTGGGTAATGTGGATAGGTGTGTCAGAGATAATAAGATTGGCAAGGGATAGAAAAGGGTTTAGAGCTATTGTACAGCACATAACAATAACAAGAATTTCTCCCTTAACAATATCTAATTTTCCGAGAGTCGTGGCTCTCACATTCCATGTTCCAACTAGTGTCTGCTTGCAACTGTTGCGCTTCCTCTGTGTTTCCATACTTGAGTCTCCTCCTCGGTTGCCCTATTTCTAAGTGTGCTTTATTGTACACAGGGTTTTCAGAGGCCTGCTATTTCTGAAGTGGATGGCCAGTCCTTCTTCCTAGTCTGTCTCAATTTGAATGCTCAGGTTTAGACTAGTACCTGACTGACAAGCATTTTATGGAAAAGAGCAGATGAAAGGTATTCCCCCAATTGTAGAAACAACCTATAGTTTCAATGTTGTCCGAGCCCTTGACCTCCACCCATTTCCCTGCTCCACCAGCATTCCCTTCTACTCCCTCCTACTCCATCAACACCTATCTCCCACTATCCAGCCCTTGTTAGGATAACTTATATCTCAAGCTTTCTGCCCTTACGTGATTACAAACACTTCAAGCTGCTGCCAGTTTCTTCAGGTGGGACCAGTATTTACAGACTTCTAAACTTAAGAGATAGTGGCCACAGCAGCAGAAGAAACTACCAGAACTTCCTTATAAAGATAGACAGCCTTGGAAACACAATGGATGGTGCAGTCAGAATTGACTTGAGGGCAATGAGTGTGGTTATTTTTCACTTAGGCCTGAGTTTATAATACCATTTGGAAATGAATTGTCTTTGTTAGGCTAATGAACAGGATTAGTGTATAGTGTAAATCAATCGCATTAGAGATACAAAAAGAGATTAAACAAAGCAGCAGAGGAGAGAAAGATGTCAAGATACATCAAGACACATTAAGGTCTCCTAAGAACAAAAAAGCAGAGAAGCTGAAGAGGGAATATTTCTGAAGTCAGCAGAGAGAAGCAAGTGCTATGAATTTGGATTCCGAGTCTCTTAAACTGTCAGACAGTGAATGTTGGTTAAAGCTTTCCACTTGTGGTATTTCTATTATTATAGCAGTGCCATACAACTAAGACAATTGCCAAGCATTTATTTTCTTATTCTATTTTGTCTGGAAGATGGAAACTCTTGGGAAAGGGTTGTTGGGCTTTTGATATAAAGCCTATGACATATCTGTAATTATGGATTACATTTTTGTATCCAATAAATGGCTGAAAAGACTCCTGTGATAGAAACTTTTCAAAGATAATTAAATGTGTCAACTGGATCAAAAAAATTATGTGCTTGCTCCACCTCAGCAAACTGTGATAAATAGGGTATTGTCTGGGGAGTTGGTTTGGCATTTTAGTTTGCATTGTTAAATTATGCTGGTCCTTGTCACTGAATTTTTGTTTAACAACTCCAAAAACTCTTTGGACTAGAATTCATCATGTAGATGCCAGATATTGTGCATAGTTACCTAAGAAAGCCCATAGATTTTAATAATTCAAGACTTCAATTTGTATCTACCATTATTCTAGACAACAGAAATGCATATTTTAAATAGATCCATTTGTTTAAAAACAAGGTGTGTCCCATTCCTAAGTAACAACAAACATTTCTCTGGGAGAATAATGAATCGAGAGGAAAAAAACATTTATTCTTCATTATTTATGTTTCCAATTTTGTCCTTTGCATAATTGCTTTGGAACAGAAATACCTTATTAAAATGGACAATTGACAACAGCAATAGAATTTCCAAGCAGAACAAAACAAAATATAAACTTCCTATTAATACTCAACCTTATATGCTTTACTCAATAAAGGGAATTCAGCTGGTTTTGAGGTTTTTCCCCCCCTTAAAAAAAGTCATGAAATATAGAAAATCATAATCAAATATCTTCAGAGAGATAGGATATGTATTTTTCTAACCCTCTGAAGAAGAGAACAAATAACCAGGGAAAAGATCAGTAATTTTTCACTTAAATGTATAGTTTCCCTTAAAGTTGCTTACAAAGGCACATAAACCAGGGAAAATACTTGCTTCAAAGAGGACAAAGGGTGATCTCCTCAATTTAAAGAAATCTCTCGTGTCAGAAGGTAATAAGATCAGTAAGTTGCTCATAAATAAAGGGAGAGAGGAACAAAGACCACTTAAAAAGAGACATATCAGTGGCTAATAAACATCTGAACATTTTCCAACCTCACTCATCATCAGCAAAATGGAAATTAGAATAACAATGAGAAGCTATTTTTAACCTATCAGATTAATAGAACTGTAAGAATTGAGAATATTCAATACTAGAGATTGAGTGCAATGACGCAGACACACTCAACACAGCTGGAAAGAATATAAAGTGGTTTCAGCTCTAAGGAACAGAATGAGGGGAGCAGTTCATGAGCTGTGGAAATACTCATAACCCTTACCTCCAAAATGCAGAACCTGGGGTTCTAACAGAAGTGATTTGAGGTGAAGCAAGAGCTTTATGCTTAAAGATGTTCATTGCAATGCTGTTTACAATATTACATTTTAGAAATAAATGACATGTCCAAGTAAAGGATAATATTAGAATAAAGGATAATGGAGCGATTCAGAAACACATGGGTTATTTTGAACAGCATTATAAGTGATTAGGTTTCAGTTTTAAATAAAAGTAGAGCATAAAATTTTATACGTAGAGCAAGCTCAAAGGTATAAAATATGTATATAGATAACTGGAGTGAATTATAATAAAATGTTAATACTAAAGAAAATGTTCATAGTGATTTTATCTGGTTGATAGAATTAAGGATATGGGGACCATATAATTTCTTTCCCAAATGAAAACAATTAGGAGATTATCCGGGGCTAGATTGACACTTAGAAACCCAATTATTCCATTCTAGCTAGCACGTAGGGTCATGCTAATTTTAGAAAGGGATACAATTTTCCACATTTCCCATTTTCTACATTAAACAGGTATCATTTTAATAATTTAAAAGAATTTCTTTTATAAAAGAAAATAACATTTGACTGAAAAACACTTACTGCACAACAACATAGAAAGGTATTAATAATATATTGTTAGGTGCCAGCAAGTCAAGCCCAACCCACAGTGACACTATGAACAACAGATCTGAACCTTGCCCTGTTTTGTGCCATCCTCACAGTCTCTGACATAATCCATTGCTGCAGTCACTGTATTAGTCTATATACCATTAAGGGTCTTTCTTTCCTTTGCCAACCCTTTACTTTTCCAAGCATGATGTTCTTCTCCAAAGAATATCCCGAACAATATCCCCGAAGTATGTGAAACAAAGTTTCACTATTGCTGGAGGCAAGGAACACTCTGCTTGAACTCTTTAAAATACCTGTTTTTTGTGGCAGTCCATGGGATGTACCTCTTCTCCAGGACCACAGTGCAAAGACAACAATTATTCTTCTGTCATTGTTATTCATTGTCTACATCTCAGATACACAGAAAATGAATGGAAACACTGTGACTTGAATCAGGAGCACCTTAGTGCTAAAACTGCCATCATTATTCCTCAATAAGTTGGAGAGGTCTCTGACTGCAGACGTTTCCAGTGCAATATGTCTCCTGATCTGATGGATGGTACCAAGAGTATTGATTGTGGGTACAACTAATCTGAAGTTATTGACAATTCCAGTCTTTTCTCAGTCTACCACTGATGACTGAGAGGATTGTCTCTCATCACTACAGGAATGAGAAATTTTCCCCCCTTGATGTTGAGATGCAATCCAATCCATATTGAAGGCTCGGTGTGTTGTCTGCTTTTCTGCATCAAATGTCTCAAGTTCTCCTCACTTTCAGCAGCAAGGTTGTGCCATCTATAAAACATAGGTAGTTGATGATTCTTTCTCTGATCCTGATGGCACAGTCTTCTTCATAGAATCCAGCATTTGAAATTATTTTCTCAGCTTACAGATTGCATCAATATGCAGAAAGGAACACACAGATTCTAATTTTATGCAATGTAGGGAAATACAGCATGGTTCAAAATTGGGAAAGGTGTACGCCAGGGATGTGTCCTATCTCTATACCTTTTCAACCTGAGAGTCTAGGCTCTATGAGAAGTGTGGCGTCAGGATTGGTGGAAGATCTACTAACAATCTGCGTCATGCAGATGACACAACCCTGCTTGCTGAAACTGAGGAGGACCTGAAGCACTTGCTGCAGAGGATCAAGGACTGCAGCCTTCAGTATGGATTGAGGCTCAATGTCAAGAAGAAAAAGATTCTCACCACTGGACCAATTGGCAGCATCAGGATGGACAGAGAAGAGATTGAGATTGTTAACAACTTCAGTCTGCTTGGCTCCACAGTCAACACTCTTGGCACCAGTAGGCAAGAAGTAAAAAAACATATTGCCATGGGAAAGTTTGCTGTTAGGAACCTCTCCAGGGGACTGAAGAGCAATGGTGTCACTCTGGAGACCAAGGTGTGCCTGATACAGGCTATGGTCTTTGCAATCACTTATTATGCATCAGAGAGTTGGACAATGACTAGGAAGGATAGAACGAGAATTGATGCCTTTGAGCTGTGGTGCTGGAGAAGAGTATTAAATGTACAATGGACTGCCAAGAAAACAAACAGACTCGTCCTGGGGAGGGTTAAACCAGCCTGCTCCTTGGAGGCAAGGATTCTGGGGCTTCATCTTACGTACTTTAGATATGTTGTAAGGAAGGACAGGTCCTTGGAGAGGGACATCGTGCTTGGGAGGGTACGGTGCAAGAGGGGAAGACCCTTTATGAGGTGGATCAATTCAGTGACTGGGGTAATCGGGATGGGTGTGTCAGGGATAATGCGATTGGCACAGGATAGAGCAGGGTTTAGGGCTGTTGTACATAAGGCCGCTATGAGTTGCAAGCGACTCGATGGCACATAACAACAACAGTATTCCTTTGCTTTGTTCACATATCAGCCTCATGTTCTAATCTAGGTGTAGGTTTTGCATGCGCACAATTTGGTGTTCTGCAATTCTTGTGCTTCTCAATGTTAGCCATAATTTTCATGATTCACACAGCCAAATACTTCTGAATAGTCAATAAAGCACAAATATACATTTTTTTTATATTTTTTTATTTCAGCCAGTATCCATCTGAAACCCACAATGATATATCCCTGGAGGCACAGCCTCTTCTGAATCCAGCTGAAACTTCTAGCAGTTCTCTGTTTTAAAATGATCTTCAGTTGTTTTTCACTTATATGTGATATTAGTGATATTTTCCAATAATTTATGATGTTGTTCGATCCACACTCTGTTAAATAAATTTTCTTGAGAATCAGAACAAATATGTATCTCTTGCAGTCAGTGCACCAGGAAGCTCCTGAAAATTTTCTGGTATAGACTGGAAAGCATGTGCATGACTGCATCTGTTAGTTGAAATATGTCAAGTGGTATCACATCAATTCGTAGGGTCTTATTTTTTGCCATTGTCTTCAGTACAGCTTTAACTTCTTCCTTCTTTACATTGATTTTATTTTCCCCAATTTCATTTTATTTTCTATTTGATGCTTTGTTGTGTGTGTGCTGTTGAGTTGGAACCTACCCATAGCTAACCCTCTCGTGAGTTTTCAGTGGCAGTTTTAACCTCACAGGAGATTGCCCATTCTTCTCCTATAGAGCAGCTGGTTGAACCACATGCCTTTGAGATTGTAGCACAACTTCTTACTACTGGGCCACCAGAGCTCCCTTATTTTATATTGGTTTGCATTAAAAAATTGTATACATTGTGTGTCTTTCATGTAAATTGTGTTTCATATTCTTACTTTCACATTGAGTTTCAAACTATCAATCATAATATACAAAATTAATCACCATTAATTGATGCCTACTCTTAGCCTGTATTTTCAGATCTCTATAGAATCTTTCCTAATCCCTTCATCCTCTCCACCCTCTGCTACCAAACACTGCTATCCTAGTGATTTCTCCTCCTCCTCCCATTTCCTCCTGCCCCTTCCCATTTTGAACTTTGATCCACAACTTACTAATTATCCTTCTATTATTACCACAATTGCCTTGTGCAGTATTTTTCCTTATGAGATTGTGATAGTTCACTCAGCATAATGATTTCTAGACTCTCCCATGTATATTGTATTTTACAAAATCACATTGCTCCTCAGTGCTGTGTAGTAAGTATTCAGTTATGTAAATGTACCATAATTTCTCAATCCATTAGTTTTTTGTTGAACATTTGGGATATTTCCATTTTTTCACTATTGTGAATAGTGCTTCTATAAGCATCAGTGTACAAATCTCCATTTGTGAAATTATTCTATTTTCCTTGTGGTATATTCCTAGCAGTGCAATAACTGGATCATAAGGGATTTCTATATTCAACTTTCTGAGGAAATGTTAAACTGCCTTTCAGAGTGGTTGTACCATTTTACAATTTCATCAACAATATGGGAGTTCCAATGTCTCCACATCCTTTCCAACATTTATCACTTGCTGTCTTGTTAAACTTTGCTACCTAGAGTTGCTGTAATCAAGGATGCTTTGGGCAGAA
>NW_006399791.1:16383583-16386903 GCF_000299155.1 Elephantulus edwardii
TGCCAGGAGGGACGCGTCCTTGGAGAGGGACATCATGCTTGGAAGGGTGGAGGGACAGCGCAGGAGGGGAAGACCCTCTATGAGATGGATTGATTTGGTGACTGGGGTAATCGCGATGGGTGTGTCAGAGGCAGTGCGGTTGGTGCAGTATAGAGCAGGGTTTAGGGCTGTTGTGCATAGGGTCGCTATGAGTCGCAAACGACTCGAGGGCACATAACACCAACAACAACAAGTGCTTCTGGGTGAGGTGATCTCTCATTGTGGTTTTTAGTTTCATCTCTCTTATTGCTAGCAATTTTGAGCTTTTTTTCATGTGTCTATTTGCCATCTGAATATGTTTCTCTGTGAAAATTCTTTCCAAGTCTTTTGCCTGTTTTGTTACTGGATTATTAGTCTCTTTCTTTTGGAGGCCATGTTAACTTTCATTATGTGGCCCTTGACTGAGATGTATTGCCAAATCTTTTTCCCCCACATGGTAGGTTTCTTTTTCATATCATTGGAAAAAATTTTTGATGCGCACAATTTTAGAAGATCTCACTTGTCAATTTTAACCTCTCTTGGTAATGCATTTCTGGTTATATTTACAAGTCTACTTATGCCATAAGGTAGGCCTTCTTAGTTTGGTCTCACTTTTATCCTTATGATTTTTATGGTTTTGGTCTTTACCTCTAAGTCTCTGATACAACTTGATTTAATTTTTTTATATGATATGAGCTGTGGATCCTGCTTCCATTTTCTGCAGGTAGAAATTCAATTTTGCCAGCACCATTGTTTGAAGAGGTTTCATTTGTTTGATAGGTTTCATTTCTTTGTTGAACATCAGGGGATCATAAATGGATGGTTAATTTCTGGGTTCTCAAGTCTGTTCCATTTATCTATGTGTCTGTTATTGTACCTGTACCATGCTGTTTTAGTTATAGCTGTGTAGTAGGTATGCCTCCCATTTCATTCTTAGTTTTGAGAAGTACTTTGCTTATTCTAGGTCTCTTTCCTATCCAGACAAATTTGCCAATTGCTTTTTCTATCTCTTTGAAAAATTAGTTTGGTATCTGTATTGGAATTGCTCTGATCACGTAGATTGTTTTTGGTAGGGTTGTCATTTTGATTATGTTGGGTCATTCTACCCATGAACAAAGAATATCCTTCCATTTAGTTAGGTCTCTTATTGTTTCTCACGGTAGTTATTTGTCGTTTTCCTTTACAAAGGTCTTTTGTGTCTCTAGTTAGGTTTATTCCCAAGTATCTCAGTTGGGGTTAGCTGCTGTAAATGACATTGCTCTCTTATCTTTCTTTACCACGATTTTTTTATCACTGTAGAGAAATTCCACTCGTTTTTGTATATTGATCTTATACCCTGCTAATATCTACTAAATTGGTCTACTAGGTTTCACAGTTATTTTATTGAGTCTTTGGGGTTTTCTATGTGCACTCTCATATAGTTTTACCAACATTTTACCAATTTGGATGCCTCTTGTTTTTTTCTCTTGTCATATTGCCCTACCAAAAATTTCCACTACAGTATTGAATAGAAATGGTGATAGTGGGCATCTTTATCTGGTCTCTATTTGCAAGGGGAACACATATAGTTTTTCTCCATTGTCAGCAAGGTTGGTCTTGACTTTGCATATATACTTTTCACTATGTTGAGAAAATTTCCTTCTATTCCTATTTTGTTGAGTGTTTTGATCAGGAAAGGACATTGGATTTTATTAACGGCCTTTTATCAACTGATAGGATCATGTGTTTCTTGTTCTTTGCTTTGTTAATAGATAAATTATATTGATTTTTTCTCTTATATTGAAAATATCCTTAAATACATGTTATGAATCTCACTTGGTCATGATGAATTAATTTTTTATATACTGTTGAATTCTATTGGCCAGGATTATTGTCAAGGATTTTTCTATTCATTACATTCATTGTTCTGTGGTTTTCTTTTTTGGGTAATGTTTTTGCCTGGTTTTGGTATTATGGTTATACTTGCTTCATAGAATGACTCTGGGGGTGGGGGAGAAGAATGACTCTGGGAGTGTTCCTTCTTTTTTCTATTTCAAATAATTTAAATAGGATTGGTGATACTTCATCTCTGAATATGTGGTAGCATTCAACTGTGAAGCCATCTAGTCCAGGACTTTTTTTTTTAAAATGGGGAAGTCTTTTTGTGACCTACTCAATTTATTCCTTTGTGATAGGTCTGTTCAATGGTTCTACATCTGTCTTGTGTTCTTTTTATGCAAGAGCACAACTCTCTTTCCCAGAAATCCATTTTAGACCTATGCAGGAGGAGATTTTGCCTTTCCTAAAGTCCATCAGGTCCTCCCTGATCTGCAATGTAGCCCTTTGGGAATCTTGCCTGATTGTGGCCTGCCTCTCCTAAAGTCTATTATTGTCCTCAGTGGTCTGTGGTGCAGTGGAAAGATCAAGTGCCCTAACTAAAGTATTTTCTCACCAGGAGAGTTTCAGCAAGTCCCATTCCCATATCTCAAAGTACCTGCTAGGGGTAGAGTCTCTTACCTGATTACAGCTCTCGTCTCCTAACTTGCATTGTCCTTTGTGGTCTGCAGTGTGGTCCAGCAGCCAGGTTCCTTACATTAGGAAACAGCTTCTCTACCATTAACTCTTGATTATATGGTTGTTGTTATGTGCTGTTGAGTAGCCTGTGACTCACAGGGATCCTATGTACAACAGCCTTAAACTCTGCTCTATCCTGTGCCAATCTCACTTTCTCCAACACATCTACCGCCATTACCCCAGTCACTGAACTAATCCATCTCATCGAGGGTCTTCCTCTCCTGCGCTGTCCCTCCACCCTACCAAACATGACTTCCATCTCCAAAGACCAGTCAGTCCCTCCTTGCAAAATATCCAAAGTATGTAAAACAAAGCTTCAGAATCTTGACCTCCAAGGAGTAGCCTCTCAAGGAGTTTCACCCTCTCCAGGATGAACCTGTTTGTTCTCCTAGCAGTCCATGGTATGTTCAAGACTCTTCTCCAGCAACACAACTCAAAGGCATCAATTCTCCTTCTATCATCCTTACTCATTATCAAGCTCTCTGATGCATAGCAAGTAATTGGGAAGACCATGGACTTAATCAGGTGCACCTTAGTCTCTAGTTTCTTAGTCTCTTAGTTTCTTCTCAGTACTCTGGAAAGGTCCCTGACAGCAGATTTACCTAAAGTCATCTTTTTATATCCTAACTTCTGGTGCTAAGGGTATTGATTGTGCAGCTGAGCAAGCTGTTACTGTTAACAAGGTCTATCTCTTCTCCGTCTATCATGACTTCCCAGTCTTTCTTAATTTATATTTTGTTGTTTTTTTT
>NW_006399791.1:16387003-16393336 GCF_000299155.1 Elephantulus edwardii
ATATCTGAGATCTCAGTCTCAGTTGCCATGTCTGTTAGTCTAAGTGCTAGTCAAAGTGTGTTCTATTATATATAGGCTTTTCAAAGGCCTGTTATTTCAGAAGTGGATGGCCAAACCTTCTTCCTAGTCTTTCTTAATTTATATTTTGTTGTTTTTTTTGTTTTTGTTTTGTGTGTGTGTATGTGTGTGTTGTTTTTTTTTTTTTTTATAATGGTATCTGACAGACAAGCATTTTACAGAAAAGAGATGAAAGACATTTACCCAATTGGAAAAATGACCAATAGATTCAATGTTGCTACCCACCCTTGCTACGTGTATTTTGACCCAACCCTTTCCCTACTCCACTACCATCCCTTCCTACTTCTGCTTATACCATTCAACATCTCTATCTCCTTGACCAGCCCTTGATATGATGGCCTACTTATTAATATATAATACAGAAAACTATATAATACAGTTTACCTGAAAATAAGCCAATGACCACCTGAAATTTGTGGCAGATTTCTATCAGGAAGCCTGCCAGATCAGACAAGTGTTTAAGTTCTTATGTAATTTTATCTGATTGCCAATGTTTAAAAATCAGAAAGTGTCATATTTAAATCTGAATTTTCATCTTCTCCCAGAAAGTCAGAGAGTTTGGTAGCCTTCATCTTTTATTCACATGGAATATTCTGTATTCTCATCTTCACACTCAAAATTGAGAAACCACCACGCTCTTCAGGAGCAACTAGTCGCTGACTTCCCCAGTCCCCTCTATTATCTATTGTCTCATTTTTATTTTGCTTCTTGGCTTCATGTGATCTTTCTGGGTGGTGGAGTTCCTTGATTTTGCAGCCTTTGATGTAGTCTTCTTTTAAAATTAGCTAATAAAATGTTTGAGTACTTACAGTGTCATTTGCAAAAGCATTGTAAAAGATCAAATTATAAAGGAAAAAATAAAATTGTTTCTAGAAATAACCTCTACCGAGGAAAGTCATAAATTAGAGAGGTGAGGAAGAAGCAAATGATAGCTCTTATTTTGTGTAAGTGTGATAAAGTACTGTGCTCATAAATGAATTTTACTTTAAAACCAGAGTATAAATTAAAAACAAAATTAAATAATCTACCCAAACCATTAAAAGGAGACCATATGGAGAAACTTAATAAACAGAAATTGAGGTTGTTGCTATGTGCCACCAAGTAGCCTGCGACTCATAGTGACATTATGTACATTAGCTCTGAACCCTGCCCCATCCTGGGCCAATCTCATCATCTCCAATAGACCTAATCCTATTTTTCTAGTCACTGAGTCAATGCATCTCATCCTGATCTTCCTCTCCTGCACAGTCCTTCCACCCTTCCAAGCATGATGTCCCTCTTCAAGGACTGTTCCCTCCTGGCCACATACATGTCCAAATTATGTGAGAGGAGCTTCAAAATCCATGCCTTCAGGGAGCAGCTTGCTTTCACCATCTCCAGGACAGACCTGTTTGTGCTCCTGGGATTCCACGGCATTTTCAGTACTCTTCTCTAGCACCACAACTCAAAGACATTGATCCTTCTTCCATCATACTTAGTTATTGTCCTGCTCTCAGATGCATAGCAAGTAATTGGGAAGACCATGGCCTGGATCAGGGGCAATTTTGTCTCCAGACTGACAATTCATAACTGATCCTCCAGAGGGTTTTCAGGGAATATCCATTCCATGGGATGAGATTGTCCTTCTTTCTCTTACAGAGCAGCTAGCCATTTTGAAGCCTCTGTCTTTGGGTTGACAGCACAACTCCCTACAGACTAGGCAAAAGAGTAGATAAAAACTATAGCATTATTGATTATATATATTTTATCATATACAATTGCCTGAGTAGTCAATTATTGTTATATAAATTATATCTTCAATAAAAGTGGTAAAGAAACATGGTTTTTCAATGAACATTTATGCATTTGAATGGTACTAGGAACAAGATGTAGATTTTTTTAATTTAGCTCCAGGACCAATGGGGAGAAGTTGCAGGAGGGAGTGTTTTGACTGATTTAACTACTGTTGTTGTTATATACTATAGATTCAGAACTGATCATCCAGCAGGTTTTCAAAGGTAGTAAATCACAGGAGAGGAGATTGTTCCTACTTCTTCTGTAGATTAGCTGGAGATTTACAACTGTGTTGGCAGGCAACTCTTTAACACTGAGCCACCAGTGCTCCAATTGTAACCACTAGACCTCCCAAGAATGCAATAACTAGTTTTTCAGTGTAGTGAATTCCTTGTCACTGGGGGCCTTTGAGTAGTGGCTGAGTGAAGCCCATCAGAGGTATAATGAAAGCAAAATGCAGCTCCTTGTAGACAGCTACTCTGAATTATGGAGTTCTTTGGGAGGTAGGTCATGCACAGAACTCAGCCTCTAGCTTTTTTTCTCTAGGACTGATACGCTGTACTATATTTGAACCCAGAGACAACAATGATGTCCAGGATATAATTGCTTGTACAAGCCATACTTGAATAGCACACAGCAGGTAAAGTGTGGGGACCTAAGGGAATCTGCTAATTTGCAAACTTGATAGTTTTGTTTTGGGGACCGTAGTGTTTACATCAATCAAAACCTCCTTAGTTGCAACTCCTGCACATTTTTCCATGCAAACACATTGCAGAAGTATATATTTTTTTTCTTGCCTGTGTGGTGCATATAGTTTTCACCAAAGCTTAGTGACTCGAACCTACTCAGTGCCACTTCCTTCAAGATCACAGCCAGCAAAATCATTGGGAAACTGTCCCATTCTGTAGCGAATGGATTTGCCTTTTGTTATAATTTTCTCAACTGAAATGTTATTTTTTTAAATTTTATTTTGTCAAAGTAGTTTCACCTTTCAGTTTCATTTTAAATATTTTCATTGAAAACTGAGTATTTCAGAACTCCAGAAACTCCCTTATTCACTGTCCTATTTATTTTTATTATATTTGTCCAATATCCTAACTTGTGTATCAGAAAGCTGGACAATGACTAGAGATTATAGAAGGATAATTGATGCCTTTGAGCTCTAGTGCTGGAGAAGAGTGTTGAATATACCATGGACTGCTAGGAGAACAAAGAGTTTCATCTTAGAAAAGGTGAGATCAGGCTAATCCTTGGAATCAAGGATTCTGAAACTTTGCCTGATGTACTTTGGACATGTTTCAAGGTGGGACCAGTCATTGGAGAAGGACATCATGCTTGGGAGGGTGGAGGGACAGCATAAGAGAGGAAGACCCTCGATGAGAGTGATTGACTCAGTGACTTGGGTAATGGGGAAGGTGTGTTAGTGACAAATGAGCTGTTGTACTTAGGGCCACTATGAGTCACAGGTGACTTAAGAGCACTTAACAACAACAACAATTTATTTAACCTTTATAAAGAAGTATTGTTGTTATGGTGAATCAGAATCTACTTGTAGCTGACCCTCCATCTGGTTTTCAGAGGCAATAAATCATACAGGAGACCATTGCCCTCCTTTCTCCTGTAAGTTCAAACCACGTACCTTTTGAGATGGCAGTGCAACTTCTTACCACTAAGCCAACAGAGTTCTCAAAAGAACTCAAAAGAACTCTGTGAATGGAATCATAGAGCATGGGATCTGTTCAGTTTGTCTTCTATCACTCAATCTTATGTTGGTGAGATTCATCTAAATCTTAACACGTAATCTACATACATACATATGTATGTACATACATACGTACATACATACATATATCAACATATCATATAATTTTGACTGAAAACCCAAATGTTGGATCAAAAGAAAGTTAGTGGGGCAGCAGCCGGCTCCTGTGTCGTGCTCCCCCGGGATGGCCCGCGCGCCTCAGCGCTGCCTCGCGGAGCTCACGGCCAAGTGGCGTTGGCGGCGCTCAGGGGGGTGCGCGGCTGTGGCGGCGGCGCCGCGCGTGAGGGGCCGCCTCGGGCCTAGCGGGCGCGGCGAGCGGCCCGGCAGAGCGCCGACAACATGTCGGATACCAAGGTAAAAGTTGCAGTCCAGGTCCGACCCATGAACCTACGAGAACTGGAACTGAACACCAAGTGCGTGGTAGAAATGGAAGGGAATCAAACGGTCCTGCACCCGCCTCCTTCCAACACCAAACAGGGAGAAAGGAAACCTCCCAAGCAGCATGCGAACCTGAGTTTGAAGTCAATGGCCCTGTCTATGCCACGTGGACGACAGTCACCTAATTGCTGCTCTCCTTCACCCAAGCTCCAAGCCCGCTCGGTCCTTGGGTTCTCCAAACGCGAAAGGGCACCGGAACAATCAAAAATACCAGAGAGGAGTGCCGACAAGATGGCGGACGGGGAGCTGAATGTGGATAGTCTCATCACCCGATTGCTGGAGGAACTCTACTATGCTTAGTGGTAAAAAGATGCACTACAGCTGGCGGGAGGGCGGGAGCTGCATCACTACTGACCTGCCCTGGGTTGACTCAGCAATTCTGGTAAATCACCACCTGTAGCAGAATCATCACCTGTAGTAGCCACCCCAGAGGAAATCGCCGAGATGCAAAGGAAAAATGAGCTGAAACTCAAAATAAAGGAAGAACATCTTGCTGCTTTGCAGTTTGAAGGCTGCAACACTTCCATGATACATCTTCAAGGATATGAGCATGTAAGGCTAAGCACAATTGATAACAGTGCATCTAAATTCCAAAATCAATCTCCATAATAGTCTACGTGTTTCCTACTGCCAGGGAGGCCCTTTGGAGTAGTGAGAGAGGACCTTCGCCCTGAGGCCCACAGCGTCCCTTTTCAGCAGGAAGTAGCTAGGAGAGTGCGCCGTCCCCTTTTCCTTATGAATCAGGATGGGGTCTCTCTCAGGGAGGAGAGATGGGTTATGGCAAAGGACACACTGACAAAGGAGATTGATCAGGACTGGCTTTGACAAGCACTGTGGCAATTGGACAATTAAAACAGACATGAGGGGTGTGGAAAGAGGAACGAACTGGGGGGGGGGAGGGTGGAGAAAACAGTGCAACAATGAATGGATGAAGGCCCAAAATCTCTGTAGGTGTTCATTAAAACTAATAAAATTGAAAAAAAAAAGAAAGTTAGTAACTTGCCACTGAGAAAAGGATGAAGTCAAAGGAGAGAAAGTGACTTATTAAAAGTGATATAATGAGTAAATGTAAATGAGTCTAACTAGTTGCTGTAGCAACAGTGTTAATTCTTAGGAGGTCTATGTGTGTCAGGCTAGAACTGTGTTCTGTAGGCTTTTTAAATTATCATTTTATATTGGTTTGCATACAAAATTTATATATATTGTGTTTTACTCTTTCCCTTTATTCACATTGTGCTTCATACAATTATTCCCATATATTGTGCTTTATAGAATTAATCACCATTGATCTATGTTCACCATTACCCCTTTTGAGATCCCCAATGGATCTTCCCCATTTTCTTGCCTCCTTCCTCTGCCCACCAAATTCTGTGACCCTATGATTCCCCCTGCCCATCCTCAACTCCCCTGGTCCATCCTCTTCCACACTTTACTAATTATCCCTTTATGTTTACAATAACAGTCTTATTCAGTATTTGTCCTTGAGACTGAGTTAGTTCACTCAGTGTAATGCTCTCCAGTCTCTTCCAAGGAAATTAAAACTGAAACACAAATGGAGATTTGTACACCAATGTTCATAATAGTGTCATGTTCATGGTAGTACTATTCACAATCAAAATAACATGGAAATAGCCCAAATGTACAACATCAAATGAAAGGATTGGAAATCGTTGAACATTCACATGGTGGACTACTATGCAGCATGCAAGAGCAATGATTTTGAAAATATTATACAACAAGGGTTTCATAGGGTTTTTAATGGCTGTACACTCTCAGGTCTTTCTTCTGAAGAGCCTCTAGATGGATTTGATCTCCTAGGCACTAGCTCACACCAGTATCTTAAGTATTTGCACCACTCAGGGATTCATAACCACACAAGACATCGAGATCATCAGTCCCCAGGCCTGGTTTTCCTTGCTTTAAACCATGTTTTCACACTCAGGGGAGAACAGCATGGTGTGACCAGTGTGCAAACTGAGTTTATTTATATTTGGCTCTGTACGAGGAGGGATGTGGCATCAGGATTGGTGGAAGAATCGACAACAACCTGCATTATGCAGATGACGCAACCCTGCTCGCTGAAACTGAGGAGGACCTGAAGCGCTTTCTGCAGAAGGTTAAGGACTGCAGTCTTCAATATGGATTGAAGCTCAATAGAAAGAAAACAAAGATTCTCACCACTGGGACAATTAGCAGCATCAGTATGGATGGTGAAGAGATTGAGATAGTTGACAGTTTTAGTTTACTTGGCTCCACAGTCAACACTCTTGGCAACAGCAGCC
>NW_006399791.1:16394246-16394768 GCF_000299155.1 Elephantulus edwardii
CTTTCCAGATCCTTGTCAGATCTTTCTCATTTCCTTTACCCACCCCTATCTCCACCCACCAAATTGTGTAACCCTATGATTCCTCCCCTACTCATCCTCTCTCTTTTGTTCCCCCTCTTCCTACCTTGGATCCTAATGTTACTTGTTGCGTACCATTGAGTCAGAACCGACCCTTAGCTGACCCTCCAGTGGATTTTCAGAGGCATTTAATAGCGTAGGAGGAGATTGCCCATTCTTCTCCAGTGGAGCAGCTGGTGGCCTCGAACCTCATCCCTTCTGGATTGTAGGGCAGCTTCTTACCGCTAGGCTACCAGAGCTATTTCTAAAGTAATTGTCCTATGTAGTATTATACTGTTAGTTCATTCAGTATAGAGCTCTCCAATCCCTGCCAAATTATGTAGTAATTTTCAAAACTGTCACTCCTGAATGTTAAACAGTATTCCATTGTGTAAATGTACTATAATTTTGCATTCCACTCAATTGTGGTTCAGTTGGGCTGTTTCCATGCTCTTGCTATGGTGA
>NW_006399791.1:16396163-16400117 GCF_000299155.1 Elephantulus edwardii
AGGAAAATAAGCTTTGTCTTGGAAAGGGTGAAAACAACTTGCTCCTTGAAGGCAAGGATTTTGAAGCTCCTTCTGGCACACTTTAGACATGTTGCCACAAGGGACCAATCCTTTGAAAAGGTCATTATGCCTGGAAGGGTGGAGGGACAGTGCAGAAAAGGAAACCCTGGATGAGACAGATTGATTAACACCTGGGTAATGGGGATAGGTGTGTCAGAGACAATGAGACTTCTCAGCACAGGGTGTGGTTCAAAGCTATTGTGCATGGGGTTGCTATCACAGTCAGCTCCATGGCACAGAATAACACAACCGTAATGCGTCAGGTAGAATGCATTACGTTCGGATGCTGCACTGACCAAAAGCAGACTATTGGAGGTAAAGTTCATACTATGAAAATCAATTATTTGATCATTTTCAGAGCTAAATATTCTTGCTGCATGTGTTTGCCTTGAGGAACCCACATCACAACCCAGGGCTTGGGCTTGGCAACAGCTCCTCTCATTGACTCTGCTGAGACTCTCAGATTGTTTCTCAGATCCTGTTGCACACTAGTCTTTGGTGACATGTACGTAAATGTGAGGTTTTCAAAGTGAAGCCTTTCCCTAATATTTGACGTGAGTACAAGAGTTGGAGCATTTGCAACATTCTCCACAACAACCTAGCTTTGGTCAAGTGGAATGTAAATGCCATCCAGCCTGAAGGCCTAGCAGAGAAACCCGTGCACACTGGAGTTGTTTTGCGCCTAAATGCTCTCTGGGGTTTCACTTATTTTTCAGCTGACTCTCACTGAGAAAGTTCCATCATCTCAACATGAAATCTCAGAGCCATAAAAAATATGCAGCAGCACCACAGTGAGCAGGCAGTGTCGACTGCCTTCCAATGTGTGCTCCTTAGCTGTCACGATTTTTGCAATGAGTTTATAAATATTGAAGCAGCCTTACCCATTAATATAGAGTGGTTACAATCACAATTTATGAGCACTTAGTAGGTGACAAGGATCCCTGGTGGTAGTGTGGCTTAAGTGTTGTTTTGCTAGCCAAAAAGTCTTATTCACCACTTGGTAAGAGAAAGATGAGGCAACGTGCTCTTGTGAAGACTTGTTCACTTGGAAAACCTGTCAGACAGTTCCTCTCCTTTCTTACAGGGGCATGAAGAGGCTAGTAGATTCAAACCACCAACTTTTTGATAGTAGCCTAGTCCAAAAACACTACATTTCAAAGCGGTTGTCATTGGGTGCTGTCTCATTGACTCCAACTCGTAACAACCCTGTCTAGTAGATCAAAAGCATGCCTGATTCTTCACCATCTTCACAACATCAAGCCCACTGCTGTAGTCACTCTGTCTACTGAAGTGAGGGATGTCATTGTTTTCACTGACCCTCTGCCCTTCCAAGTATTATATGGTTTTTCATGGACCTGCTCAAATATGTGAGACAAAGGCTCACAGTACTGACTTCCAACAAGCACTTTGGCTGCACTCCTCATAAGACATTTGTTTTTTTCTTTCAGCAGACTACTAATATATTCAATATTATTCACCAACAACAAAATTCAAAGGCATAAATTCTTCTTCGATCTTCCTGATTCCTTGCCCAACTTTCATATGCACATGAAGTAACTGAAAAGACCATATATTGTATCAGGTGCACTTAATCTTTAAATTGACATCCTTGCTCTTCAAATTAAATAGATCCTTGACAGTAGATGTGTCGAATGCAATATTCCTTTTGATTTCTTGACTGCTGTTACTATCAGTATTGCTTGTATTGGATTAAAATAAAAGTAAATTCTTGACAATTTCAGCATTTTCTCCGTTTGTCATGATTCTGCTTATTAGTCAAGTAGAGAGATCTTTTCTTGTTGTTCAAGTAAAATCCATACTGAAGGCTGCATTCTTTTCTCTTTTTCAATAAGTGTTTCAAGCACTCTTTAATTTTAGCAAACATAGTTTTGTCAACTGCATAAGGCAGGTCATTGTATCTTCCTCTGATCTTGATAACACATTCTTCTACACAGAGACAAGCATCTCAGATTACTTGCTTAACATAAAGATTGAACATAGCTGGTGAAAGGATCCTTGGCCCGTACCTTTTCTGATTTTAAACCACGTGGTTCCTCATTATTTTTTTTTTAACTACTTCATCTTGGTCAATGGATCCAAATGAACACCATTCACTGTTTTTGAATTCTCATTTTTCTAATATTATCCATAATTTATTATGATGTACAAATCTGAATGTTTTTATGTAAACAATAAAACACAAATACACGTCTTCCTGCTATTGTTTGCTTTCATCCATGATCCATTAGACATCAGCAGTGACATCCTCTGTTTCACAGTCTTTCCTGAGTATCTTCAGCAAGATTTTATTTGCATGTAATATTAATTATATCATTTAATAATTTATACACTCTATTGGATCACCTTTATGGTATGAAAACAAATAAGGATCTCTTCTAGTTGGTTGGCAAGGTAGCTGTCTTCCAAATTTATTGGCAGAGACTGGTGAGTACATCTAAGGCTGCATCTGTTTGTTGAAACATTAGTATCTGGAGCCTTACTATTTTGCAAATGCCTTCAGTGTAGCTTGAACTTCTTCCTTCAATGCCAAGTGTCCTTGATCATATGCTACTTCCTGAAATGGTTTAGGGTTAATAAATTCCATTTTGTAGAGTGACCATATATATTCCTTACATCTTCTTTTGCTGCTTCCTGAATCATTCAATATTTTGCCTGTAGAATCCTTCAGTATGTAACTTGTAGCTAGAATTTGTTCTTTCGGTTTTTTTCCACTTGAAAATATCAGGTGTGTTCCTCCCTTTTGATTTTGTAACTCAAACTCTTTTCACATTTCATTTCATTACGTTCTTTGTCTTCTCAAGCTGCCCACTGAAATATTTTAGCTCTTTTGTTTCATCATTTCTTCCTTTCAATTCAGCGTCTTATGCATAAGAGCAAGTTTCAGACTTTCTTCTGATACTTATTTTAATCTTTTCATTATTTTTTCTCTTTTTAATGACTTTTCCCTTTCTTCATTTATAATGTCCTTTGGTTGATCACACAAACCATCTGTTTCTAAATGCTTTACATCAATTCTTGAGATGGTGTCTAAAATCAGTTGAATAAACTCAAAGTTGCATTTTGCATCTCATGAACTCAGTCTATTTTTCTTAAGGTTCAGTTCAAACTTGCCTGTAAGTAATTGATGATACATTCTGCAGTTGGCCCTGACTTTGTTTTGATTGTTAATATTGAATTTTCGACTGTGTCTTTCCATATAAGTAATCAATTTGATTCTTATGTATTTCTTTAGGTGAAATCCATGTGCTTAGTCACCACACATTTATTAAAAGGTGTTTACTCTGAATAAGTGATTAGACAAAATTCTATCATTTAATCCTAATCCCATTTCCCTCAGCTAGTGCATCTTTCTCTACCACCAATTTTTCTTTGTTCCCAAATTTTGTGTTTCAGTCACCAATTATTACAAATGTATCTTGATTGCAGGTTCAGTCTATTTCATACTGCAGAAATCATTAGAAATCCTCAGTTTCTTCATTTCAATCTATTATAATTCATTCATATGCTTGAATTATAGCCATGTTGATATGTTTCCCTTATAGAAGTATGGATATTATTCCATCACTGACAGCATTATGCTTTATACTTCAAAGAGATCTAGATGTTTTGGGCTGGATTGTTTGGGATTTTTTCTGATGTTGAATGGAGCACCATGTCTCATTAGTTTATTACTCCTAGAAAAGTAGATCATATGCTTGTCTGACTAAAAATGGCGAATTTCTGTGTATTTCAAGTTATTGATGTCTAGGATATTGATTTGTTTCTATTCCATTTCATTATTTGTTGTGGTTGTTGTTATGTGCCGTCGAGTCGTTTGTGACTCATAGCGACCCTATGCACAACAGCCCTAAGCCCTGCTCTATCCTGCGCCAA
>NW_006399791.1:16400493-16402315 GCF_000299155.1 Elephantulus edwardii
TCTCTTTATCTTCATTTTTTAGGTGTGTCTCTTGTAGACAGCATATTGATGGATTTTGGGGTTTTTTATCCAAGCTGCTACTCTTCTAAGATAGGAACTTTCATACACTGTTGGTGGGATTGTAAAATGGTACAACAGCTCTGGAAGGCAGTTTGTTGTTTTCTTCAAAGTATATTTTTAAGTACTTTTTGTCATCTTGGAGGTCATGTTATAGTAGGAGGAGTTGGACATTAAACAGGCAGTAACAACAACAAGCCCATTGCTATTGAGTTATTTCTATCTCATGTTGATTCATTTGTAACAGAGCAGAACTTTGCTCCTTAGAATTTTCTTACCTGTGACATTCCCAGAAGTAGATTGTGATGTCTTTCTTCTGTAGTATTATTGGATGAATTTGAACCGTGAAATTCAGGCTAGTAAGGATTACAAGATACTTAGGCCAGCCAAGACCCTAAAAAACAAACAAACATTAAGGAAAATAGAAGCAGAGTACCATGTGATAATATAGGTAGAAGGAAGATAAGAAGTGAGGCAAGTAGTTATTCAGCTGTCTGTGAGAGATGTTACAGCAAAGATAAAGTTCCTAGCTTGTGAACATATGGGAATGCCCAAGGATAAGGAAAGAATTGGAGGGTCATTAGAGTACAATAAGCAAGAGAAGAGCAGAAGTTAAATTATAAGAGTCACAACTCTGGCGTAGTGACAAAAAGCTGTGTTGCAATCCCAAAGGCACATGATATGAGGCTATCAGCTGCTCCAGGGAAGAAGAATGGGCAATATCCTCTGGTGCTACTACCTGCTTCTGAAAATATGCCAGAGGGTCAGCTGTGGGTCAATCCCAACTCTATGGGACACAATAACAACATATGTAGCACAATGTGGTCTTATCAGTCATACGAAGCCTGTTACCTTGCTTTCTATGTGAGATGGAAAATTACTCTTGGGTTTCACAGAGAAGAGTGATTGCAATATGGCATGATCCACTGGCACCGGATGAAGTGCTTTGAAGATGGAGTGGAATTATGGAAATGGGAGCAGGAGACTAGGTAGGAGGGTCTTTTGATGATACAGAAAGGGAATAGGAGAGATTGGATAAAAGTTGTTCATTTTAGGTGATATCAGGTCAAATAGAGCTAACAGCAATTCTATGAAACAATAGATATGAACTTTGCCTTGGCCTTATCCTGTTCCATCCTCATCATCTCTGATATACTTGAGTGCACCGTTGAAGTTGTTGTCTTGACCTATCTTGTCATAGGTCTTCTTCTTTTTTACTCACCCCCCTACCTTTCCAACCATGATTACTTTTCAAAGAACTGGATCATCCAAACAACATGCCCAAATTTTCACCTTAATTAACCCTAAGCAACACGTTTGTGTATTTTCTTCAAGACATTTCTTTGTTCTTTCAGCATTCTACATGTTATTCTGCACTCTTATCCAGCATCTCAAAGACATCTATTCTTCTGTCATTATTAATCTTTGTTCAACTTTCAGATGCAAAGCAAATAATTGAAAAGAAAATGTCTTGAATCAGGTCACCTTAGTCTTTAAACCGACACTCTTTCTCCTGACTACTTTGTAGAGGTCTTCGACAGCAGACATTCTTTTGGTTTCTTGACTGCTGGTACCAAGGATGTTGATTGTAGATCTAAGAAAAATGAAATCATTGACAACTTCAATTTTTTTTTTACCATCTATCATTATGTTCGTGTGGCCTTTGTTCATTAGTGTTCAAAGCCTCAAATCTGTTCCTGAGATGGTTCTGAAATTCAGGTGGGATAGACTCAAGGTCATATTTTGGTTGCCTCGGATTTGGTTT
>NW_006399791.1:16402415-16408187 GCF_000299155.1 Elephantulus edwardii
ACAAAATTCAATCATTCTATCTCCAGCTTCATTCCTTTCATTATTTACAACTTGCAATTTTCCTAGATTTGAACTTCATACATTTTGTGTTCTGATTATTAATGAATGTTTGTAGCTGTTTCTCCTCTTTTTAAATAATGTCAGAAGGTTCTCCATTGGGTGAAAGCTTTATTCCAAGTCAGACACTACTTTGAGGAGCTCACACTTCTCCATTTATATTTTGAATGTCTTCCAACATGAAAGGCTCATCTTCCAGCACTATATCAAACAATATTCCTCCTCTAGTCATAGAGTTTCCATGAACCAGTTATTCAGAAGTGGATAACCAGTTGTGTTTATTAGTCTGTCTCAGTCTGGAAGCTCAGCTCAGCCTATCCACCACGAGTGACTTTGCTGATATTTCAGATACCAGTGGCATAGCTTCCAGCTTCACTATAATACTTGAGCCACCACCATACTGTAATCTGATAGATGAGTGGTGGATTTCCCAGCTGGGGCTCTTCTGTTCACTTCATGAGTTGCTTCAGAAGTGAGGAGACTGTAATAAACATTACCTGGATTAGAGGCAACATGGAAGAAGGTGGAATATGCTATAACTGTAGAAACAGGCATTGTTGTTTCCCAGAGGTCCTGAGCACAACATTATTAAAGAACACAGCTCCCATGGCAAGAGGTGCAAGCACCTTGCCACTAAGGTGGTCTGGTGCCGACTCCAGTTTGTGTCTGTTCAAATGAGGCTGCTGGCAGGTACTCCAGAGGAACCAAGGCAGATTTCCAGGGTTTACAAGCATTATCAACATGACGTGCTATCCTCAGGCCCATCACATTTTTCTCTTTGGCATAGCAGTTCTGTCCTTTCAGAGCATCTATTCCAAATATGAGTGTTTAAAATGGTAATAGTGTAAGCAAACAAACAAATATCCGAACAAGGGCTTATGATATATGTAAACTAGTATGGGCTGTGTTTCTCAATGAATTGACAGATACTAGACTGGCTGCTCTTGCATATGTAATATGATATGCTCACTTCAGCCAGTGAGTCAGAGAGTGTTTCCTTCTTCCAGTATATAAATGGATGGTCTGGCAAAACTTCTTCTTTCTACACCCATCTTGTTGCCTGGCCACTGGTTCCTGGAATAAAACCCATCGGGTTCTTCAGCCTACCACTTGCTTTATCGTTTGCCAGCTCCCACATTTCAGTGAAGCATTTCATTGAAGAGAATCCAGACTAAGGCAAGAGCCTTAAAGTAACCTTTATTCTGAGCTGTAGATGTGGGGGAAGAGTGGAAGAGCATACAAACATTCTGGTCCCAGTTGAAAGTTGGACCCCACTGAACTTCTGGAGAGAGAGAAATGTCTCTGCACATGCATTCAGACTTGTTCTATTCTAGAGGCTTTAGGGTCATTCAGGACTTTCAAGTAAACTGGGTTCCCATATGGACTTCATTCCATAATTCACTCCCCGTTTTTCACATCTCCTCTTGCCACTGTTCTCTAAATCACCATCATCCAACCCCAGAGCTGTTTAAGATTTACTATAGACACGATATTCCCCTGATCTCCTATAATTTCTCCTTTCTACAACAGTCAGAGTATCCTTTGAAACATGGGGTCACAGTCTGTCTTTGGCAAATTGCATTTTTCTAAAGAGAGCTGCACTGCTGTGTCCCATTCCTGACATTTTTTGGCAAGATAATTGTTGGGCCTCAGCCACGAAAAAGATGATCTGTGGTCACTTTCCATGAACCAGGCTGGCTTTGTGAAGATCTTCATGAGCAGAACACAGACGAGTTTCGGGTCTAAAGTAGGGAAGCAATAAAGCTAACATCTAACTCTCTTGTACATGGGGCACTGACCTTTGGAGCCCAGAAATCATGTTGTAAGAAAACCAAACAATCATGAAAAAAGGTATGTGCACCCCAGTAGAGCCCTTGCTGTATCCCAATATCAACCACTAGACGAGGAAGAGGGCCTTCAGAAGGTCCTTGACCTCAGTCATTGACATGCTTCATTTGGCACCAACTAGAGTAGACTCCAGGCTAACTCTATTAAGTCCTACCCACATTACGGGTTTGTGAGCAAAAAGAGATGTCATTATGCTAATCTATTAAATACCCATGTAGTTGTCACACCTTGTCTCTCTGGCTCCTTCCTGCCAACTGTCTGTGGAAGGACCCACAGAGCAGGGTCTGGTGAGTCACTGGCCCATTTGTGCAGTGGGAAGTTGCTGTAAACAGTCTTACACCAGTTTTGTGTGAATTTAAGTCTTCATTTCTCTGGATAAGCATCCCATAGAGCAACTCCTGGGTCTTCTAGTCAACAACAAACAGCTTATAGCTGACCTTCCAGCAGGTTTCAGAGGCTGTGAATCGTAGCTAGGTGAATGGACTGCCAGCCTTTCTGTTGGCAACTCAGCTAGCTCTTTGGGTACTAGGCCACCAGGTGCTGAATCTTACTCTAGTTGGGGTTTTAAAGACACAGGAGCTTCCCGACTAAATCAAGCCTGGAAGCAGGAGCGGCATCCACTTCCAAAATGGCTTGCCTCTGGAAACTCTATGTACGAACAGTGCTCAGGCTGTTCGTTCATAGGGTCGCTATGAGTCGTCTACGACTCGACGGCATTAAACAACAACAACAACAGTTGTTAGCAGCCATAGAAAATTTAAATCTGTCACTATCTTTCTTGGCACCCTCCAGTGGCATCCCACTCCTCTCTGCAAAAAAAAAAAAAAACAAAACAAACAAACAAAAAAAACCCAACAAAACAAACAAATTTAAAAAACCCCAAACACCATGCTTAGCTTGTTCTTCAGAATTCCCATGATCTGTCTTGGACATTATTCCCATAACATCATGCCCTGATCGGTCCTTTGTTCATTGCTCTGCACCGACGTGCTCCTTCTTCTTCAGCGAATATACTGAGCTGGTTTCAACCTGAGGGAGTTGAGCTTGCTGTCTCTTCTTCCTGAATGTTCTTCCCTGGATCTTGGCATAGCTGGATTCTTCTTATTATTCATGTTGCTATTGGAATGTCACATCTTTACTGGTAGCTAGGACATGTGTGGATCCCTTTCAGGCTAGTAGGTTAATTTTGTAGCTTCACACTTAGAAAATTTATTGAATCAGCATAACTTTTCCTCTTATATAGGCTGAACAGCTATGGTGTAGATGTGAAACAGGTACAGATTTGGAGCCCTAGCAGGTGAATACAAAGGAAAGAAAGAAGGGTAGAAGCAAGTTGTCAGTTGAACTTTTGACCCAAGGGTGGAAAGCTGCTAAAGGGTGTGTCTTTAAAATGCCTCAGTGAGAGGTTGGGTCTGCAGCTAGCCTGAAGCCTCCACTCTAGGAGTTGGCTTCTTGATGGAGGTCAAAGGAAAGTTTTTGGGTAGTGTTTGAGGTGGGTTATTGGGTTCCTCCCCCAAAATAGCAGGTGTCAGTTGAACTTTTGACCCAAGAGTGGAGGCCCTTGGGGCAAATTTATTAATTTTAGAATGGACATTCTTTAAGTGATACAGCAATCATTTATTTGCTGTACTGAGGAACGTGGAGTTACTGTGGTTCTGAACACTGTGCCATAGTCATGTCAAATATCTTAATGATTACCCATAATGTACAATGTTTGGAGGAGCTTCCAGATTGATTCAGGTTGGGAAACAGGAGTGGCATCCACTTCTAAAACTAGATGTCTCTGCAAATTCTATAAACTCTATAAACATATGGAAATGATGTTAATTATAGAACAGAGTTTAGGTCTTTTATGCAAGGGTTGCTATGAGTAGTATTCAAGTTGATGACACTTAACGACTGCCAAGTGAGAGTAGTGTGGTTATATTTGGAGGAACATTCTTCCACTTTGTACATCACTCTTTGTCAATGAAGTAATCTGGGTTTGCTGAGATGCTGAGCCTTGTGCCATTGGGGTAGCATATACAATGATGGTTTCCCAATGTGGTAAGTGTTTTGGTGAAAATCCCAGCTGTAAAACAGGCTTGGAAGCAAGAGTGGCATCCACTTCCTAAATAATATGCCTCTGAAAACTCTGTGAACTTGGAGGAAAAAAATGATAGTTATGGAAAGATATTTGTTCTTTTGTTCATAAGAGTCACAATGAGTCGTGTTCGACTCGACAGCAATCAACAACAACATATTAATATTTGCTGGATCTTCTGCAATAACACACTACCAAGGTGCTTGATGCTTTCCCTCAACACAGATTTGTTTCCTACCCCTGTAACACTCACTCTGGCTGTGTACAGCGCTGATTTAAGTCTTCCTCAGACTGGAACCATACTGAAAGAGTTGTCTCTGTCTGGGCACACTTTCACTGAAGAAAGAAAAAAAGGCAACGAATAAAACCTATCATGTAGTGGTGCCTGTAGGTCCTCATAGACATGGTCCCTGTCACTTTCACTCCACTGGCCAGAGTGACCCACAGAGTCCAGCCAGACGTCTGCAGACTGGAAGTGTACTTCACCCACGGAGAGGATCTCCACAGAGGCCTAGAGGTCAGTAGTGAATGCTTTGGACAAACCCTAAAGCCTAGCACACACATGCTTGGTCTGACTTAACTCTAAGGCTCATTGTCTTGATCCATTTTATGGAAACTTTGCATCAGTAATCATGGCTCCCCACAGAGTCCTTCTGAGAGCTTTCACTAATCAAATGTGTAATGTTGAAATCTCGGGCTCTGACGGTGGGGTGTGGGGGGGAAAAGAATGTGTTTATCAGATTTTATTTAATTATTCTTTGGTTTACTTGTAGAATCTTGATACACAAATTGCATAGTTCTCTTTGACATCTTTCTGTTTGGGGGTGTGTATGTGTGTGAGTATATGTATATATATGTATATATATATATAATTACTTACTTAGTAGCAATTTACCTTCTTTATATCCAGCATTTTTTAAAATTTTATTTTATACTGGTTTATGTACAAAGTTCATATACATTATTTTTCACACCAGACCCTTCCCCTTTCCTTTGCCAATCCCTCCCTACACCCATCAAATTGTGTGACCCTATGTTTTAGCCCTCCCCCTTGGATTCTCATACATGCTCTACAATAGTGGTCCTATATACTATTTGTTTTTATGAAACAATTAGTTCACTTAGCATAATGGTTTCCAGACACCTCTCTCCCCCATATTAGGTAATAATTCAGAAAATCATTGCTCCTATGTGCTGCATAGTATTCCATTGAGCGACTGTACCATAATTTCTTAATCCATTCCACTGTGGTTGGGCATTTGGGTTGTTTCCATGTTCTTGCTATGGTGAATAATGCTGCTATGAACATTAGTGTACAGGTCTCTGTGCCTCAGTTCTCATTTTCTCAGGGTATATTCCAAGCAGTGGAATAGCTGGGTCATACGGAATGAAGTGGGAGGCATAGCTCTCCCTGACCTTGAAACCTATTATACAGCAGTAGTAACCAAAACAGCATGGTACTGGTACAATGACAAGCACATAGACCAATGAAACAGAATTGAGAACTCATAATTAGACCCATCTATCTATGGTCAATTGATATTCGACAAGGAAATAAAGCCTATCAAATGGGGAAATGATAACCTCTTCAACAAGTGGTACTAGCAAAGCAGGACTGCTACCTGCAGAAAGCTGAAAAAAGATCACATCTCACACCATACACAAAAATCAGCTCAAGGTGGATCAGAAACCAATGAACAAAACCAAAACCACAAAGCTCCTAAGAGACAAAATGGAATCAAGCTTAGAAAGCCTAGTCTACAGTACAAAGGGACTGCCAAATA
>NW_006399791.1:16408287-16409940 GCF_000299155.1 Elephantulus edwardii
CATTTGCTTGGTATATTTTTCCCCCACCCTTTTATTTTTAGCTTGTCTTTATCTTCATTTTGCAGGTGTGTCTCTTGTAGACAATATATTGATGGATTTTGGTTTTTTTATCCAATCTGCTACTCTCTTTCTCTTCAGCGGTGCATTTAAACCATTCACGTTCAGTGTGACTATTGAAAGGCTGGGTTGTATTGCTATCATTGTGTTGATTTGTTTTTGGTGTTGTTGCTAGTTACTTTGGACCATGGAGCTTTCTGTGGTATATCTGTAAGAAGGACATCTCTGAGTCTCTCCTGCAGCGCTGATCTTATTTTTACAAACTCTCTTAGGTTTTGCTTTTCTGGGAATATTTTGATCTTGCCGTCATATTTGATGGATAATTTTGCTGGGTATAGTATTCTTGGTTGACAGTTGTGTTCTTTGAGTGTTTGATATATGTCCTTCCACTCCCTTCTTGCCTGCATGGTTTCTGCTGAGAAATAGGCACTTAATCTTATCTGTTCTCCCTTATTCCTCAGCTTTTGAAGTTAGCAGTTACCTTTTGAAATTATCTGACCTGAAGATTTTGGTTTATTAGTCCATACGCTTACATGAATAAAGAGAAGCCACTATCCCGACATCTGACACATCGCTTACCAACCTCTACAAAAATGTGACTAATCTTGACACCAATCTTTCTCTACAATATAAGCCTCATTGATTTTTGCTTTTCTAGAGACTTCCTAAGGGAATTTTGACTACCTATTGGGTAAAAAGTTATTCTGTCAACCCAAAGGCAAGTGATTACACCCCATTAGAGGTTTTGTGGAAGAAATATGGGCAATCTCCTCCCATGTGGTTTGCAACCTTTAAAAACCTGCTGAAGGGTCAACAAACCTGCTGAAGGGTCAACAAACCTGCTGAAGGGTCAACAATGAATCCTTCCAACTCAAGGGCAATGAATTTGAGGTGAGTGTTTTGGTTTTGGGGTTTTGGTGTTTAGTGTTTGGTTGGGGGGGGTTTATGTTTGGTTGGTTAGTTTTTGTTTTGGGGTTTTTTTGTTTTGGGGTTTTTTTTTAGGGACTACCTAGTACAATTAGGTTGGGGAATTGGTTTTTCTCCTATTAAACCTACATTTGAAAGTCAAAAGTTGTAAAAAATGATTCTTTTTTTTAATCACACATGAAAGAACTTTTAGACAACTATGTCTTGCCAATAGGAGTAAACTTTTTTGGGGAGTGCGGGAGAATGTTGTGTTAAGACCCAGGATGAAATGAATTGACGTTAGGTCTGTTGCAGAAAGTGGGATTGGCTCAGGATAAGGCAGGGTCCAGAGGTAATGGACATAGGGTTACTATGAATTGTAGGCAACTTGATGGCACATACCAAAAAGAAGTTTATTTCAACCCATAGGGACACTATGTGGTAGAAAAGAAAAGTTTAACACTTAATAGCACCAACATAATTTTACTTAACTGTAATCTTTATAAAAGCAATTTGCCAGGTCTTTACCTCGAGCTGCTGAGTGAATTATAAGCACTAACATCAGAAGAAACTCTGAAGATTGCACTGGAACATAGAGAAGCCAAAGCACAAGGAAGAATCCAAGACACTAAAGAGCTGAACAGAAGATTCCAAAAGGCAGCACGGAATGACAAAGCAAAATACTACAAT
>NW_006399791.1:16410040-16417546 GCF_000299155.1 Elephantulus edwardii
AATTGGGATGGGAGTGTCAGAGACAGTGCGATTGGCACAGGACAGAGCAGAGTTTAGGGCTGTTGTACATAGGGTCGCTATGAGTCGCAGGCGACTCGACTGCACATAACAACAACAACAGCAACATCATTATGTTGCCTATTGACCCAGTTATAAGGATAAAGGTGGTAGTCAATGATAACAGGTTGTCACAGTTTTAATATCTCTTAAAGATAGAGCCAGGATAGAAGGGCTATTCTGAATAAAAAAAATTCCATCTATCAATGGTGACTCCAAGTTCAGGTGCACCCAGGAAACCCTGATTTACTTGTCTTGTCTCAGTGTAAGCATCAATAGAGTCCATTTAACTCTTTTAAAAGGTTATGGTTTTGATGATAAATTATTTTCCTCTTTCACCTGTCCTCTGGTGCCATTTACTATGGTCCCAAGTGCCTGTGAGTGTGAAGTCTTTAGATTTTCTTCCCTCTGGCCCATGTCTCCCGAGCATCTTAATCTTTTCTGTGCTCTGAGACGCTGTGGTGAGAAGCCCCCTCAGTGACCTGGGAGAGGGAAGGATAGAGAAGAAGAGCCAATTATATTTTCATTTACCCAAGATACTAAGTTATTAGAAAACAGAATTCACCTTGTTTCTGATTTACATTTTTCCATGACTGATAATAAATTATGAAAAGGCACTTCCCTGGAGCTAGTAGCTCATGAATTTCTTACAGTTGTTTATTTTAGGTAGCATGTAAAGATAACTTTAATAGCAGCCCAGGTAAGTCACAAAATATCAAGCGGCTTTGCGATTTGGGGAGGATTAAACTTAAACTAGTTTCGCTGGCTTTTAATTCCTTCATTTATAAATGGAGACATTAACAACCCACATGGAATCCATTCTGTGACCTTTCGTAGGGTATCTGAGGCTGTAAATATCTATGAGAGGAAACTTCCTAACTTTGTCCTGTATAATGCCTAAATTTGAACCTCTGTCTTTTTTATTATCAGCTCAGCATTAGACTACACTACCAGGACTCCTTCAGAGCTAAAAACGTGCTAGGATTAAATGAGTTAATATTTATAATGATATAAAGTAGAGCTTGACATCTATTACCAAAATCAAATCAAACCAATTGCCTTTGAGCCAATTTGCCATGGGTGTCACAGTAGAATAGACATCATGCATGTAGTAGACCTCGTGCAATTGTAATCTACACACACACAGAATGTATGCAGGTGTGTGCATACCCACACATATGTACACAGAGTTGAGGAACAGATGTGCAGAGATGGGGACAGATTCTTAAGCAGCACAGAGGAGACACGGCCATGCTTAGTTAGGTACACATATGAGATACTGATATAATACTATGTTATGGGAACTGTAGTTGTTGGAAGAATTTAAATCCTTCCTGATGAAAGCATGCATTTCAGACAAGGAAACATGTTCTTGCTTTGAACCAGATCTCTGTAAAACCAGCCTATCTTAGTTTTCCCATGGGACCAGTCATCCTGGGAAACTGGGAATGGATTCTTGAAACCTTATGCATTTTAAATTTTTGTTTATTCCAACAAAACAAGTGAAATTAGCACTGATTTTTACAATCTGATATAAATTACTAGGGAAAATGAGTTATAGAGAGAACAGTATATCAGTCTGGACCCTGTCAGAATAAAACATAGAGTCATTTAAACAGGAACGTTTATTATCAGTCACTATAAAAGTATGATAAGAGAATGATTATAACTAAAGAAAGGGAATTCTAAAGGATGTCATGGGGCTGAGGAACAGCACCCAAAATCCTGGTCGAAGAATATTGGAGAAGGTGTGGTTTTGGCCCTCTACAGGAAGAAAAGCTTGCTAGTTGGCCTGAGCAAGCTGGTCCGACATCTCAGGGTGTCAGGAGGCAAGCTGAGTTTGGTGAGAGGCAGGAAAAGTGAATTAGAGGAGAAAGATCTGGAACACACAGCATCCTCATCAGGAGGGAGGAACAAGCTGCCGAGCACAGGCAAGCCGAGCTGACAGCAGGCATACAGAGGGAGGTAAAGGACATGGAAAGTGGAAGATATGTCCTACACAGTGCTTGAGTTGGTGGTAAGATGTGCTGCAATCTCAAAGGTTCAAATCCACCTGCTGGTTCGTGGGAGAAAGATGGGCAATCACCTCCCGTACATTTTACTGCCTCTGAAAACCCACTGGGGGCTCAGTTATGGATCAGTTCTGACTCGAGGGCACACACCACCAATAATAGGAAACAAAGCTATGAGGCTGATAGGCAAGGATTCAGAGGAAATCCTACAGCTTGGGCTGCACTGTGGACACTGCTGAAATTGGGAGCTGGCAGCCTCTCTCTGTGGGATACTGGAGGCCCTCTGTGTGCACCACTGTAAGAGACCAAGACGAGGCCCTGGGCTTGCCACAGACCTACAGATAATAGAGGGCCACCTTTGTTGTTGTTCTTGTTGTTATGTGCCGTTGAGTCGCTTGAGACTCATAGCGACCCTATTCCATAATATTCTTTATTAGATCAAACATGCTAGTATCTGACAATTGTGTCTTCTACCACATCACAATTTCATTAATTGAAAATGCTTTGGCCATTCCTGGCTGTAATAGTCCAGATTCTGGAAGATACTCCTCTATCTGATGCACTGCAGGAGGGCTCTGTTATCTTTTTTTATCTTTTTTTCAGCAACCACATAAGGTTGTATTTAAGCAAAAGCAATGTGTTCAAAAGAATGCCCACTCAATGTGTAATTGACCTTACTTATAGTACTATAAGTAAAGCTGAATAAGATGACAGAAGAGGAATTGATGCCTTTGAGCTGTGGTATTAGAGAAGAGTATTGAACATCCTATGGACGGCCAAGAGAACAAACAGGTTTGTCTTGGAGAGGATGTAGCTGCAGTACTCTTTGGAGGCAAGAATGATGAAATTTCACCTCTCATACTTCGGGCCTGGTTGTTGAAGAAGAGGAAGATCCTCAACCAGGTGGATTGACATGGTGACTGCTGCAATGGGCAGTTGCGGGTCAGGAAGTATGAGGACAGCACAGGACAAGATGCAGTTCACGTCTATTGTTCATAGGGTAACAATGAGTCATACTCAATGGCATTTAACTACAATAGTTATTAATGTAGGCATATATTTTGAGTCCATCAGAACATATACTGTGCAGTTTTATAATAAAAATATTAAGAGCATGGAATGTGTTCAGAGGGAGCATTTCCACGAGAATAATCCATTTTTTGTCTCATTAGCAGAAGGGGCTATTATGTAATCTTCTGACAGCACTGAGTAAACCTATTTCTCGAAACTGTTCTCTTGGGATAAACAGATAAAGTCGTCGTTTTGTTCACTGTGGAGTTTCTACCTCTCAGGATGACTGATGGACCATAATGGTATTCCTCGGGGATGGAGGCTTTGGCAATGGAACCAGCTTTTGGTTTCCGTAGCAACTCTCTCTCAGGGACACCATAGCAGCCACATTTATTCAAAGTTAAAATTCTAGAGAGGAAAAAAAAATGACAGTATTTCAATGGAGATTTTTACACACCTAAATTAACTTTGCTCAAGAGAGATGCGTTTTGCATTGCTATCATTTTCTTCGTTTGTATGCTGATTTCTCATTAGAATAGCAAATTCTTCTCTAGGAGGAGATACAGCAGGGAAAGGAAAGCGTTGTGAGGAGAGATTAGAATGGCTTAATAACCAGTGTTCCAAAGAAGGGGCGATTTTCTCTCAGCTCCATTTTCCGATATAGCTCTTTGGGGAGCTAATTTAAAATCTTAGCAAGTCCCTTCAAAAACTTGGTCTCTTTACTGTAAAGCCAGACCAAACGTGTTGTTACTGAGTCAAGTCTGCTTCATAACTACCCTGTATGACAGAGTAGAATCGTGTCGTAGGACTTCAAGGCTAAAATATTTTCAGTAGTTCCATTCTCATTTTGATCCTGGACAAAAGGTAGTGAGTTCAAACTTCAGAACTTTTAGTCAGCAGCCTCTACCACCCATCTACCGGGGGGGTCCTCTGGTCTCCTAAAACCAAACACCACCTCACTGAAAAAGGGTCCATTCCAAGTCACGGTGACACTTCATTCAGGCTCCCAAAGCTGTACATCTTTCAGAGAAATGACTGCATCGTCTTTCTCCCATTGTGCGGCTGTTAGATTCATACCTCTGACCTTTCAGTCAGCAGCCTAAAACCTACACTACAGCACTATGCCATCTGAGCACCTGTGGTCTCCCTCCCAATACACACACACACAGAGAGAGAGAGAGAGAGAGAGAGAGAGAGAGAGAGAGAGAGGGGTCAACTCAATGTTGACACAAGGCCACCCACCATTGGGTTTCCAAGTCCAAATATCATTGCTACAGGAGGAAACAACCTATCATTCTCCCATGTAATCTCTTTCAATCTAAGGAGAAATAGCTTCTAGCTCCCTGTTGCATTCACAGAAAAACTGATCTCTGGCTGAGATTTATTAGCATTACCCAAGCCAAAAGTTGCTGGGCCACTGTTGGTGGACCAAGTTAATGACTTGTTGTGAGGATCCACTTTGTAAGATACTCAGCAGCATCTCTGGTCTGTAGCCACCCTACCAGTAGCATCCCCTCCTCAACTGTGATATTTTAAAAAAATCTCCAGATTTTGAGAATACACACATAAACACACACACACATCGTACACACACCACACACACACGAGGAGGGCATAAACCCAACCCAGTTGAGATCTACTGTCCAAAGGAAGGGTCCATGTGACCCCATGAAAAAGTCTCTGTCATGATTTCTGTATCAGTCTCCTGACCAGTGATGAGTTACTTCCCTGTGGGACGGTGTTCCATGCTGGTGAGATTTCTGATATACAAATCTAACATCCTACCCAGCGTCCATCTCCAACCAGATTATCAGCAATTATGGGTTGATTTGAGCGGCAACCATAAAAATCACTGTCCAACAGCAAATGCTGCTACAGATGTGAAACAGCAAGAACTCTCATTCACCACTGATGCAAATACAGAATGATACAGTTACTTTGAAAGACATTTGGCAACTTCTTGCAGAGCTAAACATCAGCTTCCCATGGGAACTAGCACTCATGTTCCTAGGCATTTGCCAAGATTACTTGAAAACTTATCTTGATGCAAAAATTTGCATGTAAATACCAAAGCCGCCTCATACATAATTACCAAAAATTAGAAGTAACAAAGAGATATCCTTTAATAGGCTAATGGGTGAAAACACTATGCTATATTTATACAGTGGAATGTTATTCCTAGTAAAAGAAAAAGCAGAAAGAATGAATATTGGTAAGTTAGAGGAATCATCATAAAAAAGCTACACACCCTATATAATTTCAAGTATATACTTTAAGAAAAGGTAAACTTATAAAAACAGTAAAAAAGATCAGCAGTTGCCAGTATTTGGGGTACATAGGAGGACATGGGAGGCCTGTGGACTTACTTTATGATAACAAAGCCCTAAGAACTGTCATTAGTGATAATGTAACACTATTTAATTATTAGAACAAATAGTTCACATTAATACAAGCTGTTAACAGTAGGGGAAACAACTAAGGATGAAGGGATAAATGGAAACTCTCTACTTTCTGCACAACTTTTCTATGAGCCCAAAGCTGCTCTAAAAATAACGTTCATTAACTAAAAATAAATTACTGTCTGCTTGAGAGGATTGCAAATGGCAGCATCAGCCAGGTTGCATGAGATACAACTGGGAACATTTTAAAAAACATGAACCCTGACTCATACCTAAGAGGTTCTATCTGGATAAGTCTAGGTTGGGAGTTGGGATTATGTGCTCTAAATGTTCCCCAGGACCTGGCACAGTTCTGCTTATTGCTCTTAAGAGATGGCTATTTTTGTACCACAACAAGATAAAGGTAAACAACCCAATTGAAAAATGGACACAGGATATAAACAGCCACTTCACCACAGAAGACAATCAGTTGAGTTCAAAATCCCTAGCTCTAAGAGAGATGCAAATTAAAACAATGACGAGATATTATCTCACCTCAGTAAGAATAGCAAAATTTAACAGAACAACAAACAACAAAGGCTGGCGAGGTTGTGGAGTTTGTGGGAGTGTAAAATGACAGAAGCACTCTGGAAGGCAGTATGGAGCTTTCTCAAAAAGTTGGAAATAGAAATACCATTTGACCCAGAATTCCACTACTGGGAATATACCCTAAAGAGATCACAACCGCCACCCAAGCAGATATATGCACACCCATGTTTATCATGGCTTTGTTCACAATAGCAAAGAGCAGGAAACAACCCAAGTGCCCATCAACAAACGAATGGATAGAGAAGCTGTGGTATATTCACACAATGGAATACTACGCTGCATTGAAAAACAAGGAAGTCATGTAATATTATTCAAAATGGGTGACCCTGGAGGACATTATGCTGAGTGGAATATCTCAGTAACAAGAGGAAAAATATTGCATAGTGCCACTGTTGTAAAGTGGGATTGACATCGGGGTTGGGGGGAAACTAAAAGGGGATAAATAATGTATACGGCATTAAAACAGATGAGAGAGAACTGTTTAGTAGGAATATATATTTAGGTATTATTGTCATGGCAAGAGTCCAGAATGAAAGCTACATAGTGGAGTGGACTTGGGAGGAGGAGAATTGTATAATAATGAAAGATATATATTTTTTAACTTTTCAAAGAGAAAAGCAAACTGGGGGTGTGTGGGCAGGAAGGAAAGTGTGCAACAAATGGAAATCCAAAAGTCTCTGTAAATTTTCTTTAAAATAAATTTTAAAAAATGGAAAAAAAGTGTAGATTATGTCCATAGTTCCTGGAATCAGAGAATTCTTGGCAAATAGATTAGATTCAAGTGACTACTGATAACTACCTTTTCTTGTAGTGAGGAGAGATATACTTAAAGCTAAATTGTGTATTGGAAGAATTATATAAGACTGTATAGTAGCAGAGAAATAAATAAAATGGAATAACAGGGGGGCAGGGGGAAAAGATGACTATTTTCACTTGGTGAAAGTTCACCAATTGGGGCACTTTTCTGTTTGTGTGGTACATAAAATGTGCCCAAAATCTTAATTAAGGAACAAAATACCTTCCCATATGAAAATGCAACAACTATTAGATATTTTTATTTATTCAAACATTGAATTTTAACGTAAGTTGTCATTAAAAAGTAGAGCAATTCTCCAGATGATTCTGTTGCATAGTCAATGTGCTGGTGAAGGTTGTGTGTCAACTTGCCTGCCTGTGATTCTCTGGCTTGGCAGTTACACACAGTCATTTCCTTGATGATTTACAATATAACATAACCTCTTGCATGACAGATTTGCAAGGACAGCCTATCAACTGAAAGGGAGTAACCTCAGGGTGTGGCCTGTATAGAACATATATGGGCAGCTGGCAAAGATGTCATGCATTTTGTTTGATAGGGGTCCTGCATCTGGCTTATACACAGTTGATGACCATTTTGCTGGATTTGAGTCAGTGACCTGCCATATTGCCTGTTGATCTTC